>NC_058102.1:52746250-53050000 GCF_020171115.1 Neogale vison
TGGTTTCCCTCTTCCTTAAAACTTTTCTTCATTTTATTTAAGTCAGAAAAAACCCCACCAAGTAGTACACCCACTTTCTGTCTTTTTTTAAAGATTTCATTTATTTGACACACAGCAAGAGGGACTACAAGCAGGGGGAGTGCGAAAGGGAGAAGCAGGCTTCCTGCTGAGCAAGGAGCCTGTTGCTGGGCTGGATCCCAGGACTCTGGATCGTGACCGGAGCCGAAGGCAGACGCTTAACTACTGAGCCACCCAGGTGCCCACTTTCTCTTAAAACACATGACTGTTAGCTGCAGTGCGGCAGTGCACAGGGATGATGAGGTAGACTATTAACAGTAGTCTACCTTTTGTTTCTTTCTCTGCCACTGGTGAGGGATCTGGAAAGGAATTTTCATCATTCCCAAAAGGACTTACCTTTGAGGAAAATAATTTTGTCTCTACCTGGGATTATTAGCTAAGACTGAGAAACAAATTGTAGGGCAAAAGGATTGCTGAGAAGGGTTAAAGAAGGATATTTTGATAGGAAACACAAAATACATACTGTTAGGAAGCAAGTAAGCAAATAGGAAAGACATCATAGATATTCTTTGTCGAATGGATTCTTAGTATTTCAGTTTTTGGTGTTTGATAATTAGTAGCTATTTGAATTCTTACCCAATTTTAATAAAGACTTTCCAGTGTTTTATATAATTCTTCAGAATTATCTGTCCTTTTGTACTATAAATTCCCATTATCCAATTGTGCTCTTTGAAATTTAGGTAATTTTCTTACTTCATTTTGACAGTTTGGAACCTGGTCAGGGAAACCAGTAATTTAAAAAAAAAAAAATTAAGAGGACATTTCTCATGTGTTAGATATATGTGAAGACAGATATGCAATTTGTATTTAATGGTAGGCATTAATTCTGTGTGACCAATTGGAAAATGGGTTTTAATGTCTTGAGTATCATAAAATGTTCTTAATTATTATTATTATTGTTTTTTGGTGATATGACTCTTTGAGATTTTAAAATGAGGGAAATACCACTTTTTGGTGGTAAATTTTCAGTAGTTTTGTCAGGTAAGTAATGGAACAGTTTCCTGGAGTGTTGACCCAAACAATTAAATTTTTTATGTGAATTTAGCTGGGAATATGGAGCTCAAACTTGTTAATCTCTTATACTGTAAACTTACTTTTCTAACTAGAACTCACAGACTGAGAAACATTTCACGTCCTAGATTTGGTTGTGATTACCTTTAGCAAGCTATTCTAGCTATTAGTTACTTTTCCGTTCTCACTCCTTCCAAGATGAGCTAATAGTAATTTTACTGCACTAATAACATTTTGAACATAAATGGCAAGGAAAGTAGGATAGTGGTGGAACAGTAAATGAACTTTCAGTATTGGTGAAAGGATGAGAAACTATTAACAAATAAGAGAGGAAAGCTGTGCAACAAACCCTGGAGATTTTTTTTTAAATTTGATTTATTTATTGGACAGAGAGATCGATCGATCACAAGTAGGCAGAGAGGCAGGCAGGGAGGGGGAAACAGGCTCCCTGCTGAGCAGAGAGCCTGATGCGGGGGGCTCAATCCCAGGACCTTGAGACCATGACCTGAACCAAAGGCAGAGGTTGAATCCACTGAGCCACCCAGGTGCCCTGACCCTGGAGATTTTTAAATAGGAATGACCAGTATCAGTTTTCTCTAGATGAATTTGATATGATGTCTTGGTTTTGGCCCCCACTTAACCCCCACCTTGTATTTAAAATTTTTTTTTTTTTTTTAAAGATTTTATTTATTTTATTTGGCAGGCAGAGATCACAAGTAGGCAGAGAGGTAGAGGCAGGCAGAGAGAGAGAAGGAAGCAGGCTCCCCGCCGAGCAGAGAGCCCGATGCGGGGCTCAATTCCAGGACCCTGGGATGATGACCCGAGCCGAAGGCAGAGGCTTTAACCCACTGAGCCACCCAGGCGTCCCTGTATTTAAAGTTTTAAGTGAATAGAGAAGTTGAAAGAAAAGAATTACGGGCAGCTATGTTCTCGATGCCTAGATGGAGTGTTCAGTAGTAACCTTTTGTTCTTTATGTCTCTTTCTCCTAATATGTATAAATATTATATACATTAAACACAGCTTTTTGAGAGAGTTATTAGCCTTTTACAATAAGGAGCTGTTTTCAAGTCCCCCCTAAATGCTTTATTATCTGTAACTAAAAAAGTAAGGACACTGTCATGTATACTTTAATACCATTAGCATACCTTAAGAAATGAGTAACTCTTTAATGGCATCTGATACTTTATTTATTTATTTTTTTAAAAAAGATTTTATTTATTTATTTGACAGACAGTGATCACAAGTAGGCAGAGAGGCAGGCAGAGAGAGAGGAGGAAGCAGGCTCCCCGCCGAGCAGAGAGCCTGATGCGGGGCTCGATCCCAGGAACCCGGGATCATGACCTGAGCTGAAGGCAGAGGCCCTAACCCACTGAGCCACCCAGGCACCCCTGGCATCTGATACTTTAGAGTTGGATATTTATAGCTGAATCTAAAATATCTTTCAGGTACTCTTTTTAGATCAGGCTCTGTAAGGGTCTGTGCAAAGGTATTTGGATGTAATGTCTTAGTCTTTCTAACTCTAGAATAGTTTTTCCATTTTTTTCTTCAGTGACATCAAATTTTTCAAGTAATCAGAACATTTATCTTTAATGTCTCATACTCTGGGTTTGTCTGATAGTTTCCTTGTGGTATCTGCCTTCTGAAGTTGCCTGTGAATTGGCGTGATTACATACAGGTTATGCATTTTGAGCAAAAAATTACTGACAGGGTGATGGTAGGTACTTCATAGTGCATTCAACCAGGAGGCACAAAATGGCTGTTTGTCACTGATAGTGATGCTGAGTTTGGTCCCTGAGTAAGTAATGTCTGTGTGGTCTATTACAAAAACCTATTTTTACTTTTTGCCTAGCAAATCTCTGATATTTTAGCACTATACAAATATCCCATCGATCTTTTCTTAATGCTTTTAACACCTTTGATCTTTGCCTGATTCACTTGCTGCATGGGGGTTTCAAATTTTGTTACTCTATGTTAATGGCATTCATCTCCAAAAAAGAGCTTTTCCTAGTAAACTGTAGTTCCTGCAGAAATGGTGGGATAAATGTAATTTTTCCTTAACTACTTGTTTTTAGAATAAGGAATTATGTAGTAGTCCCTTAAGTGATAGCAAATGAGGCCCTTTTTTTGGTCCTTCTCTATAATTATTATGAACTCATGAACTTTTTTTTTTTTAAATTCAGAATGTTATTAGTTGGGGTGTCTGGGTGGCTCAGTGGGTTAAAGCTTCTGTCTTCAGCTCGGGTCATGATCCCAGGGTCCTGGGATCGAGCCCCACATCGGGCTCTCTACTCAGCATGGAGCCTGCTTCCTCCTCTCTCTCTGCCTGCCTCTCTGCCTACTTATTATCTGTCTGTCAAATAAATAAAATCTTTAAAAAAATGTTATTAGTTAATTGACCTTTTTGATGGTCATATCATCTGAAATTTGGCTAATTTTGAACCCCTCCAAACTGTCACCTGTGTTTTAGGGACACATCTCCCTTAGTCTTTGAGTGCTTCCTGATCTCTGACATAAGAGATTGTGTGGGTTTTTAATTGTGTCTTCACTTAAAACTTCCAGTTAAAATTCTGACAGTTTTCTTTTCTTTTTGAAGATAAAATATTCAGAGCCACAATAAATAAATAAAATTCTTAAAATTCTGTAAGCTCTAAGTATCTCAGAAATCCTTAAGAATCCTCTGGAACATTAGAAGATGGAAAAAAGGGGTGCCTGGGTGGCTCAGTGGGTTAAATAAAGCCTTTGCCTTCGGCTCAGGTCATGGTCCCAGGGTCCTGGGATTGAGCCCCACAATCAGGCTCTCTGCTCAGTGGGGATGCTGCCTCCCCCCCACCTGCCTTTCTGCCTACTTGTAAGCTCTGTCAAATAAATAAATAAAATTTAAAAAAAAAAAAAAGAAGATGGAAAAAAAAAAAGGTCAGTCAGAAAACCAATTTCTTGTTTCCTGAGCACAAAAACACTAGTGCCCCCCTCCCCACCAAAAAAAACTGCTATTACTTACTCTTATTGGTATAGCCAAATTCTACTCTCAGAAAGGACAGGTATACATTAGAGCTACATAAGAGATTCTCCACTTAATTTTTGGCAAGGAGATTGTTAATATCCCAAAGGAATCATTCAGCTTGGAAAATAATCAGCCCATAACACCTTTTCACAAAAACAGTAGGCTTTTAATATGTAATAGATTTTGAAAAAAAAATTTTTTTTCATCATAAGTGTACTTTTTACTATCACCTTTTTCCCTGTCCCTTGCCTGCCCACCCTTCTGGTAACCATCAATTTGTTATCCATAGTTGAGAGTCTCTTTGTCTCTTTTTTTCCTTTGCTCATTTGTTTTGTTTCTTAAATTCCACATATGAGTGAGATCATATGATATTTCTTTCTCTGACTGACTTAACTTCATTTAGCATAATACTCTCTGGTTCCATCCATGTCATTGTGAATGGCAGGATTTCGTTCTTTTTTATGGCTGAATAATAACTCATTTTATATATATGCCACATCTTCTGTAGCCATTCATCTGTCAGTGGACATTGGGGCTGCTTTCATAGTAGCTATTATAAATAGTGCTCCAGTAAACAGAGGGGTGCATGTATCCCTTTGAATTACTGTTGTTGAATTTTTTTGTAGATCCCCTATCTATATAATTCTGGATCATAGGGTACTTCCATTTTTACCTTTTGAGGAACCTCCATATTGTTTCCCACAGCAGTTACACCAATTTGCACTCCCACCAACAGTGCAAGAGTGTTCTTTTTCCTCAAAATCTATGCCAACACTTTTTTCTACTTTTTTTTTTTAAGTAGGCCCCATCCCCAGCATAGAGCCCACTGTAGGGCTTGACCTCATGACCCTGAGATCAAGACCTAATCTGAGATCAGGAGTTGGGTACTTAACTGACTGAGCCACCCTGGTGCCCTTACATAATAAATTTTTAATCTCAAAAATAGAGGAATAACCCCCCCACACACATTGCTTTTCTAAGGTTCACTTATTATGGGCTGTTAATGCTTGATCATGCACTTAATCTAAAAGGTAAACTCTGAAATATTTGTACTGAAATGTTCATCCCAGTCCAAAATAAAATTAGATGAACAGTTTCACAAGGTGAGGTTTAAGATAAGTAAAAAAGGTAATATATTTCTGAGAAAGTGGAGTCAAATTGAGTGGTATCACATTCATCTGCACTACCTGTTATATAATGAGTGTAGTAGAACTATGGGGAAAATTCTACACATTTACATGAATGTATGTACTGAATAACAGGGATCTTATATTTCAGTTTTATAAGCTCTACATCAAAGATAATGGTAGCTTTTGCTAATAGTGCCCAAGAGATGAGTAACATTTAAGGCAGAGTTGTGAGAGAAGTTGCTTTGCCTTTTTGGGCTCACATTGATTTGTACCTGCCCTTCTTTCTAGCCTTGGTTCACCTTCCACTTGTCTAAAATAATGAAATGTTTGTTTCTGATATAAGAGATGATGAATTTCTATTCATCAGTAATACCCCATAGTGTAGTATGCAGATCTGCATTTTGGGTAAAGTACTCCCATACTCCCAAGTTTTGGTGGCAACAGATAGGTGGTTTCTGTTGGTGGTGTTGACTAAGCGAGGGGTATCTCCATTGCTTTCTTTAACTTTTATGTGTATTTTGAGAGAGAGAGAATGCACAAGGGAAGGGGAGAGAGAGTCCTAAGCAGATTTTGTGCTAGGCCTGACTTGGGGCTCGATCTCTTGACCCAGAGATCACAACCTGAACTGAAACCAAGTTGGCTGCTTAAGCAATTGTGCCAGCCAGGTGCCCTGAATTTACCACATTTCTTAAAAGTGCAGTTTAGGGAAATGCGATGAAAATATAATGATGGTTGAATTTTTCTCTTGGCAATTGACAGTATCTTTTTCTGATCACTCAAACTTCTTACCATTCAACCTTCCTATTTCTTTTGTTTTATTTAATGAATTTGATCATTCTCTCCTGATTATACTGACCTTTCTCATTTTTCACAGTATTACTTAAAAGTAGATTTTCCTAGGGGCACCTGGGTGGCTTAGTGGTGAAGCATCTGCCTTCAGCTCAGGTCATGATCCCAGGGTCCTGGGATCAAACCCTACATCGGGCTCCTTGCTGTGTGGGAATCCTGCTTCTCCCTCTCCCAGTCTAACTGCTTGTGTTCTCTCTGGCTGTCTCTCTCCCTTTCAAATAAAATCTTTCCTTTTCTTTTCTTTTTTTTTTTTTTTAAGATTTTCCTAGTTTTTTGGCTGATTTTTCCCCCTTAGGTTTTCAGTTCTTTTTCCTGACTTTTATTGAATCTACCAAATCTTGGTCTTAGGTTTCTTCATTCCCCCCCCACCACCCCTTTTCAGCCTGTATATCCATTTCTTTAGCTATTATGTTGTGGGCAAATTCCAGTAAACAGACAAATAAGTAAGTATGCTCACATGTATACATACTCCACATTACCAATATGAATTATGTACACATACATATGTATAGTTTTAACACACACTTCTGCCTACAGAATAGTTCTACTTTGATGTCCTCATGTTATCACCAAAATCTTTTATATCTGAATTCAGCATCTTCTGCCCTAAAATAGCTTTTCTTTTTTAAATTTCTCATTCTTCATGTCCTAGTTTAAAAACTTGTAACTCCCAGTCTGGTCATTAAGTTTCTTCTGACTTAAAAAAAATGCTTTTTACATTTGCCTTTTGATGCAAGTCACTGAGAAAACCTAAGAAATGAAGAAGTGAAGGGGTGCCTGGGTGGCTCAGTCAGTTAAGCCTCTCTCTCTGTTAAGCCTCTGACTCTTGATTTCTGCTCAGGTCGTGATTTTGAGATCATGACACTATGTCTCAAATAAATAAAAAACTTTTTTTTTTTTTTTTTTTAATGAGAAAGTGTGGAATTGCAGAAAACTGTGGTGCCAATCTCAAGATACTTGTAGCAGTACTATGAACAGTTTCAAGAATCCCTGAAGACACTGACAAAACCTCACATCTCCTGATGACCACCTACCTATGGTGCAGCTGACCCTGGAGGATAATGACTTCTACTTCTCTTTGACCTTTAAATTTTTGTGTAATTCTCTATTGGTGGTAGATTTTCAGAATTGAACCCTGCTGGTAAGGAAGTGTGCGAAATGCTTCTAGATCCTGCCATATTGAGAAGGATTAAAAGGTAGGATAGGGGTGCCTGGGTGGCTCAGTCATTAAGCATCTGCCTTTGGCTCAGGTCATGAGATCCCAGGGTCCTGGGATGGAGCCCGGAATCAGGCTCTCTTCTCAGCGGGAAGTCTACTTCTCCCTCTCTCACTCCACCAGCTTGTGTTCCTTCTCTTACTGTGTCTCTGTCTGTTAAATGGGTAAATAGAATTTTTTTAAAAGTGGGGGGCGGATAGTGTGATGTATCAGCAGGCAGTATGCAGCGCATACCCTCAGTTCCTTTAGAACAAATATAAATTCTTTAGCTTAGAATTTTGTATCCAGCAATTCCAGATCTGAGTAGTTACCTGAATGAAACAAAATCACTGTCTTGAAGATTTATTTGCATGCCCCGTGTTCAGTGCCTTATTATTTATGATAGGTAAAACAGGAATAACCTAAGTGTTCATTGACAGATGAATGAATAAAGAAAATGTGATATATATGTACATATATTTGAATATTATTCAGCCATTAAAAAGAATGAAATTCTGCCACTTGTGACAATATAGAGGACCTTGCAGGTATTATACTAAGAGAAATAAGTCACACAGGGAAAGGCAGATGCTGTACAATCTTACATGTGGAATAAAAAAGAAGCTGAACTCATATGTACAGATCATAGATACAGAAAACAGTTTGGTTGTTGTCAGTGGTGGGTAGTGGGATGGGGGAAATTGGAAATGATGATCAAATGGTACAGACTTCCAAGTGATAAGTAAATCTTAGGGATATAGTGTTCAACTTGGTGACTGTGACTAACAATACAGTAATGTATATTTCTTTTTTAAAGAGAGCATGGGTGGGGAGGTGCAGAAGGGAAGGGAGGGGCGCCTGGGTGGCTCAGTGGGTTAAAGCCTCTGCCTTCGGCTCAGGTCATGATCCCAAGGTCCTGGGATCAAGCCCCGCATCAGGCTCTCTGCTCAGCATGGAGCCTGCTTCCTCCTCTATCTGCCTGCCTCTCTGCCTACTTGTGATCTCTGTCTCTCATATAAATAAATAAAATCTTTAAAAAAAAAAAAAAAAAAAAAGAAGGGAAGGGAGAGAGAGAGAATCTTAAGCAGACTCCACACCCACTGTAGACCCTGACACAGGACTCAGTCTCACAACCCTGGGGTTAAGACCTGAGCTGAAATTAAGAGTTGGTCGCTCAACTGACTAAGTCATGCAGAGACTCCTATATTGTATATTTTAATGTTGCCAAGAGAGTAGATCTGATCACAGAAAATTTGTAATTGTGAGGTGATAGATGTTAAGTAAATTTATTGCAGTTTTCATTTCCCAATGTATTTCATATAGTAAATCATTCTTTTGTACACCTAAAACTAATACAGTATTATGTGGCAGTGATACCTTAATAAAAACCTGTGGCTTTTCATGTTTGACACCTTAAATGACCAGCCTTATCTTTTACATTCGGTCAGTAAAAATTGTAGTTGTTTGTTGTTGTCTTTTAAAAATATTTATTTATTTATTTATTTATTTGACAGTCAGAGATCACAAGTAGGCAGAGAAGCAGGCAGAGAGATGGGGGAGAAGCAGGCTTCCTGCTGAGCCCAATGGAGGGCTCGATCCCAGAACCTTGAGATCATGACCTGAGCCAAAGACAGAGGCTTTAACCCACTGAGCCACCCAGGTGCTCCTGTAAAAATTGTAGTTGAACCACCTGTTTTTCTTACTGATCTTTTACTCTGTGACTTCTAGCTCCCGTAATGTGAAGTTTTCTTCCTCTTTTCTTTAAACACACACATACCTAAGTCTTATGCCCTAACTCAGGTGTTAACCTACTTTTCTCTCCTATATCAGAACTTCCACAACTTCCACATTTAAAAGTGTCTCTCCCACTAGAGTGAATTCTTCTAAGAATAAGGACCTTACCTGCCTTATTTGCCAGTCTATTTCTAATCTTTACAAGATAATCTGACACATAGTAATTGCTTAATAGTAAGTGAATGAGTAAGATATTGGTTGTATGGTTTATCTCCGAAAGGACAGAATTCCAGTTAATTCACTAAAAAGAGAAGGAAATAAAACTTTAAATGTACTGACAGAGAAAGAGGTCTCTGATATCATTTTGAGTGATGAGAGAGAGTAAAATATCTTAAATATTTTTCTATACTTAGCAGTGGGAAAAATATATACCACTATTAACACTGAATACCGGGGCACCGGGGTGGCTCAGTGGGTTAAAGCCTCTGCCTTCGGTTCAGGCCATGATCCCAGGGCCCCAGGGTCCTGGGATCAAGCCTCGCATTGGGCTCTCTGCTCAGCGGGGAGGCTGTTTCCCCCTCTCTGTCTCTGCCAGCCTCTTTGCCTACTTGTGATCTCTGTCTATCAAATAAATAAAATCTTGGAAAAACAAAACACTGAGTACCTAGGATGTTGATTGGGAGCTAAATACATTATATATTTTTTGTATTTGAATGTTTTAAAACAAGCATACTATTTTTTAATGCAAACAGGTTTTTTTTTAAGACTTTATAATTTTTTTTTTAAGATTTTATTTTTTTATTTGACAGACAGAGATCACAGGTAGGCAGAGAGGCAGGCAGAGAGAGAGGAGGAAGCAGGCTTCCCGACGAGCAGAGAGCCCAATGCGAGGCTTGATCCCAGGACCCTGGGGCCCTGGGATCATGGCCTGAACCGAAGGCAGAGGCTTTAACCCACTGAGCCACCCAGGCACCGCAAGACTTTATAATTTTTAAGTAATCTTATACCCAACTTGGGGCTTAGACTTACAACCTGGAGATCAAGGGTTACATGCAGTCCCAAGGAGCCTCCTGGGCTCCCAGGTTTTGGATTTTTTTTTTTTTTAAAGAATACATTTTAACAGGTGTTGAATAAAATGCAACACCTAGGCATAAATTCATAACAGAAACCATAAAAGAATGCAGCTTCCTTTTTTTTTTTGCTTTATCTAAAATGAACACATAAAATTAGTAAGAGTTAATTTAATGTTAGCATACAGTGTTGCATTAATTTCAGGTGTACAGTGTAGTGCTTCAATTCCATACATCGATTTGCCTTTTTTTAATATATTTTCTTAAGATTTTATTTATTTATTTGACAGAGATCACAAGTAGGCAGAGAGGCAGGCAGAGAGAGAGGGGGGAAGCAGGCTCCCTGCCAAGCAGAGAGCCCGATGCTGGGCTCTATCCCAGGACCCCGAGATCATGACCCAAGCCAAAGGCAGAGGCTTAATCCACTTAGGCACCCCCTTTTTAAGTATTTATAAGTAATTTCTAGTCGCAGCATTGGGGCTGGAACCTACAACCCTGAGATCGAGTCACAGGCTGTACCAACTGAGCCAGCCAGGTGTCCCAAGATTTGCTTTTTTTTTTTTTTTTTTTAAACATTCAAGTGCCAGTTTTCACTTCTTCTTCTTCTTCTTCTTTTTTTTTTTTTAAGATTTTATTTATTTATTTATTTGACAGGGAGAGATCACAGGTAGGCAGAGAGGTAGGCAGAGGGTGGAGAGAAGCAGGCTTCCCACTGTGCAGAGAGCCCAGTGCAGCGCTTGATCCCAGGATCCTGAGATCATGACCTGAGCTGAAGGCAGAGGCTTAACCTGCTGAGCCACCCAGGCGCCCCCCCCATTTTTTTTTAATTCAGCATATATATCTGGACTTTTTTTGTCTCTGAACATAGAGATTATGATGGTCTTTTTAGTTTTATTAAGTAAGCTCTACACTTGATGTGGGGCCTTGAATGCATGATTCTGAGATCAAGAGTCCCAGGCTCTACCACCTGAGCCAGCCAGGTGCCCCATGACTTTTTTTTTAAAGGCTTTTTGGTGTTTCATTTTATTGACACATACTAATTTAATCACTGCAGGAATTTTTCTCAAGTTTTCTTTTTTCTTGTAAAGAATATAAGGAATAGACGTCTTGTTCCAGTGAAATCTTAACAAAATTATACTTTTAGTTTTGTGACCCAAACTCTTAAATATTTTGGTATATTCCCTTTTAATAATCTTGGCTTCATTCCTATGTATTTCAGGTCTTCGGATCAACGGAGAATTAATAACTGCCTATCCCCAAGTGGTGGTAGTGAGAGTACCAACCCCTTGGGTGCAAAGTGATAGTGACATAACTGTTTTGCGCCATTTAGAGAAGATGGGATGTCGGTTGATGAACCGACCTCAAGCCATCCTGAACTGTGTTAATAAATTTTGGACTTTTCAAGAGTTGGCTGGCCATGGTGTTCCTCTGCCAGATACTTTCTCTTATGGTAAGTGTGCTAATAAGAATTTATAGCCCAAGTTTTACACCACTTATAGTTCCGAAAGCTGTACTAAATTAATAAGGTTATGTGATATAAGGAAATTGTGAACATGAAGGAATTTCTTACAGAAATAGCTTTCAGTCTTAACAAACTGGGCCCAAGAATTATATATTCTGCGTTAAGATTTAATTCCATGATATTGTAGAGTGGATTTAGTAAACTGTTTGTAAAGGGCCAAATAGCAAATATTTTGCACTTTCTGGGCTGTAAGTTCTCTCTTGTGACCCTCAGTAATGCTGTTGTAGTGTGAAAGCTGTGTTCCAGTAAAACTTCATTATAAAAAAAAGACACTAGACCAAATCTGTCTTAAAGGCCTTAGTTTGCCAATGCCATGGTAAAAGATAATACAATTTGGTGACATCTCTGTTTAATGTCTGATTATATTTATCAGCATTTTCGTGATAATTCTTCAAAAATTGTTTTCTTTTAAGAAAATGACAGTATTCTAGGTATACTTGAAAACCAGTGCTCCAAAACTGTCTATGGTAAAGGTAAAGGGTCTTTTTTTTTTTTTTTTTTCAGACCAACATGCTGTGTTTCAGTACTTCTTTTTTTTTAAAGCTTTTGTTTATTTATTTGACAGAGAGAGACACAGTGAGAGAGGGAACACGAGCAGGGGGAATGGGAGTGGAAGAGGGAGAAGCAGGCTTCCCCGCTGAGCAGGGAGCCCAATGTGGGGCTTGATCCCAGGACCCTGGTATCATGATCTGAGCCGAAGGCAGCCGCTTAACAACTGAGCCATCCAGGTGCCCCTTTGGTTCAATACTCTTATGAAATATGATAAAAATGACTGAGCAATGCAAGATGGCTATACAGGCTTCCAGTGCTACTCTTTTCATATTTATCTGGTCATATATCAGTAGCGGAGAAGTTACCAGCAGGCACAGGTTACCAGACAACACTTTTGAGTACACTGCCATAAATAATACTATGTTAGTATATTTCCTATCTGTCCATTTCTTTTGTTTGGAAAGGATCAGACTTGCTATAAATTATAACAATTTTCCATAAAGACAATTCTTCAAATAAATGTTCAGTAGTGTTCTTGGAGAGTTAATGAGGCCTCTTTAAAAAAAAAAAAAAAGATTTATTTATGAGTGAGAGAACACGCACGTGTGGGGAGGAGCCGTTGGAAAGGGATGTGCAAATTCTGCACTGAGTTTGGAGCCCGACACAGGGCTCAGTCTCATGACCCTGAGATCGTGACCTGAGCCAAAATTTAGAGTTAGACATTTAACTGAGTGAGTCACTCAGGGACCCCAACTTAAATATTTTACAGAAAGGAGCTCCCCAGGTCTGTATGGCATGTGTGGATATAGTTGATGATTTTAGCAATTGCACAAGAAGAGACAATATGAATAGTTTGAGAATTCTGTCAGATGCTTTTGGGATTTAGCTTATATTAGGGGTCTATACTTTGGATTTCAGGAAAGTGGAAAGGAGAAAAGGGTTAAACAAATTAACAAATGTTACTTATACTCTAATGTTGAAGGTTTAAAATTAGGGGACAGAATCATCTTAATGTCTCTAAGCTGCAAATGTATGATATTGCAGTTGATTAATAAACCTTTTCTGGGTTAAATTCTTTTATATCACCATGCTGAGTTTTTACAGCTGTAGTTCATTTTTGCTCTAATCTTGTTACTGTATCATTTGTTTTTAGGCAATAAAAACAGTAAAGGATAAAACTTAACTCATGGGTACTGGGTGGCTCAGTGTAGAAAGAACTCTGATTAATGGAGATAAGAAAAATTAATTTGTATGTTTCATGAGAGGGAGAGAACACAGGTAGCATCAACCTTGGATAAGTCTTGTAAACATACTTAGTCTTCTGTTTCTTAATCTAAACTGGGCAATGAGTACACTGAAGAACTTGGTGCTTCTGTTATCTTGTGTAGTGGAAGAATAAGGGATAAAAATATAAAATACTGTATAGAATTAGGTAACTGAGTGGAAAGATAATTAATATTTTAAGTTTGATATTAGAATATTTATAGTTTAAGATAGCTTTCATCTTTTTTTTTTAAATAAGTGTGATTTTTTTTAAGGATTTTATTTATTTATTTGACAGATCACAAATAGGCAGAGAGGCAGAGGGAGAGGGAAGCAGGCTCCCCACTGAGCAGAGAGCCTGATGCAGGGCTTGATCCCAGAACCCTGAGATCATGACCTGAACCGAAGGCAGAGGTTTAACCCACTGAGCCACCCACGCGCCCTCTTTCATCCAATTTAAAAGGGGTTATTTTAAACTAGTATTTAACTGTTCTTACAGCTTTTTTTTTCTTTTTTAATATCTATTTATTTGTTTATTTGACAGAGAGAGAGGGATCACAAGTAGGCAGAGGCAGGCAGAGAGAGTGGGGGAAGCAGGCTCCCCGCCAAGCAGAGAGCTGGACGCGGGGCTCGATCCCAGGACCCTGAGATCACAACCTGAGGCAAAGGCAGAGGCTTTAACCCACTGAGCCACCCAGGCACCCCTCCTTACAGCTTTTTAAAGTAGGCTTCATGATGTGCATGGGGCTTAAATTCAGAACTGTGAGATCATGAGGTCAAGACCTGACCCGAGATCGAGAGTTGGATGTTTAACTGCCTGAGCCACCCAGGCAGTTTTAACTTTTCTTTTCTTTTTTTTTTTTTTTTTTTTAAGATTTTGTTCATTTATTAGCGTGTGAGAGAGAACGAGAGTGAGTAGTTGGGAGAGGGAGGAGCAGACTCCCAACTGAGCAGGGAGCCTGATGCAGGGCTCAATCCCAGGATCCCAGCATCATGTCCTGAACTGAAGGCAGATGCTCAACTGACTGAGCCACCCAGGTGCCCTAGGCACCTGTCAACTTTTAATAACTTTCTTTAAGAAAAGCAAAATTTAGCCATCAGGTTCTTAATCTTCTACCTTCTCTGTGTTGCTTACTTTAGTATAGATAAAACTTACCACAAAACACCTGCGTTACTGTTCTTAATTTCTTTTTTGTTCAAACCAGGCGGTCATGAAAATTTTGCTAAAATGATTGATGAAGCAGAAGTACTGGAGTTTCCAATGGTAGTGAAGAATACACGAGGTCATAGAGGTGTGTATGAATTGTTCTATGGTACATCATTTTGAAATTACTCTTGAGAATTAATAATGAGGTTGGTTATACAAAACAAAACAAATTTTTCTTAATCTGATCAATGCTATTATTATTTTCTTTGTATTTCCTCATGGTTATTGACTAGACAGTCTTACCAGTTGAAATATATAGCTTTTGAAGGACTTTGGGAGAATAAAAGGAAATTGTTGGTGCATGGTACTTCAGGCTTCTGGAAGTCTGTTTTGACTAGAAGCGATTTCTATTCATTTAGTGGTTGTCCTGTAGATTTTAAGGTGCATATTTAATTTAGACCAACTTTCAAATTATATCTTTATCTTCCTCTTTAATAATGCAAGGACCTTAGATCACTAATTCCAGTGACCCCTGTCCCAATTTATATAGCTTGAAAACTTAAGTATATAAAGTAAAGCTATGAAGCTATAGAAGAAAGTATATAAAGATATCTTAATGACTTCAAGTAAGGATTTACTTTTTTTTTTTTTTTTTAATTTATTTGACAGAGAGAGATCAAGTAGCAGAGAGGCAGGCAGAGAGAGAGGGAAGCAGGCTCCCCGCCGAGCAGAGAGCCTGATGCGGGACTCAATCGCAGAGCCCTGAGACCAAGGATTTCCTTTTTTTTAAGATTTTTATTTATTTGACAGACAGAGAGCACAAGTAGGCAGAGAGAGAGGAGGAGGAAGGCTCCCCGCTGAGCAGAGAACCCGATGTGGGGCTTGATCCCATGACCCTGAGATCATGACCTGAGCTGAAGGCAGAAGCTTTAACCCACTGAGCCACCCAGGCGCCCCCAGAGTAAGGATTTCTTAAGGCATAAAATTTTCATGAATCCAAGTACTTCATAAAGCTTAATGCCTTGACAGTATGGCAGCCAAGAAGTCTTAGGGCTCCACAGAGGGGCTCCAGTGAACACAGAAGCTGCATGATCTCTTATGAATTAGCCTCAGAAGTCATACAGAAAAGGTTCTGCTGTGTTCCGTTGTTTGAAGCAATCACAGTCCCTCTTTGATTCAAAGGGAAAGGACAAAGATTCCCCCCTCTTCTTGGTGGGAAGAATGTCAAAGGATTCATACCCCCCCCTTTTTTTTTTTAAAGGATTTTATTTATTTATTTATTTATTTATTTATTTGAGAGAGAGAGAACGCGCGCGCAATCTTAAGCAGGTGCTGGGACAGAGGAAGAGAGGGAGCGTAATGCAGGACTGGATCCTAGGATTCTAGCCTCATGATCTGTGTTGAAGATAGATACTTAACTGACTTAGCCACACAAGTGCCCCACACCCATGTTTGAAAAAACAGCCACTTGTGGGCACCTGGGTGGCTCAATGGGTTAAGCCTCTGTCTTCGGCTCAGGTCATGATCTCAGGGTCCTGGGATCGAGTTCTGCATCAGGCTCTCTGTTCAGCAGGGAGCCTACTTCTCCTCTCTGCCTCTCTGCCTACTTGTGAGCTCTCTCTCTGTCAAATAAATAAATGAAATCTTTAAAAAGAAAAAAAGCCAGCCACTTGTTTTAGCACCAGAATTGACAAATACAGTAATGGAATTGACTAGTGAATTCAGAAATAAAACTAGGTATGTAGTAACATACTGCTATTTTTTTCTATGCAAATGTTATATATATTGTATAATAATATATGACTCATTTTTACTCAGAGGGCAATGCTATGCTAATAAATTAGGCTGGCATTATTGGCTGACCTGGAGGAATATAAATATTAGACCCCTGCTTTATGACATATACCAAAATAAACTCTAGATTACTGTAGGAATTAAGGTAGTGGTAGGAGAGAATTAACTTTATACACATTTTTGCATTGTTTCACTCATTACCATAACTGTTACTTAGGTTAAAAGATAATCGATTCCGAAAGAGCAGGTTGAGACTCAAGAAGGTGCAGGTGGTGCACATCAACTGTGAGCAGTTTCACTTACATATATTTTTTATTCTTTTTCAACCACAGGCAAAGCGGTTTTCTTGGCTCGAGATAAGCACCATTTGGCTGATCTAAGCCATCTTATTCGCCATGAAGCTCCATACCTGTTCCAGAAGTATGTTAAGGAGTCTCATGGACGGGATGTGCGTGTCATTGTTGTGGGAGGCCGTGTGGTTGGCACCATGTTACGTTGTTCAACAGATGGAAGGATGCAAAGCAACTGCTCACTAGGTAAAAACAACACAGGTGTCTTTCTCGTATATATAATACTATAGCTTCTCCAATGAGTATTCATATGTAACTACAGGTAACTTAAGGTAAACAAGATAAACTTAAGTTTAAAAACATTAACTTTCACTTGTAACTATGATCAGTAGTTATAATTATATTATTATATGAATATAATAAATGTACTTTTGAGTTGTTTTCTAATAATAAAATTGGTTTTCTCTGAAACATAAATTTGCTTTTTACCCATGCTCAATTTGTAACCCAGTTCACACTTGTATGAAATGTCTGACCAGAGTTAAAGATTCCATCTGGTGATAATATTTAATTTGCATGTAATTGTAGTTCACTCAGGCTGGGTCCTAACCTGTTTTACCCATTGGTCAAAAGAAGATTACTGCTTTTGATTTACTACTGTGTATTTTCTTGATCTCTTATTGTTAAAGTACCTTAGAACTTAGTCTGGGTGTTTTTCCTGTGTATTTCATTTCCTTAGTCATCTGACTTGGGTCGTGACATTAAATACTATCTGTGTTGTTATTTTCAAATTTATATCTCCATCTTGGGCTTTCTTTCTGAACTCCAAGTACATAAAAATAGCTGCCTGTTCAGTTATCTACCAGTAGTTATATAACACAATCCTCTCCAAAAGTGTACTCCCCATATAACTCCCCCCCCCAGTGTATTTCATCCCCAGTTTTCTCCTTATCATTTAACAACTCTGTCTCTCCAATTTACACCAAAATCCTTAGTCTTCAAGTCTTATACCACAAATCAAAACTCTCAGATTTCAGTTTCTTTATTTCTACTCTCAAAGTGTATCCAAATCTGACAATTTCTCATTATTTCTGCCGTTAATATTGTCTTACCATACTTGGATTACTTGTAGTAGCCCCTAATTGGTTGTTTTGCTTCCATCCTTACTCTCTTACAGTCTAACACTGCAGTGATGTGATAGATCTTTTTAAAATACATCTCAAGCCAGGCTTTGTTTAAAATCCTCCAGTGGTTCCTTGTTTCATTCAAAGTACAGTAGTCTATAGTGGTCTTACAGTAGATTAACAATCCCTGCATGATTTGACCCCTAGTTATTGCTGAGATCTACAGCTACAGCAGTAAATCTCCAAAACATAATGTTGAGTCAAGAAATGAAAGTCTTAGAAGAGAATACCTATAGTATTCCATTTATATAAAATTTAAATATATGTAGAATCAGTCAAAGTTTGCTTGGAATAGAAATTTATATAGTCAAGTGTAAAGAAAAACAATATTGACAAGTGTGAAATTCAGCATAGTGCCATGGAATAGGAGCACAGGAAATTTGAAAGGTAATCGTGATATAAAGCCTCTTTTGTACTCTTGAAAAAATAATTTCTGCCTCCTGGCATTAGTTCTTCATATCCCATTTTCCGTCCCATCATATTATGCTTATTAGCAGCTACAGAGCTGAATGACATCTTTTCATTTCTGGGACATCTTTACCTTCTTAGTTTTCTACCGTGAAATTTAATTAACAATTTTTATCCCTTAAGCAAAGAAATAACAAAGGTAAGTTAATTATATATTAAGTAATACTTTTAAAATTTTGAAGTAACTGAGAATTACAGAAAAGTATGAAGGATAATATAAAGGATTTGTTTGTACCCATTAACCAGCTTGCAAAATAAGTTGTTGATTTAGTTCTCTGTTGACTCCCTTTCCTGCTCATTTCTTCCTCTCCCCAAGTTCTGAACTTACTGTTTCTCTTTCCCTTAAAAGTACTTTCAGTTCTTCTGTCTTCCTAAACAAGATATTATTTCATATGTTATAAAACCTTATATAAATGATTTATAATGATATATATATATTTCAAAGATTGTATTCATTTATTTATATGATAGAGCATGAAAGGGGAGAAGGCAGAAAGAGAAGCAGACTCCCCGATGAGCACGGAGTCCGATGCGGGAACCTGATCCTGGGACTCTGACCCTAGGACTCCAGAATCATGACTGAGCTGAAGGCAGTTGAACCAACTGAACCACCCAGGCGCTTCCCGCCCCCTTACCATTATTTTTGAGATTCATCTATTCAACATTTAGCAGTAGTTGACTGATTTTGCCTGCTGCGTAATTTTACCTTTTGACTGCTTCCAATTTAGGCCTTTTATAAGCAGTATTGCTATGAAAATTTTTTTTTATCTTTAGATATAGGCCCAAGAGTGTTTCTAGGTTAACTCATTCACTCAAAAGTGGGATTTCTGTATCCTAGTGAGTTATACAACTTCACCTTTACTAGATATTACCAAATGAGTGTCCAAAGTCATTATATGTTTTTTATAGTGCCACCTTTTTGCCAACTTGGGATATTGATAGACTTTAAACATTTTGTCAGCCTGGTGTGATGGTATATTCTGTTATTTTAATTTGTACTCCTGACCCTATCCAGCTATCTTTTCTGAATTGCCTATTGAGGTCTTTTACCTCCTTTATTATTGGAATTTTTTTTTGTTCTTTTAATAAGACTTGGAAAAGAGTCCTTTATGTACTTCAGATCCTTCATCATTTACATGAATTGTAAATGCAGTTTTTCATCCCAGCTTATGATATCTCATCTTTTTTTTTCTTCGAAAGAGTTTATTTATTTTAGAGAGAGAGGGGAGTCCAGAGAGAGCAGCAGATTCCCCGCCCAGCAGGGAGCCCAACCATCCTAGGACTCGAGGTCTTGACCTGAGCTGAAAGCAGCTGCTTAACCGATTAGGCCCCCCCCTTAGGCACTCCTCATCTTTTTTGGCTTATATATTTTAGTGAACAGAAATTCACAGTTTCGTATCAAGCGTATTCATGGTTTTCTTTACATTATTTTTTATTAAAGAAATTCTTTTTCACCACATGGTTGTATTCTGTTCTTATTATAGTTCTCTAAAATTTTTTGAAGTTTAGCTTCCATGCTTAGGTTGTTAAGCAACCAGAAATTGATTTTGTTCTTCAGTGTAAGGTAGAGATTCCCATTTTCTTTTTTCCAAATGAGTAACACCTGGTTTTCCCAACACTATTTTTTGAATGGCTTGTTCATTACTGATTTATAATGCCATCTTTCTTCTGTTTCAGGGTCCTATGGTCTGTTATATACTCTTCATTCCCTGTATGATTAGCAATGTGAATTCCTCTACCATTATGCCTACTATCTGGTAGAGCAAAAGTACCTCTGCCTTATTCTCTGAAATTGAATGCCCTCATTATTCTGTCCTCAGGGAGGCCTTTTTTTTTTTTTTTAATAATCCTGATATTTATTTTTCCATCTTTATTGAGATATAATTGACATATAACACTGTATAGTTTGAAATGTACAACATAGTGATTTTATATATGTATGTATTGCAAAATGATTATCACAATAAGATTAGTTATCACATCCATTACTTCATTTATTACTGGTGTGTGTGTGTGTGTGTGTGTGAACTTTAAAAAAAAAACTACTCTCAGGACGTGTGGCTCGCTCATTCGGTTAAGTGTCTGATTCTTGATTTTTGGCTCAGGTCAGTATCTCAGGGTTTTGAGATCAAACTCCGTGTTGTGGGGCTCTGTGCTTGGCAGGAAGTCTCCTTCTCTCACTGTCTTTGAAATAAATAAGATAAATCTTTTAAAAAAATCTACTTTTAGCAATTTTCAAATACATAATATAGTATTTTTTTTAATATAGTATTGTTAACAGTAGCTATCAATTCTGTACATTATATCCCCAGAAGTTATTTATTTTATAACTGGAAGCTTGTACCCATTGACCACCTTCACCCATTTCCCTTGCCTTCCCCCTAGCCCCATTCTGGTAACCACCAATCTGTTACGTGTTTCTGTGATCTTGTTTGTTTGTTTAATTCCACATATAATCATACAGTATTTGTCTTTCTCTGTTTGACTTTTTCACTTAGTATAATGCCCTCAATATTTATCCATGCTACAAAAGGTAGGATTTCTTTTTTTTTTCTTTAATGGCTAAAAAAATATTCTTCTGTGTGTGTGTGTGTGTGTGTGTATCTCATATATTTTTTAAAAGGTTCTATTTATTTGACAGAGAGAGAGATCACAGGTAGGGAGGCTGGTAGGGAGAGAGGGGGAAGCAGGTTCCCTGCTGTGCAGAGAGCCTGATGAGGGGCTCGATCCCAGGATCCTGAGATCATGACCTGAGCTGAAGGCAGAGGCTTAACCACTGAGCTACCCAGGTGTCCCCATATCTCACATTTTAAAAATATTTGTCATTGCAGTGTAGTGGACATACTAGTTTCAGGTGTACAACACAGTGATTTGATAATTCTGTAAATTACTTGGTGTTCACCACAATAAGCATAGTAATCACTATATAACATTATTACACTGTTACTGACTATATTCTTCATCTATACCTTTATCTCCATGACCTATTTATTCATTTATTTATTTTTTATTTATTCATTTATTTTTTTATAAAGATGTGCACATGTTTGCATGGGTGGGCGGGTGAAGAAGAAGGGAGGAAAGAAGAGATCCTGGGGGCAGGGCTCAATCTCATGAACCCGAAATCTCCTGAGCTGAAACCAGTTAGGTGCTTAAGGACTGTGCCTCCCAGGCGCCTCCATGACCTCTTTGTTTTATAATTGGAAGTATGTACCTCTTAATCCCCTTCACCTATATTACCCAGCCCCCACCCTCTCCCCTTTGGCAGCACGTTGTTCAGAGGCCTTTTTTATATGAATATTCTCTTACATTCAATATTTACAGTAAAAGTAACTATACCTCTCAGGTTCTGGTACTGTAGTAAGTTCTTAATGACTATTAACTTCTTTAGGTATTGCTAGGTATTGTTAGTATTCCCATTTTATTTCAGAGATGAGGAAGGCCCAGATTAAGTAACTTGCTTGAGATAACAGATCTAATAATCGTGCAGCCAGAATGCAAATGTACTATTTGACTCCAGAGTTGTGCTCTTAATAACTCTTTGAATATGTTGATTTCCAAAATTGAAAAAATTACATGGATTACAGATACCATTTAGATTTCCGAGTAAATGACATGAATTTAGCTTTTTTTTTTTAAACTGTTAAGCTGTGTACGTCTGTACTCTTCTTAATGTTTATTAACTATAATATGATCTCAGTTATGTGAAATTATGTAGACACATCTGATGGATAGTTAACTAAGTGTTAGATAATTATGGTTAGTACTGGAAATGAGCTTTCAAGCTATTTTTGCAAAGACTTTTGGTTTTTTCCATAATGAATAGGTTTTGGTTGACTTTAAAACATTTTAGTTTTATACACAGAAATAATTTATAAAATTATTTGAATATCATCCTTTCATCCTCCCCCCTAATTTTCCTTACCTCTTCTACTCCTTTCACCTACTGTATACATCTGTCCCCTTATTGATTTGCACTTATTTTCAGTTTTTTGCCACTGTGAGCATTTACTTTAAATACATATCTTTGTGAATAATGCTTTTACATACTGGTACTTTTGTGTTGAGGAGTCTCAAGATTAGTATTGCTGGATCAAAATATTTTAATTGTTTGAGATGTAGCCAGATTAATTTACCAGAAGGCGAGAAGTGTATTTCTATATCTAACATATTAAAATACCCTTTTTTCCTCTCCCCCTCATAAGAACTCTTACTTTTTTTTATCCTAAGTTTTTGCCCATTTAATGGGAGTTAAATGCTATCTCACTATTATTTTAATTATTTTAAGATTTATTTTTTATTTTTTATTCATTTATTTGATAGAGAGACAGAGATCACAGGCAGGCAGAGAGGCGGGCAGAGAGAGGAGGAAGCAGGCTCTGAGCAGAGAGCTCAATGTGGGGCTTGATCCCAGGACCCTGAGATCATGACCTGAGCTGAAGGCAGAGGCTTAACCCACTGAGCCACCCAGGCATAGGTTATTTTAATTTTATTTCCCTGTTAATGATGGGCATATTTTTCATAGCTTCTTAGTAATTTATATGTACTTCTATATGAATTGCTTTTTATCATATCTGTCATCTCTTTTTGTTTAACATTTCCAGTAACCACTAAATGCCTGCTATAGAGCCCTCCTCCTCCTCTAATCTCAGTTGAACAATCCAAAATGCCACATTTCAGTTCTTAAATTCTCCCCCTTTTGAGAACCACTGCTTGAGTACCTCTAGAACAGTGTTAAGTAATGATTTTAAGTATCTAAGTTTCTCATTTTCATTGAGATTGTTTAATGTTTTGCTATTCAGAGTATTTAAGTAGCTTCATTCTCCTGGAGTTTTTTAGTAGGAATGACTGTCTAATTTTATCCTATGCCTTTTGGAATCCTTGTATTGATAAAATCATTAGTGTGTTTTCCACCTTTAATTTCTTGATTTGTAATGGATTATGTTGATAAATTTTAAATTTAAAACAGTTTTTGAACTATTCTTGCATTTCTAGAATAAACCTTTAAATAGGTATTAGCATGTTTTAAAATTGGGATTCCTTTAGTATTTTTTTTTTTAAAGATTTATTTATTTATTTGACAGACAGAAATCACAAGGAGGCAGAGAGGCAGGCAGAGAGAGAGAGGAGGAAGCAGGCTCCCTGCTGAGCAGAGAGCCCGATGTAGGGCTCGATCCCAGGACCCTGGGATCATGACTCGAGCTGAAGGCAGAGGCTTTAACCCACTGAGCCACCCAGGCGCCCCTCCTTTAGTATTTTACGAAAATATTTACATCTGTTTTAATAATTGAAGATTGGTCTGTAATGTTACTTTTTAAAATGTCTTGATCACTTTTGGTATCAAGGTTATATAACATTGGTTTTAGTCAGTGTATTGGGGGAATTTTCAGTCTTTTCCTAGGGCATTCTACAGGTAAAGTTGACATCAGATTAAAGGATAGCTAAAGACAACTCCACTTTGAACCCATCAGGTCCTGATTCTTTTTGTAGAAGTAGCTCTTCTATCACCTTTCTGGTCTCTTCTGTAATAGGGGTTGGCCTGTTTATAATAAAGTTTGCTTCTTCTTGGATCAGTATTGGTGATTTCTCATTTGCTTAGAAATCAGCCATTTTTTTAGGTTTCATTCTCAATTTCATGAGATGATTGCTTATGTTTACTTGAATCTCTTGTCTGCAATTCCGTCTTTGATACCATTCATAATTTTGTCAGAGTAGCATTTGGATTTTTTTTCTCCTTTCTATTTTTTCTATTCTAGTCATTCAATCTTTTATTAAAACTCTCTTTTTAGTTTCTTTTTCTAAGAGTACTTAATTTCTTCTTTCTAATTTCAAAATAAAAATTTTGCTATGAAGTGTTTTTACAGATGGTATTTGTTTTTCTTTAATTTAGGGGATCAGTGTTCCAATTTCTAAGTCCTTAACCTTTTGGTTACTTAAGTCATTAATTTCTAATTTTTAATCTTGCGTTATTGTCAGAGAATGTTGCCTGTAAAAAGTGTTTTATAATGTGTTGGGGCATCTCAGTTCCATCGGCTGAGCATCGGATTCTTGATTATGCTCGGTCTCAGGGTTGTAGTCTCAGGGTTGTAAGATCCCTCGCTGAGCTGAGCATGGGAACTCCACAGGATTCTTTCTCTCCCTTTCCATCTGTCTCAACCCCCCACTCACAAGCTTTCTTTTTCTCTTTAAAAAAAAAAAAAAAGAGTTAAGGTTTTGTTTGTTTTGGGCAAAAACATGATTGATTGTTGTCAATATTTGATAAAGGAAAAATGGGTATATGGATATATACTATAAGGCTCTTAAGTGAAGTTTGTTTTTGCCTTTGTCCCTTATCTCTTTCCCCATCCCTTTAGTTTTCAAAAGTTTTTTCATTTTGGTACAGGATATAGATAAACTTTGTCTTTTTTTTTTTTTTTTTTTTAAGATTTTATTTATTTATTTGATAGAGATCACAAGTAGAGAGGCAGGCAGCGAGGAAGAAGCAGGCTCCCGACTGAGCAGAGAGCCTGATGCGGGACCCTGAGACCATGGCCTGCTCAGCAAAGGCTTTAACCCACTGAACCACCTAGGCGCCCTGATAAACTTTGTCTTTTATACTGTGGGAAATTTCAGTTTGTTTTAGTGTAATTGCCAATATAATTCATTTTATTCTTCAGTTCTATTTCATGTTCTCTGGTTTGTAACCTACCATTAATTCATTTCCAACCCTGATTCCACCCCAGATTGGTCAATCTGGATGCTCATCCGTGGTTTTACATTCCATTAATGGTTAACTTCTCTTTCCCTATGCTTAAATCAGACACGTATTTCTTCCTGTTATTTGAGAAGTAATAGTTTTTCCCTGATACTCTCCGTTTTCTGCTCTCCTCAGTCTTCATAAAAATATAAATTCTTTAAAATACCTTTGCCTCAATTTGTATTGTTTCAAATAAAATAGGTTTCTGTGAAAGTTTAATGCCATCTTCAGAATAGCATATTGAAAAAGAAGGGCGCCGGGGTGGCTCAGTGGGTTAAAGCCTTTGCCTTCAGCTCAGGTCATGACTAAGGGTCCTGGAATCGAGGCCCGCATCGGGCTCTCTGCTCAGCGGGGAGCCTGCTTCCTCCTCTATCTCTGCCTGCCTCTCTGCCTACTTGTGATCTCTGTCTGTCAAATAAATAAATAAAAATCTTTTTAAAAAATAATAAGAAAAAGTACTAAATTATTTCTTTGATTGAATTGGACAGGGATTCTCTAATGAGGGAAACTTGGGCTTAGGAAGTCACAGTGGTACAGTAAAATGTCATTTGTTGTCACTACTGATTTAAAAGACAATTAACATTAGAGGCAAGCTTTAGTTTTACTCCAGAAATTTATCATTTTGGTAACTTACCTTGTTTCTTTTTTGCCAGGTGGTGTGGGGATGATGTGCTCCTTGAGTGAACAGGGGAAGCAGCTAGCTATCCAGGTGTCTAATATCCTGGGGATGGATGTGTGTGGCATTGACCTATTGATGAAAGATGACGGCTCCTTCTGTGTCTGCGAGGCCAATGCAAATGTAGGTTTCATCGCCTTTGATAAGGCTTGTAATCTAGATGTAGCTGGTATCATAGCGGACTATGCCGCCTCCCTCCTGCCCTCTGGCCGGCTCACCCGGCGTATGTCCCTGCTCTCCGTGGTGTCCACGGCCAGTGAGACTAGTGAGCCGGAGCTGGGTCCCCCAGCCAGCACTGCTGTCGACAACATGAGCGCAAGTTCCAGCTCTGTTGACAGCGACCCTGAAAGCACCGAGCGAGAGCTGCTCACCAAGCTCCCAGGGGGCCTGTTCAACATGAACCAGCTGATAGCCAATGAGATCAAACTCCTGGTGGAGTGACTCCACCGGTAAAAAATTACCAACAACTCCCTTGTAAAACTCACATTCTTTTTCATCTTTTTTCTTTCTTTCTTTCTTTCTTTTTTTTTAACCAACTTGCAATGCTGTTCATGGAAGGTACTCAGGAAGATGAGAGAAAATTGAGTAGAGTTAGTCAGGAGAGAAGCAAGGGGAGCTAGATTAGACCTCTGCTATTAAAATGTTATGATACCACAGATAGAATGGCAGAAGAGGTGAGACACAGAGAAGTGTCAGGCTTTTATACTTACCCTTTAAAATTACTCAATGTGTGTGCTCTCACATGAAGGCCACGAAGAACAGTTTTTTTCACGGCCCCTCGCTTTTGCTTTTGTACAATTGCACAGATTTTGGCATAGCGTAACTTCACATTACGTTGCAAAGATTTGTAATGAGAGAGGAAAAGATCTACCTAAATTATAGGAATTTTTTACAAATCTGAAAATTCTGCCTCTACCATATTAACTAGCAAGTTTATGTTCATAGTTTATGAAGTCTTGAGGCGCTCTTTTACGGGAATTTTATTCTTTCTGTTTTTTGGTTTTCCTTTAATTTGGGTGGGAGAGCAACATTGATATAATCCAATAAAGGTTTCTTAATGACAGAATTGGCATTTTCGTATGATGAAAGGGAAATGAACAGTATTGCAATGTGTGGTACACAAAATGACATTTATTCCAATGTAGATAAAATTACACTAGTTTAAAATATGTGCGTTGACTTGTATTTGTTAGTGTTTTAACCTTTTTTAAAAGATATGCTCTGTTAATGTTGCAGTTTTTTTTTAATACATGCTAGTCTAACATTCCCTGATCTATGCCTGCATCTTTAACAATGGCCAAAGTGAAGAAAGTGCTACCTTTTTTGTTAACAAGACACTGACTTGAAACATGTGCATTTAAAGCCTTTTCCTTTTTCCTTTTTTTCTTTTGGTGGTTGGGCATTTAAAGTATAAGGACAAGGAAAAATATTTTTGGGGGGGCAGATTAAGGGCCTATAAGTTCTTAAGTATAAAGCTGAAGTGATTTTATAATACCAGCATTATATATTTGCATTTTTCACATTTTAGGAGGGAGTATATATATATATATGTGTGTGTGTGTGTGTGCACGCATGCATGTGTATGTGTTTTGCTTTTTGTTTACACCAACCAGTCAAAAAAGGATAGATTCTAGAAAATGGAGCATGATGGGGAAACACAGTTTTTACTTTAAATATCAGATAACTTGTTTTAATAACTACACTGGGTTAGAGGTACTCACTAAAGACATAAAGAGACTAGATGCTTCTTAGGCCTTTTTATGTATATGTATGTTGTTTGGTTTTTTCTTTGGTTCTAGACTGTTCAGTGTATGATTTCTTTAAGGCTACATGCTTTTCTATGCTTCTGGCTGTGCATTTTCTCCTATTATACATAGGTTTTAGGGTGGGGTGGATTGGACATTTTTGTTTGGGGACTTATTTTGCAGTATTAAGTCTCTTATAGCCCAACTCTGAAGCCTTCAGTACTGTCCACTTTTTATATTCCTTTAATATCTGAATTTATAAAAGCCCCAAATGGCATATAACACGAGCCTTTAAAACATGGGTAAATCTGTTTGAATAATGGGTTTGGAAGCTGTGTTAAGAAATGGAGATGCTCCAGAGCTCAACGTAATTTTTTTTAAACAGCAAGTTCCATCTTACTGCAATCCTCTGAAGCTTTTACCCGAGTCCTTTCTTGCCTCTCCAGTGCTTTTTTCCTTCAGATGGACCTTAAACATAATTTCTCGGACACTACTAGAGAGACTTCGAGGCAATAATAAAGATCAGTATTAACCAGCTCTAACAGAGGTTTGATCATGCTTGTACAGTTTTGCCCCCATTTTAAAAAGGAATGTAATAAAATTTGTTTTTTTTTTCCATAGAATTAAATAATATTAAAGTTGAGTGAAAGGTTGATTGTTGGCAAATAGAATAGTACCTCTAATCTGTGCAGTGTCTCATTTCACCTCAAAAAGATGATAATAAGAAGATTTTCTAATTTATTTTAATATATTCTAATCGCATATATAAGAGTTTGACTTGCATAGGGTTATTTTGGGCCTTACGTATGTTTATAAGTACCTCTGACTCATTAACAGAAAGAAGTACTTGGTACTTCTTTCACTGAATGACCATAGGAGGATGCATATTTGGGATAGAGAAATAAATGAGGGAGAAAGAAGTGCTTAATTAATTCATTTATATGATCGTGTAGAGAGCATCTGGTTGTCACATAAATTATGATACATTAAATACCTACATATATCACATGTATATAGATTTGCAAATTTTAAAACATTAATAGAACACCCTCTCTACTTGATGAAAAGCTCAGGGGTTTGTGTTGGGTGGGATAAGGTATCAGGAAAAATGTAGATAGCCTTTAAAACTATTTTACCACACTAACCATATACGATTATCAGATTATTTCACCTTTAGTTTTATTCACTACTGATCCATGTTTTGTGCATTCACACTATATTAAAACATAGCTTTACCAACCTACTTCTGGATTTGTACACACACGTTAGAATAAAGAGGTTAGGAATGATCATCTTAGAGTTTAAAAACGTGAATATCTTCTTGAACTCCCTCAAATTAAGGTAAAGAATATGAACAAATCATTCTGGAAGAACCCAGATGAAACACCTCAGATATTTAAGTGAAAGTTAAATATATTTTCATATTGTTTAATAATTTGTATAATCTTCATTGCTATTATGAGAGGTAAAAATGTATTTATCAATTATGTGTAATTCTTATGCCCAAATCTGAATTATTGTAAAATTGTGTATTGTTAAAATTGTAATTCTTAATTGTATTTTAAAAATAATTCTGATACTGTTTTTATGTTACCTATGATGAAAACTGGACTACATACACGCGCGCACACACACACACGCACGATCTATTCATTTAAAATTTTTAATAGTTTTTTTCTTTTTTTGGTGCCTAATAATTGATTGATCATTTCTGCTGGCTTTTGCTCCACTGAACTTTGAAATCTTTCTGTATATGCTATCAATAAGAAAATATGCTGGAACGTTAGAAAAAAATCACCAAGAGACTTGTTTTCATCAAGCACTTTATCAGACTTTTAAGAAGGTATTGAAGGCATTGAAAGAATTGACTTCTCAAAATCATCTCTTCTTTTTCTCAAGAAGAAAACAGTGGAAAAACAAATTCTCTTCATTCAGTGAATCCCCAGTTTGGGGTCTGGGGAGCGTAGAGACATTGTGAAATCAAATCTTGTGTTACATTTTTCTCCTGGCTCACTCTTTTTGAGAAGGTTTATGGGCTATATGGCTGGTGAGACACGATCCCCTCCTAAGAAAATGTAGGTGCTCAGACAGGTAACCTCTGCTGCTACTGTTTTTATTTGTTTGTTTGTTTGTTTAATTTCTTTTAAAATTTGTTTTTGTTGTACTAGGATATTTTTAAATGTAATATATTGCAGGATTTATAACCAGGTTCACTGCTTTCTTTCTTTTTTTTCTTTTCCCCCTTTTAAAAAAAAAAAAAAAAAAAAACACCAAAGTTTCATTTAAGATACATTTAGGCGCCTTTGAAGCTTGGATTTTGGAATGTTTCAGTAGTGGCCAGAAATCTGCTGTTGGAATCTTCTAGTCTTCCAGGTTTAATTTGAAATGTTTTTAGTTTTGTTTTGGATTTTTGTGTGGTATTTTATTTCCTTTATATCAGTGCCCTTTTGCCATGCTGTTTTGGGGTGGCTGCCTAACTCTAGTGAAAATTCTTTCTATATTAACGGAAGTTTGGTGTTTTAAATTCCTTAATGTTTTGCATTTTTAAAAATTGTTTTTAAAGAAATATTCTAACTGCTTGCACTGTTACTGTTCTTTGCCAGCCTTTTCAGGAGCCAAAAAAACAAAAACAAACAAACAAAAAAATACCCAGAGAAAAAACTTTCCTTCTTCCCCCTTCCTGATGATGAGTGAGAAGTATTGAGAACTTTCGGGGTCAGTGCCCTTCTAAACTCCCCTTCCCCCAATAATGCAGCTGTATAATGAATGGTAAATGCAGCGGTTTGGATTCAGGCACAGCCCCAGCCTGTTTGCAGGTAATTTGATTCTCCTTTCTTTCCATCGCAAGGCTAACTTTACTTTCTTTTTAAAGTTTTTTCTTTCTTTATGTACTTTAAAGGCAACCATGGATTTGTAAAAACTCTCGTATAGAAAGTAATGCCTAAGTATATCTAACAAATAATTTGATTAAAGAAGAACTTTTGGGGGTAAAGTTTGAATTGGTTGGGATGAACTCAGGACTTCGGGGATTTACTTTAGCCATTTAGATAACTCCATTCCTTGCTTATATGTCTATAATTAAGTATTTCAGAGTGTGACTTTTGGCTTTGTTTTGTTTTGGGTTTGTTTGTTTCTTCCATTGTGCTACTCTGGCTTAAGCTTTTTCAGGGGTTGGTGTTCGGAATACACAGTGAGCTCACAGTATAAAGACATCAATTAGGAGTTGACAGGTATGGAAAACTAGAGTTTTGAAAAGGTAAAATTAGGCTCTAGGTTATATATATGGTAAAAACTCACCATAGTGTTGAGTTGATCTTAGTGCTTCTCTTTCTGTGACATCATTATGAAAGTGAAAAGGAATGATGAGACAAAGATAATAGAAAGCATTTCAGTTATTTTAGGAACAGTGTGATCTCAGGAACTAATCATTTTAGTATTTCTAAGACACTAGTTCTAACAAAGAGGTAGATATGAACAGTTTCAGGTTATCATAATGGTTCAAATTTTTAAAAATTACAGGTTCAAACAGATTGGAGGGCATTTCTGAAGCACAAATCATTAAGTGCATTAACCAAGGCTATAAAATATAAAACAAAGTTAGTGGCAGGAATAGCAATACAACTTGTCCATTTTAATACAGCCTTTCTGTTACTTAATGTAGTATACCTTTCTCTGTCTACACCAGTCCCTTGCCCTTTCCTCTTTTCTCCTCCTGTGTTTCCCGAAGTTTTAGTTCTAATATGAGTTGTTGCCATTGGGAAGATAATCTTTTTTTTTTTCTTTCCTGTTAGGTAGAACTTTAGTGACAGTGATCAGGACCTTTTCAGGATAGACTTCTGCACAATTTTATTCTGTGACTTTAGATATCCTATCTGAAGAGGTTTTAAGTTCACTAGTTAGCTAATAGGATATCATGGCTTGTTATGCATTTTACAGCTGAAGGCATAAAATGAATCATTAACCTGTTTTTTGCTTCAATTCACTCATATAAGATAGGGCCATCTCTCCCCTAAATATCCTAAGACAAAAATATGTATGGGTTGAAGTAAAATTTACTAACAGAGGAATCCCAACTACCTCCTGGAGGAATTTATGATATATACTAAAAAGGGCTTGTACCAGAGAACCTTGTTCTCTTACTAAGAATGGCAAGCATTAGAATGTGTGGACTATGGTGATTGTGTGGGACTTGGAGAATTTAACAGTCTCCATTCAGCTTCCCATGAAAGTCACGGACTTGTTAAGAACGGTCTTGCTTTCAGATTTCATCATATTCAAACTTATTAGCTGGGCCTTATATAGTGTATATACCTGGCTGCTACTGTGGGGTTTGGGAACATGAGGGGTGGGGTGAATTGTTGTTGTTTTAGGTTTCAGTCAGACAGACATCACTGTGCCCCAGTTCCCAGAAGCACAGCAGGCCTCTAGGAGCATCCGTGGGAACGGCGCAGTCCTGACATCACCAACTCTCCTGCTCAGGCTCATCCCATATACAGAGGTCAAAGGGTGGGGTTTGAGATCGGGGGAAGGAATGAGAAAGTAGAAACAATGTAACTGCAGTGCCACTGTTGACTAGCCTTTGGTGCTTATGTCAGTGTTTGTTTTATTTTTTATGTTGGCAGAACTATTTTGGGGTAAAGGTAGTAGGGGGGTGGAACAAAAACAAGCCATTATTATTATTCATTAGTGGATACTGTTCTTTAATAGCTAATAAAGAATAACCTTGAAACCTAAACCTTCAGTGACAAAGGGAATGGGAATAGAAATTAATCTCAGGACTTGAACAAACAGAAAACATTTTATGTTGTGTTAGTTTCCAGTTCTACAATTGCTATTACATTTGTCCCTCTGTCTCCCTTTTTCACCCTGATTTTTTTTGTGTATATATACAGTTTGAGGAAATGTGTATTTGTGATCAGTCCTTTTAAAAGGACTCAGTGACTTAATCTTGCAAAAGATATACCCAATGCTTATATGGGCATACAAATGCTACCCTATTTTAAATATAGGTGGCGTATGTGTTCGTGTTTTAATGTATTCAGAGCCATTGAGCAATAAGCAGTCCAGAACATTGAAAACTCATGCAGGTAAAGCACCTAATGCCTTTAGTTTCTAGAATTACTATTAAAAATTCCTTTATTGCTGCATCTTCCACAATTCTTTAATAGTCTCTGAACTTAAAATTTACAGGAGTTGTGGACTCTCATTAAAATTTTAAGTTGCTCACTTATACATAAGGTTGTAGGGATAGGTGAAAAAGGAAAGTATAACAGAATAAATGGTTCCTTGAAATGGCAACTGCTGAGTGTCTACATCTTTCCTCTTAAAAATTCCCAGCTTAGCATGAATATTGATCATACATTGTTTAATTTTTTGTGATTGGGATTTTTGTTGTTTTGACTTGGGTAGGGAGGTCTTGGGCAATCAGTGAGGAAGCTCATACACATGTGAAAATATGAAATGTTAAAGGATTTTTTCCATTTAATCTGAATAGTAAGCAAGAACTTTTTCTATATACCCTTCTGCTGCAGCAGAGAGATAAACTGGTAGGTGGCAGCAGAAGAAGGAATTCTTCAGATTGACGGCTACTGAAAGAATCTACATAGAAGAGATAGAGCATAACATACCAGTAAAGGAAAGGGGGCAAAAAATGGAAGCAGGACTAAAATGTTTGGATTTTGACTCTAAATGGTAAGTTATTTTCTACTAAGAATGTGTTAATCAGTCTACTAGTATATAAGGCATTGTGGTATGAAATCATAAATGGCTTTATAGATCCTTGCCTTAGGATGAATTTGGCCTAACGAAGGTACTATCATTTTTTTATTTTGGGGGGGAGGAAAAACAAAACAAAAAACTAGCACTATGTAAAATTAGGGATCTTTCCCCAGTATATTGATATATATGAACGTTTCCAGCTTTATTGAGGTATAATTGACAAGCGTAAGATATATAAAGTATACAACATAATGATTTGATAGATGTATGCATTGTAAGAGTATCCCCCTCCCAATCAAGTTATTCTTTCACATCTAACATGTGAATCTCAATGATGGGAAAAATTACGCCTCTCACAATAAGTCAGGTTTTTAAAAATCTGCCAGATAAATGACATATATTGTTTAACCATTTTGTAGAAAATAAACTGTCTCCTTTTTATTAGCAACACTGGGGAGATAGCAACAAAAGTAGGTAATTTGGAAAACTTATGGGGTGAAAATAATTTTTTCTTTAACTAGTTGTGTCTTATCTATCTAGTCCCATTTCCTTGTCATTGTGTCTGCTCATCCATTCTACTCTGTTCACCTTTCTTCATTGCTTTTCTGTCTCTGTGCTTATTTTCTTCCATTTTCTTTTTTTGTTGTTTAAGATTTTATTGATTTATTCGACAGATCACAAGTAGGCAGAGAGGCAGGCAAAGAGAGTGGAGGAAGCGGGCTCCCCACTGAGCAGAGAGCCCGATGTGGGGCTTGATCCCAGAACCCTGGGATCATGACCTGAGCCTAAAGCAGAGGCTTAACTCACTGAGCCACCCAGGCGTCCCTCTTGCATTTTCTTCATTTGTGTTTTTTCTTCCCTATCTGTGTATCTCTTGCTCCTCTTGGTTGCCCTGTATGCTTCTTTCATTCATTTCCTCAGAAGTTAACTTCCCCAGTGTTGCCATTTTTCATCTCTGCCTCACTTTTTTTCTGTATGTGTGTGTCCTCCCCTTCTCATTTGCGTTCTCCGTGTTTGTATCTTTCAGGGTAAACAGCTTTATTTTTCTTTGCATCAACAACTACCTTAAGACACTTTAATCAGAGTATCAACATTGTAATTACCTATTTTAGAATTTGGAGAGGCTACATAGAAGAAATAGGGATTTTTTTTTTTTTTTGAAGATTTTATTTATTTGACAGACAAAGATTACAAGTAGGCAGAGAGGCAGGCAGAAAGAGAGGAGGAAGCAGGCTCCCTGCTGAGCAGAGAGCCCAGTGCGGGGCTCCATCCCAGGACCCTGGAATCATAACCTGAGCCGAAGGCAGAGGCTTTAACCCACTGAGCCACCCAGGTGCCCTGAAATGGGGATTTTTAAAGTCCCTGGAAAGATTAAATTTCAGAATTGAAATTTATAGTAAGATGCAGATCCATTTACTCATTCAGCTGCAAGTTTATTTTAACTATAGTATCTATTGTTGCTGTAAACAAGCTGTTTTAAGATCAATTGGACAGAAAGAAAAGTCCTGTGGTTCTTAATTTCATCTAGACTTAAGTTCAAATTGATTCTGATTTTTTTCAAGTTTCTAAAGAAATCAGGAAAGCAGTTACTAATTTATAGATGTTTACTAGAGAATAAATCTTTTTACTGAGATATAATCGACATATAAGTTTTATATGTACAACACAATGATTTAATATTTATATATATTGGGACATGATCACCATAGTAAGTCTAGGTAACATGCATCACTATATATAATTACAGAATTCCTTTTTTCTTGTGATGAGGACTTTAAAATCTCAGCAACTTTGAAATATGCAGAATGGCATTATGACTTAGGTATTTTATAACTGGAGAGAAAATAAACCTTTAGTCTTTCAGATAAAAGTAATTGAAACAATATCTTTTTTTCTAGGATATACATGTAAACATTTAGAAGTGTTAATTAGCCTTATTAAAGTAGTATATAAATAATTGTTTTCAAGTTTTATAGATGGTAAAAACAGGGTATCCAGAAGAGAAATTATTATTTAAAGAAAAGGAGTCCTGTTTCCTGTTAACATATGTAATAACAGATTGAACTACCGCATACAAGTGCCTGTGATTGAAGTTTAGAGTTTTTAAGCTGGAAAGCTTAGAGGCTGTATATTACAATCTTGAATATGCTGGTAAGGAACCTAAGGTTCACAGAAGTTAGTAACTTTCCCAAGATTATGGAACCACAACAAGGGCCCAAGTCTCCTACCTGCTAATAAAGTGCTCATTGCATTATATATCATGCATTTTTCTAAATCTGTTGTAGTATCTGAAGAAGTGAAATGCTCTGTGATGAGAGCTGTGCTATACCAATAAAAAGTTACCACTGTTTGTGCTTGTGGTTATCTCCTATGGTGGGGAATCTATTCAAATGAAGGTTATTAAGGCAAGCTATGGGTGACCATTTTAGGTGGCTTATATGTAAAATTAATGAGCACATCATTTGTAAGGTTTGGTAATGAAAAGTCATCCCTTGTTAAGGTAAGACACAAAGAACCTTCAGGTTCTTTGCAGTTTCAGGTTAAGGAGAAGAGGAATGGATTCCTTAGATCACTATACCATGGATGAATAGTAACATGAAGCTAGAATAACTGGTACCATTGTCTAAATATGTAGTATTCTCTCCTTTAAAAAAAAAAAGGTATAAAAGGAACTTATCTTCTATTAAGAAATATTTATGGAACACAAAACTATGCACCCTAAGTTAATACGGTTGGAATTTCTAAATCTTTTTGGACAGTTTTTTTTCTATTACAAATTTTCATATAGAGTTCATATAGAGATGTCAGTGCTTTAGAATTGAAAGAAGATGACCAGCTTGAATTTTAATCTGAAACAAAATTTAATTGTTTATTGTATAACTTACTGAAAATGTAAAAGTAGGGAGGCCTAACTGGCTCAGTCCATAGAGCATGTGAATCTTGATGTCAGAGTTGTGAGTTCAAGCTGCACATTGGGCATGGAGCCTACTTAAAATTTAAAAAAAAAAAAAAAAAAGTTAGAGGTGTTCTACTATAATTTTGTGTTTTATTTTGTGTGAAGTTTTGCAAGAATTATATTTGCCTCAAGGTTTTCCTCTTGGTATAGTTTTTCTGACTAAAATCACAGTTGTCTATATTAATAGGATTGTTAAGGGATAATATTGCTAATACATCTTTATATGTCAGAAAAACAGACCATACCTTAGTATACTTAGTATATCTTTTCCAGATGAGATCACAAAGGCAAATGTGGTAATCACAAAAAAAAAAAAAAAAAAAAAAAAAAAACCAGTTGTAAATTTTTTTGGTAGTCTAGACAGTTTGTAATATTTTATTGTCACATTAGTTAATTTTCAATTTTTTTTTTCTTTTTTCTCATCTTAATTATAAAGACTGTTTAAATCTGATTTAAGTGAGCTGTATGTGTTTTTCCCCTCTAGGTTCTTTTGAAGTAACCAGTGATCCTTTTTGCTTATTACTTCATTCACAGAATGGACGAAGATAGATTTGACTGTGTTTTTTGAAATGGAGTATAGAAATACCCAGAACAAGAAAGCTGTAGCGCTAACCTGTTTGATCGATGTGTTTTCTAAAATAAAAACACCAGAACTGGGAATGAAATAGTATGGAGTGTGATTTGTTCTTTTGGCAGTTATTCCTGCCCACTCCATCTTCTATGAATTCACTTCAGTCCATATGGCTAGACTTGAAGTCTAGCTCCACATGTGTCATTCTCTTTATCCTTTCATTTTCTTTACTTTGAAAACTCCTTTGGTTCTTGACATACTGATTTTTCTGTGATATATTTGGAAATGATTACTTTCTCCTTTTAGTACATAGGCACTAAAATATGTATCATTTTACATGTAAATGTGTGCTACATGGATTTACTCCTACCTCTTTCCATTCCCACTTTATCTGTCCATGCCAAACAATTGTTTCTGTGTTTTTTTTAATTTCTGAAGAAGTGCAACTTTCTTCTTTTTCACTCTGACAGCTCCCTGACATACACTCATCACAGTATCACTCACTATGTTTTAATCATCTTTAGCTAGAGTCTATAGAAGATCTGATAACATATGTGTGTATACAGAGGCAGCCCTAATACTTAAGACAAAAAATACTGATATTGTTTGTAGTCAGATATTGATACAAATTCTAATTCCATTATTTACTGGTTACATGGACTCAGGACAAATCACCCTCTTCAAGCTGTAAGGGAGTGTTTGTAAAATTGGAATAGTTGTACCCACTTTACTAGATTAAAGTGTAAGTATAGCTTTGCTATAATACATGTATAGTGCTTAGCACATAGTTGAATAATAAATACTGATCTTTAATTCTGTAAATTTTGGTTATTGATATCTTATTCAAGAGCTGCTGAATCTTTTCATCTCAGAATTAAAGTCCATAAGATTTTCTTTCTTAATTACTTCTTGGTTTTCCTATGTAAGCTCCTTTCATAAGATTTTGTGGTTGGAACACTGTGTGTACGCATGTATGTGTGTATACACATTTGTGGCATTTCTCCTAGACTGATTATTCCTTATCTCTACACTTCATTGACTGACTAAGGAATTTTATATAAGAAAACTTTTATTTCATATTGTCTTCAGTTATTCCCTGCCAGCTCAAAACAATAACTTTTTCTTAATCAGGAGAATTAAACAAGTGAGGAGTACGCATACCACACACCATAAGGAGTAATTTTAGGATAGTGTGACTTGTTTCCCTAAAAATGATTTAATGTCTTACCAGAGTTGTACTAAATCAAATGGTGGAGAAGCCATAATAAAGGGCAAAAACGGTAAAAGAAGGGTTAGAATCATACATAGGATTAGGTCTTATACGTTTGCTTAGAGGTGTAACAAAATTGGCAAAGAGTGGAATAAGAAAATTACAGGGACACCTGTATGACTTGGTTGGGCAGCCAACTCTTAATTTTTGGCTCAGGTTGTGCTCTCAGGATCGTGAGATTGAGCCCTGCTTGCATGCTCGCTCTCTCTTGTGCTCACAATAAATCTTAATTGCACAAGAGAAGCAGTATGTTCTTTTTTTTTAAGATTTTACTTTCTTACTTGACAGAGAGCGATTACAAGTAGGCAGAGCAGCAGGCAGAGAGAGGGGGAAGCAGACTCCCTGCCGAGCAGAGAGCCTGATGTAGGGCTCGATCCCAGGACCCCAAGACCATGACTTGAGCCGAAGGCAGAGACTTTAACCCACTGAGCCACCTAGGCAACTGAGGCAGTATGTTCTGATTTTGAGCTATCTCACGATGTAGATCAGTACTGTGACACTAAAATGCAATCCATTAAAGCCAGCCCAGTAAGAAATTCTCTCGATGGTCTAAGCTGATTCAATCATAAAATTTAAATTTTCTTGGGGCACCTGGGTGGCTCAGTGGGTTAAAGCCTCTGCCTTCAGCTCAGTCATGATCTCAGGGTCCTGGGATCAAGCCCCACATCGAGCTCTTTGCTCGGCGGGTGGTGAGCCTGCTTCCTCCTCTCTTTCTCTGCCTGCCTCTGCCTACTTGTAATCTCCTAACTGTCAAATAAATAAATAAAATCTTTAAAAACAAATTTAAATTTTCTCAGTGATCTACAACCGCCTATAAAATAACCCTTCAAAAATATTTTTTAAAATCTTTTTTTTTTTTTAAAGATTTTATTTATTTATTTGACAGAGATCACAAGTAGGCAGAGAGAGGAGGAAGCAGGCTACCTGCTGAGCAGAGAGCCCAATGCGGGACTCGATCCCAGGACCCTGGGATGATGACCTGAGCTGAAGGCAGAGGCTTTAACCCGCTGAGCCACCGAGGCGCCCCAATATTTTTTAAAAAATCTTAACTCAGGAACACCTGGGTAGCTCAATCAGTTAAGTGTCGAATTTGGCTCAGATCATGACCTCAGGGTTGTGGAGTCAAGCCCTCTGTTGGGCTCTGTGCTGGAGTCTGCTTGAGATTTCCCTCTCCTTTTGCCCCTTTCCTCTCTCTGATGTGGTTTCCCACTGTCTCTCTAGAATAAATAACAATATATTTTTATTATTTTAAAGATCTTATTTGTCAGAGAGTACACAAGCAGGGAGAGCTGCAGGCAGAGGGAGAAACAGGCCTCCTGTTGAGCAAGGAGACTGATGAACTTGATCCTAGGACCTTGGGATCATAATCTGAGCCAAAGGCAGACACTTAATCAACTGAGCAATGCAAACATCCCAAATAAATACAGTCTTTAAAAAATAAAAGTTTATTGTTTAAAGCATACATGCTAGTGTCACTTTGGATCCTCCAAATATGCTAGAGGTGTTCTGAAGAAGATGGCAGTGAAAGGTATGAGGGAGAAGGAGTAGTAGCCAGGAAAGAGCATTTGACACCTATGACAGAAGAAAATTGAATGGAATGAGCATCAGACCTAAACTGTTCTGAGAAAGCCTCTGCCAGCCTGAAAGAAGAATGTTAGAGCAGATTACCCATTATGGTAGTTCAGCATTGGGCAGAAATGGCCTGGCTAGTATGCTAGGAGCAGCCTGAGGAGAAATCAGCCTCCATACAAATGCTGTGACAGATCAGGAGCTGAAACTGGAGGCTGCTTGCATCAAGTCACCCCCCCCCAGCTTTATTGAGATATAATTGAAATATAACATTGTATCAATTTAAGGTATTTAACAATGATTTGCTATGTGTATATATTGCAGGATTATTACTATGATAAGTTTAGTTAACACCCATCACCACAGTTAAAAATATTTTTTCTTATGAGATTTTTAAAGATCTTAGAAACTTTAAAATATACAGTACAGCATTATGTACATGATATCCCCAGAACTCATTTATCTTACCACTGGAGGTTTGTACCTTTTGGCCACCTTCACCTATCCTCCCTCTCCCCTCTGCAAATCGACCTAACCAACCACAAATCTGGTGGGTTTTTTTTCCTATGAGTTTTTGTTTTTTTAGTTCCACATAGATGATTAGAGTATTTATCTTTGTCAGATTTTTATTTCACTTAGCATAATGCCCCCAATTCCATCCATGTTGTCACAGATGGCAAGATTTCCTTTTCTATAGCTGAATAATATCCCATTGCATCTAGTCGCATTGAGATACCTCATTTTTTGAATTTTTAAAAAATATATTATTTGTTTATTTGACAGAGATCACAAGTAGGCAGAGAGGCAGGCAGGGTGGGGCAGGGGGGGAAGCAGGCTCCCTGCCGAGCAGAGAGCCCTATCCCAGGACTCTGAGATGACCCGAGCCAAAGGCAGAGGCTCAACCCACTGAGCCACCCAGGTACCCCGAGATACCACATTTATTTTTATCCATTCATTCACTGATGGACACTTTAAGTTGTTCCCATAGCTGTTACAAAGCTGTAGTGAACATGTAGTTGCAGATAGAGGATCATATAGTAGTTCTATTTTTAATTTTCAGAGGGGCCTCCATAATGATTTTCCTGGTGGCTGTACCAATTTGCATTCCCACCCACAGTGTATGAGCTTTTCCTTTTCTCCACATCCTTGGCATATTTCTCATCTTTTTTTTTTTTTTTTAAAGATTTTATTTATTTATTTATTTGACAGAGCGAAATCACAAGTAGGCAGAGAGGCAGGCAGAGAGGGAGAGGAGGAAGCAGGCTCCCTGCCAAGCAGAGCGCCCGATGAGGGACTCAATCCCAGGACCCTGAGATCATGGCCTGAGCCAAAAGCAGAGGCTTAACCCACTGAGCCACCCAGGCGTCCTCTCATCTTTTTGATAGTAGACATTCTACTAGGTGTGAAGTGATAGCTCATTGTGGTTTTGATTTGCATTTTACTGATGATTAGCAATGTTGCAATTTCTCATGTGCCTTTTGGCCTTTTGTAGCTTGTGTTTGGAAAAATTTCTGTTCAGGTCCTCTCCATTTTTATTAACCACTTATCAGATACATAATTTGTACATATTTTCTGCCATTCCATAGGTTGTCTTTTTGTGGGTTCCTTCAGTCTGTAGAAGCTTTTTAGTTTGATGTAGTCCCTTTGGTTTTGTTTGCCTTTGTTTTTGGTGTCAAGTCCAAAATAAATTATTGCCAAGAGCACTGTCAAGGAGCTTACTCTCTGTTTTCTTCTAGGAGCTTCATGGTTTCAACTCTCACGTGTTCTTCCTTCTTTTTTCTTTATTTCTTTCTTTCTTTTTTTTTTTTGAGTTAATTCTTGTATGGACTTTACAGTAAGGGTTCAGTTTCATTTTCTTTGCATGTGGCTGTCCAGTTTTCCAGCACCATTTATTATAGTATGCTTTCCCCATTGTATATTGTTAGCTGCATTTTAAATTAATTGAACATATATGTTTGGATTTATTTCTATGCCCTGTAATATTTTTTTAAGATTTTGTTTATTTATTAGACAGGGACACAGCGAAAGAGGGAACACAAGCAGAGGGAGTAGGAGAGGGAGAAGTAGGCTTCCCACCAAGTAGAGAGCCTTGTGGGGCTCTATCCCAGGACCCTGGGATCATGACCTGAGCCGAAGGCAGATGATTGACACTGAGCCACCCAGGCGCCCCTAGGCTCTGTATTCTTTTCCATTGATTTATTTGTCTGTTTTTATGCTGATGTCATAATTTTGATTACTATAGCTTTATAATGCAATTTGAAGTCAGGAAGTATGATGTCTCTAGGTATGTGATTTGCATCAGATTTTCTTGAAGAGATCTGAGTGGACACCTCTGTGGCAACCACATTCCACCCCTTATGCTGCACAGATCGCCTCCACATACTTTTGATGGAACAGCTCCTTTACAGTTCCATGAGTCTCTTACCTGAAAGCTATATTGTATCTTTTCCCACCACTGACACATACAGTACCATAGATCTGGCAGATCATGTGGCCCAGTTCACAGGGGTACTTGGATCACATCCTGAATCTTCTATAGATCCCTTTCCTGATCCAGGCCCTACTCACACTTACGTCTTTTATATCATCCAATATGTGGGTTGGAATATTTCTAGGTGGAATGTGTTATCTCCAGAATCCAGAGAGAGCCATCAGCTATTGTGCTTGCTTCCTTGTAGCAGGTGATGCAAATGTAGCAAGCTTTTACTTTGTAGGGGATATTCCAGCATGCCCTTTACCCCTGGGTCTTCTAAAAACTTCGTAAGAATGGCAGACCCTCAAATCTTTTATTATAGAGTTTATCTCCTACCCTCTGAAACATGTATCTCCACCAGGTGTTCAGTGTGGCAAGCTAACTTTTGCTTATCTTGTCCAATCAGCAGGATGTTATTGATGTGATGTTCTGTGGAATGTCCATATGACAGATCATTTAAATTATATCATCAAAGATGCAATGGTTAACATATCTCTGGAGCAAAACTAAGTGAATATTTTCCATTCCATGTAAATGCAACTATTTCTGGTCCTCTTCTGTTCAAGATAAAAAGAAATTTTTTTATTCACCGGATCAATGATTGTATATTAGGTACCTGAGATCTAATACCCCTGCTATGTGCACTCATTGGCAAGAAGTAAGCCAGGAAGACAGTGACCTTAAATGCTTAGGTGGATCCAAAAAAGGAGCAGCTGGAAACTGGCCAGCTAATTACATTTTTTCTCAGCAAGTTTTAGGAGATGTCTGACTGGCAAACCTTAGTATCAGTGGCTGTCACAGCACTCATGGCAAACAATTAGGACTCAAGAAGAAAATAAACCAGAAAGATTCACCAGTATGCTTCTTCCACCTCCTGACCTTACTCCCTGGAGGAAATCACTGTTTTAATACTTTCTTGCATATCCTTCCAGAATTTCTAAATCATTAATAGTATGTCTTTTTTTTTTTTCTTAAACCCTGTGGGTTCATGATACAGACAGTGTCCCATAACTTCACAACATTTCTTTGAATATCTTGCCATACAAATATGTACACTGCTACCTCGGTTTTTTAAACAGCTACATAAAATTCTATTTGCTTTTGCCATAATTTATTTCCTTGGCTTAGTTACATGAAATACTCCAGTATTCTTTAAATGAAGTTTCCCTTTAAAAAATTTTTTCTATTATATGCTACCAAAGAATTCTGATACAAGAAAAGAGAATGAGAAAAATAAACTTCGACAAATGTTCTTAGGATAACGATTGAGCTGAAGAGGTTAAAACAAAAACTGGCTTAATTCCATAATCCAGAAGGCTTACAATGATCTGAGTGACACTAGGTCTAATGGAGGATAGCTGGACCATAATAGGGATAGGTAGAATTAAAGAATTGCCAAGTCTAATTAACATTTAGGAACTATACACTGCCAGCAGGAATAGTAAAATCATTTCTACCAATTCAATAAAATCAATTTGAGTATTTAAGCACACACAGGGAATATATTCAAAATCCATATTTGGCCTAATTAAGGTAGGGGATCATAATGAATGCAAGAAGAAAAAGGCTGCCAACCAATTCAATGTTTCCAAAACACTTTTTATAGTCTTCAATTTTATTTCTGTATACATTCCCATCTCTAAATCTACAGGAAAAATCCATTTGAGCAAAAACATGCCATTAGACAGAAACATTTTATATTTTTTTGTGCAAGTCATAAACATTTTATAAATTCATCTTATAAGCAGAGGAATTAGCATAGTTCCAGACCACTTTATGTAAGGCATCTATGCCAAAAAGCCTGAAGTATTATATAGTGGGCCTAGTCTGGGTTGAACAGACCTGACTTGATTACATAAATACATTATCCCTAAGGGTATATGGCTTTTCTAGTATGTGGAGTTTTTAAAAAAATATTTTATAAGAGAGAGCTCAAGCAGGGTGAAGCGCAGAAGGAGAAGCAGACTCTTGACTGAGCAGGGAGCCTGATGTGGTGCTCAATCCCAGGACTCTGGGATCATGACCCAAGCCAAAGGCAGAGCATCCAGGTGCCCCCAGTTCATGGAGTTTGCAATGAAGTAAGATAGATCAAGTCTATTTGCCCAATAGTGTCTAATAACCCTAAGCTAATCATTTGACAAGTTACCACCGCGCATAGTGAGCAAATAAGTTAAAACAGACTCTAAATCTCAGCGGCTCCACTTACTAGATCTAAGATTGTGGGTAAGTTAAACTCTCTACACCATTTTTTTTAATCTGCAAAAGATCAGTGGTAAGTTTTTTCTTTATTTGGGAGTAATCCTAGTAGCATTTGGTACATAATTGCTATTAAATGGCTCTCCTAGAATTTCTCCCCTTTGCATTGAACAATCATAACAAATATGGGATAATCTGTCTCCCACTAGCCAAAATTCTGCTGGGGTATGGAGAAAAGAAAAGAGTACTTATGAACAATTGAAAACATTTGCATAATATCAATAGTAAAAAAGCAACCCACAAAATGTAAGAATGTTTGCAAATCACCTATCTGATAGAATAATAACCAGAATATATAGAGAACTCCTAAAAATCAACAATAGAGAAAACCAAATTTAAAAATGGACAAAGGATTTGAATAGACTTTCCTCCAAAGAAGCTGTACAAATGGCCAATAAGCACATGAAAAAGATGTTCAACTTCCCTGATCAGCAAAGTCCAAATCAAAGCACAATGTGTTACCAACTTACTAGGATAACTAATAACAAGTGTTGACAAGCTAGGTCAGCCCCTCAGAGTTTCCCACAACAATAAAAGGGAAGGGGCAGTTTTCTTTACCAGAAACACAGAAGAGGTGAAGGAAATGAAAATGGATGAGGAATATTAATGTAAAGACTTCTGGGTGGCTCAGTCGATTGAGCATCTGACTTCTGATTTCAGCTCAGGGCATAATCTCAGCCTTGTGCCATTGAGCTCCACGTGGGGCTCCACACTCTGGAGTCCACTTAAGATTCTCTCCCTCTGCCCCTTCTGCCTCTCCCCATGCACTCTCTCTAAATAAATAAATCTTAAAAAAAAAAAAAAGACAACAGTGTCTTAATGGAGACAATATTTGAAAGGTTAAGGTAAAGATTTGGAGAAATTGAGTAACCTTCTAATGATCACATAGTAACCCAAGTTACAGAAAACACGCCTTTTGTTAACTTTTAGTCACTGCTGTCAGAGTAGAGATTTCAAGCATTTTTGGTCTATTTTATGATGATCTGGTAGAGGGAAATTAGTTGGAATAGCTCTGGAGACTCAGGAAGAAAGAAGGATGAAATATCTTCCACCAAGTATTGCAGTGGTCGGAATTCTAAAACAGCCTCCAAGATTCCAGTCTGTCAGTGTACATGCCCTATATATTTCCCTCTCCTTGAATGGAATCTTTGAATATGTTGGGATATTATTCCTGTGATTAGGCTATGTTTTGCTGTTATAATTTAGGCCTCTAATCAGTTAACTTTTAAGTTGTTAATCAAAATGATGGTCTTTAGTGGGCCCTACCTAATCAGGTGAGCCTATTAAAAGAAGATTTGGAATACAGGGACAGGAGAAGTCAGATTTGGAGCAGTGGAGACTCTTGTTGGCCTTGAAGAGACAAGCTGCCATATGGAAAGGTCCAGATGGCAAGGAGCAGTGAGCGACCCCTGAGAGTCAAGCCTAAACACCAACAACCAGTAAACTTGGAAAAGGAACCTGAGCCTCAGATGAAATGGCAGCTTAGGTAAGATCTGAGTAGACTTGTGCCCAGATTCCTGACCATGAAAACTAAGATAAATATGTGCTGTTTCAAACCATAAAAATTTATCATAGTTTGTTACACAGCAATGGAAACCTAACACAAGTATCTTTAAGGTAAAAATATTTATACAAAATACTAAGTGTATTAAACATTTTTATATATGTGTATTATACATTATATAAATATACTTTATACTATAAAATATAGTCTATAGACTCTGGCAGATTCATGCTGCCTTTTCTGATGTTGGGGTAACATAGTTTATAGGTTCACAGGCATAGGAGTCTAGTATATTGAATGATCTAGGGCAATAGCATTATGTAATGGAAAGACTATTGAATTGAGAGACAGGAAATAATATTTTGTTCTGGCAGTCACTGAGTAGCCCTACATAAATCACTTAATTTGGGGAGGGGCGTTTCAGTTCCCTCATCTGGAAAAGGAAGAAATTAGGCTTGTTGGTGATGATAGTTGTACAACAATGTGAATGTACTTAATGCCACTGAACTGTACAGTTAAAAATAGTTAAAAGGGTAAATTTTTAAAAACTAAATCTTTGGAAGACAATTCTATCATTAGTTTATAAGATGCTCATTTTACCACATCTCTATCAACATTAAAAATCCTGAATTTATTTTTCTTCTGATGATGTTTTTTAAAAAGGATGGTGATAGGGATGCCTGGGTGGCTCAGTGGGTTAAAGCCTCTGCTTTTGGCTCGGGTCATGATTCCAGGGTCCTGGGATCAAGTCCCGTGTTGGGCTCTCTGCTCAGCAGGGAGCCCGCTTCCCTTCCTTTCTCTCTGCCTGCCTCTCTGCCTGCTTGTGATCTCTGTCTGTCAAATAAATAAATAAAATATTTTTTTTTAAAAAAGGATGGTGATATTACATAGTCTTCAGTGTAATTCTAATAGGAATATTAGACATTTTTGCCCTTTGAAATTATGTTTTTGAGGCATTTCAAGCTAAACTTAATGATTCTCTTTCCACAGTTTCCCATCTCAGCCCAATATCTAGATTCAATTCTGGTCTTTGGTAAAACACATTAAATATCTCTTGTTCAGCAATAACACTTGGCATCAAATAACCTTGTTATTGACAAGACTCATTTTGATACTCTATTACATTTTTGGTAATTGTATTTGTTTTGTTCCTATGGCTGACTGCCTATTTTTGTAACTTTCCTAATATCCTAAGTGCTCCGACTTTCATTCAACAAATAGTTTAAATGTCTACTATGTACTGTGCACAATTTTAGCCACTTAGGTTAAAACAGGGGAAAAAAAAAGTCTTGCCTTTATTTACTTTTTAGTACAGCAGGGGAAACAGTAAGTCATAAATGTGATTAAGCTGAAAGTGTTCCTGGAATGTTTGAGGAACAGCAATATGGATGAACAGAGAGAGTAGGTAATGAAGGACCCAGTTAAACTGGAATTAAGATAACTGAGAGGTATTGTTTAAATTTGAGGGAAATTGAAAGACATTGCACACATTCATTTCTTTAGATTTTTTTAAAAAGACTTTATTCACTTATTTGAGAGAGAAAAGAACATGAGATGGGGGAGGGTCAGAGAGAGAAACAGACTCTGCTGAGCAGGGAGCCCAATGCAGGGCTTCATTCTGGGACTCCAGGATCATGACCTGAGCCAAAGGCAGACACTTACCCACCTGAGCCACCCAGGTGCTCCTGTACTGCACACTTTTTTTTTTTTTAAAACATATAATGTATTACTTATTTCAGAGGTATGGGTCTGTGAATCATCAGTCTTACACAATTCACAGAGCTCACCAAGCACATACTCTCCCCAGTGTCCATCATCCAGCCACCCCATCCCTCCTACCCCCCCTCCACTTCAGCAACCCTCAGTTTGTTTCCTGATATTAAGAATCTCTTATGGTTTGTCTCCTTCTCTGGTTTCATCTTGTTTCATTTTTTCCTTTCTTCCCCCATGATCCTCTGCCTTGTTTCTCAGATTCCACATAGTGAAATCATATGATAATTATCTTTCTCTGACTTAATTACTTGGCTTAGCGTTATACCCTCCAGTTCCATCCACATCATTACAAATGGCAAAATTTCATTTTTAATGGCTGCATAATATTCCAGTGTGTGCATGTGTGCGCACGCGTGTGCATGTGTGTGTGTGTATCTCACAATTTCTTTATCCATTCACCTGTTAATGGACATCCGGGCTTTTTCCATAGTTTGGCTATTGTGGACATTGTTGCTATGAACATTGGGGTGCATGTGCCCCTTCGGATCACTACATTTGTATCTTTGGGGTAAATACCCAGTATGCACTGCACACTTTTTAACAGAAAAGTAATATGATCTAATTTATATTGTTAAAGACTTAAAAAAAATAAAGACCTACTTTAACTACTTTGTGGATAATAGACTCTGGACAGTCATAGGTAGAAAGATAGGCAAGAGGACTTCTAATTCTTGCTAAGATGGGGCTAACAGAGACTGAATTTACCCTGTCATCTGAAACAATTAGAAAACAGGAATATATATATATATATATATATATATATATATATATATGACATCAGTAGAAGATGAATTCTTAGGGAAAAGAACCAAGATGAGCCCCACAATTGCCAGCATACTACATGGGGAGTTTCTTCATCACAGTGCAGGAGAAGACAATCTAACCAGGGCCTAGTGGTCTTACTGAGTTGAAGGAATGGAGCTGAGAATTAGAGAGCCAGCACACCTAGAATTCCCAGAGCAGAGTACAGAGGTTGCAGAGGATCTCCCTGAGTTTTTGGATGAGTATTGTTCAGCACATGTGTATGAAGAAACTACCCAAGGACAGGAAAAGAACCACCTGGAATCACTAGTGACAACAGTTCCTGGGGCTCACGAGAGGTTTAGAATAATTAGTATTCCCACCAGCCAGAGTGGAAAAACTAAGTAGATTATGGGAGAAAAAGTAGAGAACTCAGAAGGGTATTGCTTCAGGAGTGGGAAAAAATTGTTCTAGAGTAAAGGCTGCTCCATCACACCTAACAAACTTAAAAGAAAGCCTCAATCACAGTTGGGGCAAACAATAGATTAGCCAAAAGTCATTAAAGGGAAAAGGTGAGGAATGAGATGAATGAGGTGATGAATGAGATGGGCTTGAATACTCCAACATATTGCTGGGATCTAAGAGCCTACATGGGACTGCGCACATGCTCAGGAAAGACCTGAGGTCCAAAGCTCTTATTTCTGACTGGCCTAGTGAGTACACACAAGCAGGAAATAAAGGCTAAGATAAAGTTGTAAACTGCATAGGTAAATGTAGAAGATGTGCTTCAACATGCATAAAGACCCCTCAGCAGAGACAGAGATTTACTCTTTTTAAGCATGTAGGAAATTTCTCTCCAGTTATTAGGTGACCATTGAGCTGGGGAGGGGTGTCAGTGGCGTGTGCACACACACACATATACAGACTAAATAGAACCAGTCCAGAAAGTTACTGAACAAAAACAGTAACTACAACAAGTACCAACAACAACAAACCCTGGGAAGGTGAAAGAATCTGATTTCCAGAGTTGCTTAATTATATTGTTTGAAATACCTCATTTTCTTTTTCTTTCTCTCTCTCTCTCTCTTTTTTTTAAATATTATTTATTTGTGAGAGAGAGTGTGTGAGTGCACAGTCAGGGAAGGTGGCATGTAGAAGAAGAAGCAGTCTCCCTGCTGAGCAAGGAACCCAATGTGGGGCTCCATCCCAGGACCCTGAGATTATGACCTGAGCTAAAGACTGACATGTAAAAGACTGAGCCACCCAGTTGTCCAGGAAGTGCCCTATTTTCAACCAAAAATGAGGACATATGCAAAGAAACAAGAAAGTATGGTCCATACATAGAAGGAAAGAAAACATTCTATAGAAACTCTACCTGAGGAAGAACAAATGATTTACTAGACCAAGACTTTAAACTACCTATTTGAAATATGTGCAAAGAATTAAGAGAAAATTATAAAGAACTAAAATAATGTTTGAGAAGAATGTCTCATCAAATTGAGAATCCCAATAAAAAAAGTATTTTTAAAAAGATTTTAGGGGCGCCTAGGTGGCTCAGTGGGTTAAGCCTCTGCCTACGGCTCAGGTCATTATCTCTGGGTCCTGGGATCGAGCCCCTCATTGGGCTCTCTGCTTGGCAGGGAGCCTGATCCCCGCCTTCCTGCCTGCCTCTCGGCCTACTCGTGATCTCTCTGTCAAATAAATAAATAAAATCTTGAAAAAAGAAAAAGCACATTAAAAAAAAAAAAGATTTTATTTATTTGAGAAAAAGAGCATGCATGCTTGAGCATGAGCTTGGGGGAGGGGCAGAGGGACAGGTAGAAGCAAACTCCTAACTGAGCAGGGAGCCCCACATGGGGCTCCATCCCACAACACTGATATCACAACATGAGCCAAAGGAAGATGTTTAACTGACTGAGCCACACAGTTACCCCAAAAGATAAAAAGTATTCAGAAGATCCAGATAAAATTTCTGGAGTTGAAATATAATATATCTGAAACAAAATAAGCACTAAAGGAACTCTGAGGAGGAATAATAAAGAATCAGCAAACTTGAGGATAGGCAGTTAAGATTATACAAAATAAAATGGGTGTGATGTGTGTATATATGTATATATGTGCATATATACACACACTCAGTTTTTGCAAACTATTGAAATTAAATTTATTAATCTGAGTTAGAGTGCGATCAGTTAAAATGCTAATCCACAAAGCAACCACTAAGAAAATAAATAAGAAAACAATAAGGAAATTAAAACGATACTGTAGAAATACCCATTTAATGGAAAAGAATGCAGTAATGGAAGAACTGAGGAACGAAAAAAATACAGGAGGCAAAATGGGAGACATATATACTCCTTTATCCTTTATTACATTAAATGTAAGCAGATTAAATTCTCAAACACCAGAAATTGGCATATGGCTATATAAAAAGAAAAAAGGATTGTGATCCAATTTTGTTGTCATTTGACAACAAACGAAATGTCATTTCTTTGAAATGTCATTTCAAAGAAAAAGTAAGTTCACATTAAAAGGATGGTAAAAGATATGCCATGAAAGAGTAACCAAAAGAAAACTAGAGTACTGTACTAATATCAGATAATATGGATTTTAAGACAAAAATTGTTATGAGGGGAAAAAGGAAATAATGACAAAGGTTAGTCTACCAAGAAGAAATAACAATTATACAATTATATGTGCACTTAATAACAGAAATCCAAAAACCATGGAACAAAATAATCGACAAAATTGAAGATAGAAAAAATACCCACCTTTGATAATGGATAGAACGAGGCAGAAGAGCAAAAAGTAAATAGAAGACTTGAATAGCAGTATAAACCAGTTACACCTGATAGACATCTGTGGAATACTTCAGTACCCAATAGCAACAAAAGACATACTTTTTTCTCTAACACAATCAAAACATTTTGCAGGGTAGAACATACGCTATGCCATAAAAAAGCCTCAATAAATTTAAAAGGATTGAGTTTATACAAGTTATATTCTCTAACCACAAAGGAAGAAATTACAGACCAATAAAAGAAAGAAATTAGGAGAATTCACAGCTATGTGGAAATTAAACAACATCTAAGTAATCAATGGGCCAAAGAAGAAATCACAAGAAAACTGGAAGATAATTTGGGGTGAATAAAAATAAAGACAATATACAGAAACTTATGGAATACAATGAAAGCAATGGTTAGAAGCAAATGTTTACTGTAAATACCTACATAAAAAATGAAGAAAAAATGCAAATTATTTACCTGAACTTCCACCTGGAGAACTAAGAAGAGAAGAGCAAAGTAAATCCCCAACAGGTGAAAGGAAGGAAATAATAAATTCTAGAATAGAAATTAATGAAATAGGGAATACAAAAACAATCAAGAAAATTAAAACAAGACAGAACAATGTTGGTTCTTTAAAATAAACAACAAAATTGGTGGCGCCGGGGTGGCTCAGTGGGTTAAAGCCTCTGCCTTCAGCTCAGGTCCTGATCCTGGGGTCCTGGGATCAAGCCCCGCATCGGGTTCTCTACTCAACAGGGAGCCTGCTTCCTCCCCTCTCTCTCTGCCTACTTGTGATCTCTGTCAAATCAATCAATAAAATCTTAAGATTTTATTGATTGATTTGACAGACAGAGATGACAAGCAGGCAGAGAGGCAGGTAGAGAGAGAGGGGGGAAGCAGGCTCCCTGCTGAGCAGAGAGCCTGATGTGGGGCTCAATCCCAGGACCCCGAGATCATGACCTGAGCTGAAGGCAGAGGCTTAACCTCATTATTAAAATTATGAATGAAATAGGGAACATTACTTTTGACTTGATTGAGATTAAAAAATATTAGAGATACTATGAACAACTGTATGTCAACAAATTAGATAATCTGGAAAAAAAGATAAATTTCTAGAAAAATAACTATCAAAACTGACTCAAGGTAATACAGAAAATCTGAAATAGATATATAAAAATAAAGACTAATAAAAAAATTTTTAAAGATTATTTATTCATTTGAGAGAGAAGGAGAGAGCTAGAGCATGAGCAGGGAGGAGGGGCAGGGGAAAAGGGAGAAGTGGGCTTCCTGCTCCAGCAGATTTCCTGCCAAGCAGGGAGCCATACTGGGGGCTTCATCCCAGGACCCCAAGATCATGACCTGAGCTGAAGGCAGACGCTTAACTGACTGAGCCACCCCGGAGCCCCTAGTAATAAAAATTTCTTAACAAAGATAAACCTTGGCAAGGGAACTTACTGAAAAATCCTACCAAATGTTTAAAGAACTAACACCAATTTTTCAATGGACTCTTAAAATAAAAGAGTAAGGAATATTACTCAGCTGAGTATGTGAAGTCAGTATTACCATGATACCAAAACTTGACAAAAACATCACAGATCAATCAAGAAAACTACAGATCAATATCTCTTATGAATATAGATGAAAAAATCCTCACCAAATACTAGCAAAATGAATGCAGCTTTGTATAAAAAGGATTATACGCTATGGCCAAGTGAGATTTATTTTAGAAATGCAAAGTTAATTTACCATCCCGAATTCAATTTAAGAATATATCATATTAATAGAATAAAGTCAAAACCACATGAATATCTCAACATGAGTTACAGAAAAAGTATTTGACAAAATCCAGTACCTTACATGATAAATAAATTAGGACTAGAAGGAAACTTCTTTGACTGGATAAAGGACATCTGGCAAGGTTGAATCAATTCAAAAATCAATTAGTATAATCCATCACACCCTTTATATCAAAATATAATATCATTAGGTGCAGAAATGGCATTTGGCAAAATCCAACCCCATTCTTGATTAAAATTTTTAAAAGCATGGGGCACCTGAGTGGCTCATTGGGTTAAAGTTTCTGCCTTTGGCTCAGGTCATGATCCCAGGGTCCTGGGATTGAGCCCCGCATCATCGCATCGACGGGCTCTCTGCTCAGCCGGAAGCCTGCCTCCTCCTCTCTCTCTCTGCCTACTTGTGATCTCTGTCAAATAAACAAAATCTTTTTAAAAAAAATTTTTAAAGCAAAAAAATAAAATAAAAACAGAAACCCTCCAAACAAGCTAGAAAGAGAGTTTCAAAGTTTCTCAACTTGACAAAGAACATCTACACAAAAAACTCATAGCTAACATCACACTTAACAGTAAGACATTATATGTTTTCCTCCTACACCAGGAACAGGGAAAGTATATACTCTCTTACGTTGCAGGTAACAATAGTTCATTTATTTTTATTACTGAGCGGACTTCATGTATACTGTCAAGTACTCCCTCTTCTATTTTCTGGAAAAGCTGGTGTAGAATTGCTATCTTCCTTCTCTAAATATTTGTAGAATTCACTAGGGAATGCACATGAGCCTAGATTTTTCTTTGTGGGAGGGTTTTTAAATACAAACTTGTTTTCTTTAATGTATATTGGACTAATTACATTATCCATTTTTTCTTGAAAGAGCTTTGTAGTTTGTATCTTCAAAAAATTTCTTTATTTAGCTAAGTTGTCAAATGTGTTGTCATAACATCATTTATAATATTTCCTCTATATTTTTAAAAAATACTTTATTTATTTGAGAGAGAGTGAGAGAGAGCATGAGAGGAGGGAAGGTCAGAGGGGAAGCAGATTCCCAGCTGAGCAGGAAGTCCAATATGGGACCTGATCCTAGGACTCTGGGATCATGACCTGAGCTGAAGACAGAACGCACTGAACCACCCAGGCACCGTCCTCATTATCTTTTTGATGTCACTAGAATGTTTGTAGTATTTTGTAGTTGCCTCATTAGTTAACTTGGCCCAATCTTAAAGCTCCCCAACTGGCAGGGAAGCAAACATACTTAATCAAAATCTCTACTTAGAAAGTTTTCTGGGGCGCCTGAGTGGCTCAGTGGGTTAGGCCTCTGCCTTCGGCTGGGGTCATGATCTCAGGGTCTTGGGATAGAGGCCTGTATAGGGCTCTCTGCTCAGCGGGGAGGCTGCTCCCCCCACCTTCCGCCTGCCTCTCTGCCTAATTGTGATCTCTCTCTCTGTGAAATAAATGTTTAAAAAAAAAATCGTTTAAAAAAAAAAGTGACCAGGGGTGCCTGGGTGGTTCAGTGGGTTAAAGCCTCTGCCTTCGGCTCAGGTCATGATCCCAGATACTGGGATCGAGCCCCGCATCGGGCTCTCTGCATGGCCGGAAGCCTGCTTCCTCCTCTCTCTCTGCCTTCCTCTCTGCCTACTTGTGATCTCTGTCAAATAAATAAATAAATAAAATCTGGGGAAAAAAAAAAGTGACCATTTCTTCTTAAAAACAAAAACAAAAAGAAAAAAGAAAAAAGGTTTTCTCAGAAGACAGTTTAAAATTCTTAAATTGTCCGTCAATTACTTCTTAGGAGAATGGGTGCATTTGAAAGACTGGCCAATCATTGAGGATTAAGAGATGTAGGAGATATATAAAAAGATTGAATAAAAGTTATGAAATGAGGGACACCTGGCTGCCTCTGTCCATGGAGCATGTGACACTTTATCTCAGGACTGTGAATTCAAGCCCTATATTGAGTGTAGAGATTACTTAAAAAAAAAAAAAAAAAAAAAGTCAGTGAAATGAATAGAATCTGAATAAGTCACTTAGGTCATCCTTCTGTCATGAGTTAAGTTCATGTTTGAACAACCTGAGCAAATGACGTTTATTTATTTACTTATTTATAGATTTAATTTATTTATTTGACAGAGATTTTAGCGTAGTTTCTCTTCTTTTCTTTCTTTCTTCTCTTTTATTTTTTTTTTTTTAAGATTTTTATTTATTTGACAGACAGAGATCACAAGCAGCCAGAGAGGCAGGCAGAGAGAGGAGGAAGCAGTCTCCTTCCTGAGAGAGCTCAATGCGGGGCTCCATCCGAGGATCCCGGGACCAGGACCTGAGCCAAAGGCAGAGGGTCCAACCCACTGAGCCACCCAGGTGCACCTTTAGCGTAGTTTCTTAAAACTTCTTTCACAGAGATTCTGTTACCTCCCTTTAGCCTTCTAGCCCAAAGATAACAATCTCTCCGAAAGGATGCTTCCTAATGTCAGTGCTCATGTGACTGTCAATTTCTGCTCATGCCTTTTAAAATAATTGCTTTGTCCTATTCTAATACCCTTTTTCCCTTGGATGGGTCCCTTGTACTCTGATTCCACCTACTGGTTGGAGCGTGAAATAACAATGGGTTTCACCAACAATCCACTTCCTTTTACTTCTGTGAATATAGAATTTGTCATTAATGGAAATAGGCATCTCTTTTAGGAACTTGGTGACATTCTTTGGATTTTAAACATCTTAATCTTAATCTTTAATCTTATACCTTCAAATTAAAAAAAATTTAAAAAATTTTTTTGAAAATTAAAAAAAAAATTAAAAATCGCCAAATCTGCCCCAAAGACCTTTACAAAGTCAGAGGCTGTAGAAGGCATTTTTAGAAGGATGCTCTTGGAATTTTTATAGAATCCTACTATGCCTATTTGTTAGACAAGTTTCTGAAGATAAGTCTCTACTATTAACTTTTCATTTATTGGAGAAGTGGAATAAATTCAAGATAAGTTCCATGCAAACGTCTAATTGATGTTTGACAATAGGTCAACGCTAAATTTATAATTAGAACTTTTTTTCTTAGTGGTTGCCCTAAGGATTACCATGAGTATCTTAGTTATAACAATCTAATTTAGATTAATGCCAAGTTAATTTTGAGAGTATATAAAATTCTGTTTTTAATGTAGCCTGCCCCCTACCATGCTGTTATTCTTAGAAATCGTATCTTTAAACATATATACCCAACAACTTATATTTGTAATTATTGTATTATGCAATTGTCTTTTAAATTAGACAGGGAAGGAAAGCATTACAAACAAGTAGTACATTTATACTCTATTTTTACACTTATCTACATAGTTTCCCTTACTGGTGCTCTTCATTTTATTCATGAGGCATTAAGGGATGCCTGACTGGGTCAGTTGGTAGAGCATGTGACTCTTGATCTTGGGATTGTGAGTTCAAGCCCCATGTTGGATGTAGAGCTTATTTAAAAAAACAAACACCAGGCGGCACCTGGGTGGCTCAGTGGGTTAAAGCCTCCACCTTTGGCTTGGGTCATGATCTGAGGAGGGTCCTGGGATGGAGCCCCATATCCTGCTCTCTGCTCAGCGGGGAGCCTGCTTCTTCCTCTCTCTCTGCCTGCCTCTCTGCCTACTTGTGATCTCTGTCTGTCAAATAAATAAATAAAATCTTAAAACAAACAAACAAAAAACAACCACACACAAGGGAGAGCTAAGAGCCTACTCAGCTTATGATCCCAGGGTCTTGGGATCCAGTTCCACATCAGGCTGCTTGCTCAGCTCCTGCTTCTCCTTCTGCCTGCTCCTCTCCCTGCTTTGCTTGCTCCTTCTCTTTCTCTGACAAATAAATTTTTTTAAAAAATGAGGATTCAAGTTACTGTCTAAAGTCCTTTTACTTCTGCCTGAATGATTCCCTATAGGATTTCTTGTAAGGCATTTCTGTTACTAAGGAAATCTTGAAGTTTTTGTTTATCCAAGAATGACTTAATTTCTCCATTTTGGAAGATATTTTTGCTGGATCTAGAATTCTTGAATGACAGTTTTTTTTTCCTTTCAGTAATTTAAATGTATTATCCCTTTTGATCTCCATGATTTCTTTTTTGTTTTCAAAGATTTTTTTAAAGTATCTTTATACTCAACGAGGGGCTCAAACCTATAACGCTGAGATCAAGAATTGCTCACTCTAGGGACTGAGCCTGCCAGGCGCTTCTGATCTCTGTGTTTTCTGAGCAATCAGCTATTAATCTTATGGGAGATTTCTTATTCATGATGAGTTGTTCTCTCTTACTACTTTCAAGACTCCTTCTCTTTTCATAGTTTGTAATGCATCTGGGTGTTGATCTCTTTCAGTTTATTAACTTGGAGTTCATTGCACTTAGTTGTGTAGATTAATGTTTTTTTAATCAAATTTGGGGAATTTTTGGCAATTATTTCTTCAAATACTATTTTCTGCTCCTTTCCCTCTCACCACTTCAGTTACGAGTATATTGGCATGCTTGATGGTCTCCAAGTCTCTAAGGCTCTGTTTATTTTCCTTCATTCTTTTTCTGTTCCTAATGCTGGATAATCTCAATTGACATATTTTTAAATTTACTGATTTATTTTTTTCTCACTGCCTGCTCAAATTTGATGTTGAGCCCCTCTAGTGAATTTTTCATTTAAGTTATTTTATTTTTCAACCCCAGAATTCCTATTTGATTCCATTTTATTTTAATAAAGATGTTATTTATTTATTTATTTGCAGGTAAGAGAGAGAGAGAGAACAGAAGTGGGAGGGCGGCAGAGGGAGACGGAGAAGCAGACCCCCCGCTGAGCTGGGAGCCTGATGCAGGGCTCTATCTCAGGAGCCCAAGATCATGACCTGAGCTGAAGGCAGACACTTAACTGACTGAGCCACCCAGGTGCCCCTCTATTTGGTTCCATTTAAAATGGCTATCTCTTGGAGTTCCTTTTTGGCTCAGTTGGTTAAATGTCTGCCTTCAGCTCAGGTTCTGGTCCTGGAGTTCTGAAATCGAGTCCTGTATGAGGCTCCTTGCTCAGCAGGGAACCTGCTTCTCCCTCTGCCTCTGCCCCCTGCTTGTGCTCTGTCTCATATAAATAGATAAATAAATAAATCCTTTTAAATAAATAAATAATAAAATAAAATTGCTGTCTCTTTATTAATAGTCTCTATTTAGTAAAACATTGTTCTCATACTTTTTTGCTTTTTTAGACATTGTTTTCTTTAGTTATTTAAACCTAATTAAAATAACTAATTTAAAGTCTTTGTCTAGTAAGTTCAGGGACTTTGGGGATTATTTCTGCTGAGTTTTGTTTTTTTTTTCCCTGTGTATAGGTCAAACTTTTTTGCTTCTAATAATTTTTTGTTGAAAACTGAACATTTCAAGGGCACCTGGATGGCTCAGTGGGTTAAGCCTCTGCCTTTGACTCAGGTCATGATCTCAGCATCCTGAGATCGAGCCTTGCATAGGACTCTCTGCTCAGCGGGGAGCCTGCTTCTCCCTCTCTCTCTGCCTGCCTCTCTGCCTATTTGTGATCTCCCTCTGTCAAATAAATAAATAAAATCTTAAAAAAAAACAGCATTTAAAATAATAAAATGTGGCATCTCTAGAAATCAGATTCTTCTGCCTCCTCTGGATTTATTATTGTTACTCCTTTTTTATAGTTGTTCTTTGTTTGTCCAGTGACTTCTGAACTAATTCCATAAAATTTTCAACATCCCTATGAATATCTCATTCCTCAGCATTTCTTTTTAAGCATTTTGGTTAGTCTATTATTTATGCCATCATCTTAGGCAGCTATAATGTTAAAACATTCAACAAAAACTCCTCTATTTCCCTGAGGTATTTAGCAGTGGGCAAGTTTGTGTGAGATTGGATAAAGAAAGGACTTTCCAGTAGTCTTCCAGGGACCCACTGGCAGACAGGTCAAATAATGACATTTTGGGGGGAATGAGATTCTTTCCATATCCCCCGCCCCCATTATTAGAAGTATAGGCAGCTTGCTTTCTTTCTTTCTTTCTTTCTTTCTCCCTTTCTTTCTTCTTGTTAAAGGTTTTATTTATTTATTTGACATATCGAGAGAGAGAGAGAGAGAGAGAGAGAGATCACAATTAGGCAGAGAGGCAGGCAGAGAGAGAGAGAGGTGGAAGCAGGCTCCCCACCCAGCAGAGAGCCTGATGCGGAGCTCAATCCCAGGACCCTGAGTCCATGACCTGAGCCAAAGGCAGAGGCTTAACCCAGTGAGCCACCCAGGCACCCCGAGGCTGTTATTTTTCAAGGTTACTATGGAACTGGAAAGTTGGGGGTGGGACTAAGGAAAGGAGATGCCATAAAGCTCACTGCTCTTACCAAGATTCAGCTGTTTTTCTTAAATAAATGTTCTCTGCACTGCTGCAAAGCTTTGGTTGATTTCCAGGATCCTAAAATTGATACTGACAATTTTGCTATGATTTTTTGTTGTTGTTGCTTTTAAAAATCCTTACTGCATGAGTTTTGCTGAAATCACCCCAATTAGACCTTTTTGCTCTCATTTAAAAAAGTAATTCAGGGGGACCTGAGTGGTTCAGTTGGTTAAGCATTTGACTCTTGATTGCGGCTCAGGTCATGATCTCAGGGTCATGAGATCCAAGCCCAGCATGGAGCCTGCTTAAGATTCTCTCTCTTTGGGGGAGGAGTCAAGATGGCGGAGAAGTAGCAGGCTGAGACTACTTCAGCTAGCAGGAGATCAGCTAGATAGCTTATCTAAAGAGTGCAAACACCTGCAAATCCATCTGCAGATTGAAGAGAAGAAGAACAGCAATTCTAGAAACAGAAAAACAACCACTTTCTGAAAGGAAAAAAAAAAAAGATTCTCTCTCTTTCCCTCTCCCCTTGCCCCTTCCCCCTCTCTAAAAGATGAGTTAGTAATTTTTAAAATAAGAGTTCATTCATATTTATTAAATGCCTGCCATAGAAGACACTGCTGTAAGTGGACTGAGGCTATAGCATCATGATTCAGTTGCTGTCTGAGTTTGGGTGTGGTTGGGTGGCAACTTCTTTTGCCCTGATGCATTCATATTTGAACTTTGATACCCCGTATAGTTTACTCAAATGGATTTGAAGAAGAAATAGTCAAACCTATAATTAGTAGAGAAGGGTGGGGAGGACACAGAGGCAAGCAAGGAGTGGTCCTAACTTTAACTGGATCATCCCTTCCTTTTCCCCAAATTATAACTTGATCTGCTTAGCTCCTGACTCTCCAGCAGTCAAGTCTCAAGTCCATAGTCCTGGAGTGGGATGGACAGGCCCCTGTCTTCTGGCCTCTCCTGGAATGAGAACAGAAAGCTGGTTTGCTGAGAATACCATACCCTGTAGGACAGTAGTCAAGGTATCTTATAAGAGATTACTGACTAAGGTGTGCCAGTAGCTTTTTGGAGAACAAAGTATTCAAAGAGAATGTTAGCAGGTGAAAGACCAAAGATTATTTGTGAAAAAGTAGAAATAATCTGGACTTGAAAAAATAACACCAGGGAGTAGAATAGTATGGACAAAATATAAGATAGGTAGATAGATATTATACACACACACACACACACACACACACACACATATTTTTAAAGATTTTATTCATTTTTTTGAAGACAGCAAGAGAGATAACGGAGGGAGGAGACTCGCCACTGAGCAGAGAGCCTGATTCGGGCTTCAATCCCATGACCACAAGATCATGACCTGAGCCAAAGGCAGATGCTTAACCAACACCAACTGGTGTCCACATAAAATATATTTTTAAAGGGATCAAGAAAGCTGGAATAATATAAATAAAGAAGAATTCCAAGCACACAAGAACAATTTTTTTTTTCCTTAGCTGTATTAATGAGTGCTTATCACTAGTAAGCTTTTGGTATAGATGAATTGGAAATTTATGAGTATCCCTGAATAATTATTATATACATTATATAACTAAATATATTTAACCTAGCTATGCCTAAGATAATATGTAGCATAAGGTAGTAAACTGTTAGGATAAGATGATAACAATAGGATAATATATAATTTATATAATTGTTATTCCAGAAACACCTTTATTATTTACAATAAAGTTCCCCCCTTCTAGGTGATATATTATAATGTTTATTCAAACTAAAACCCTCAAGTCAGGCTTCTGATATCCATGACAAAACTAAGTAGGCTAAGTCTTTACAGAATAACTATTCACATGGCTGTTTCCTCTGTATGTGTTTGTGATGTGCCAGCAATGGGATTTTATGCAGTTTTGGAAATTATTAAACCCTAGACATTTTCCCCCACCAAATTCCAGGCCGGTTATCAAACTGATATCTGCATTAGATAGATTTTTTTTAAAGATTTTATTTATTCATTTATTTGAGAGAGAGAGAGAGAAAGCACAAGCGGTGAGGAGGGGAAGAGGGAGGGGAGCCCAATGTGGGTCTTGATCCCAGGACCCCAGGGTCATGACCTGAGCTGAAGGCAGACAGCACAAACTGAGCCACCCAGATGCCCCCATTAAATAGATTTTTAAATGGATCAGAAGAGATAAAAATATTTGACTGAAAGGGTAGTAAAAAGAAGTAAGCAACTAATGGAAGGTCAGCTAGCCTCCCACAGAGGAGGGGTTGGTATTACTGGGTGATTCTCCTTATACAGAAAGCAGAAACAGGGTGATGGGACAGAGAGATGGGACAGAAACAGAGAGACCAGACCTGCCAAAATCAAGCTTGTATCATGTTCTTATCGACTGCCAATATTACGGGCAAACCACATTCTTGGGGGCCTTCGGGAGTTCATGCTCTGGAGCTTATTTCAAAAGCAGTTTGATTCAAATTTAGAGCTGACGCTGAAAGGCTTCCTGATTCTAACTCAAAGTATTTATTAGTTAGATCATTAAGTATAATGGATAGGAAATTATTTGGACTAAAGTAGTGTAAATATAATACTTAACTAGTGAAGCATGCTTGAAATTTCTCCCCTGCGACCAGCTTTATTGAGATATAATCCACAAATAACATTGTGTTAGTGTAAGGCATACAATGTGATGATTTGATATGTGTATGTCACATCCATCTTCTTGAAAATGGCAAGGACAGTCGTCCAACCACCATGGCTCAGTTGGTTGGACGACTGCCTTCAGCTCAGGTCATGATCCTGGAGTCTGGGGATCGAGTCCTGATTCTGGCTCCCAGCTCCATGGGGAGTCTGCTTCTCTCTCTGACCTTCTCTTTGCTCATGCTCTCTCTCTCTCAAATAAATAAATAAAATCTTAAAAAAAAAAAGAAGAAGAAAATGGCAAGATCTCATCCTTTCTTTATGGCTATGTGTGTATATGTGTACGTATACACATACCACATCTTTTTATCCATTCATTTGTCTATAAGTGACTTCTTAGCTTGCTTCCATATCTTAGCTACCATAAATAATGCTTCAATAAACATAGAGGTGCATATATTTTCTTGAATTAGTGCTTTGTTTTCTTTGGGTAAATAGCCAATAGTAGGATTACTGGATCATATGGTAGTTCTATTTTTAACTTTTTGAGGAACTTCATACTGCTTTCCACCAGGGCTCTACCAATTTACATTCCTATCAACAGTGTGGGAGGTTTCCCTTTTCTTTACATCCTTACCAACACTTACTATTTCTTGTGTTTTTGATTGTAGCCATTCGGCAGGTGTGAGATACATCATTGTGCTTTTGATTTGCATTTCCCTGATGACTAGTGATGTTGAGCAAAATTTCAGGTACCTGTTGGTCTTTTGTATGTCTTCTTTGGAAAAATGTCTATTTTAGATCTTTGTGCATTTTATTTTTTTTAAAAGATTTTATTTATTTATTTGACAGAGAGAGAGAGCACAAACAGGGGGAGGAGAGGGAGAAGAAGAGTCCCTACTGAGCAGGGAGCCTGATGCAGGACTTGATCCCAGGTCTCCAGGATCATGACCTGAGCTGAAGACAGACACTTAACATACTTAATCATCCAGGTGCCTCTCTTCTAGCCCATTTAAAACTGGATTATTTGCCTTTTTAAATTTTTATTTTTTTTTAACTTTTATTTAGTTATTTGACAGAGAGAGAGAGAGCGCACAAGCTGGCAGAGTAGCAGGCAGAGGGAAAGGGAGAAGCAGGCTCCCTGCTGAGCAAAGAGCCCGATTCGGGGCTCGATCCTAGGATCCTAGGATCCTAGGATCATGACCTGAGCTGAAGGCAGTTGCTTAATCAACTGAGCTACCCAGGCACCCCTATTTGCTTTTTTTTTTTTTTTTTTTTTAACTATCGAGTTGTACAAGTTCCTTATGTATTTTGGATGTCAACTCTTTATCAGATAGATGGTTTGCAAATATTTTCTCTCATTCCATACATTGCTTTTTCATTTTGTTGATAATTTCTTTTGCTGTGCAGAAACTTTTTCATGTAATGTACTTGCTTATTTTTGTTTTTGTTGCTTGTGCTTTGAGTGTCATATCCAAAAGTCATTGCTGGGGTGCCTGGGTGGCTCTTAAGCAGCCATCTCTTGATTTTGGCCCAGGTCATGATCTCAGGGTCGTGAGATCAAGCCCTGTGTCAGGCTCCACGTTCATTAGGGAGTCTGCTTGAGATTTTCTTCCTCTCCCTCTGCCCTTTCCCCCTGCTTGTGCTACTTCTCTCTCAAGTAAATAAGTAAAATATCTTTTTATAAATAAAGTATTTTTTTAAAATATTTATTTATTTTAGAGAGGGAGAGGGAGAAGCAGACCCTCTATTGAGCAGGAACCCCCCCCCCCCGCCCAATGTGGGGCTCAATCCTAAGACCCTGAGATTGTGAGCTGAGCTGAAGGCAGACACTTCACCAACTGAGCCACCCAGGGGCCCCTAAAGTAAACAAATCTTAAAAAAAAAAAAAAAATCATTGCCAAGACCAGCATCAAGTAGCTTTTTTCTTATGTTTTCTTCTAATAATTTTATCATTTCAGCTCTTACATTTATTTAAGTCCTTAATCCATTTTAAGTTAATTTTTTGAGATAGGGATCTCTGGCTATGGCTTTATACTCTTCTCTCATTTGGGACAAATTTCTCTGTTTTCTTATCTTGTCTAAGTCTCTGTGCCTGTTTCTGTATGCTCAGAAAGTCAGTTACATCTCCTGTTCTTGAGGGTAATGGCTTAATGAAAAAGAGGTCCTGTAGTGCCTGCAGTGTAGCATACCCTTTTTCCCCAGGGACTGGTGCTTCTGGAAATCTCTCTAACGTGTGCAGTATGTGCTCTGCTGATGTGTCCTGGCTCCTTTATTCTTCAGGCTGGTTGTCTGCAGAGGCTGTCTTTACCTGTTTTGGTCAGTGTTTGGTCCCTGGCCAGAAGGTGGCTTGTTTTAACTAGGTGTGCTCTAGTCTGCTTGCGAAGTGAGACCTGTTGCTGCTGCCATAGACACTGAGGCCTTGCAAAACTCCGTGGTTTGGAGATGTGGTGTTGTCAGGGGTTGGACCCCGTCTTCTAGGGGAGGGGGCCATTGTGCTGGGACTGAGGGGGCAGTATGTGACTGGAAAGGGCAGTTCTTCAGAGTGTAGGGAACAGGGCTTGGTGTAAGCTTTCTTATTCTCAAAATTGCTTTGGCTATTTGGGGACTTTTGTAGTTTCATATGAATTTCAATGTTTATTTTTCTATTTCTGTGAGGAAAAAAACACATTGGAATTTTGATTGGGATTGCATTGAGTCTATAGATGACTTTGGATAGTATGGACATTTTAACCATATTAGTTCTTCTCACCCATAACCTTGAGATATCTTTCTACTTCTTTGTGTCTTATAGTTTCCACATGTACAGCTCTCTCACCTCTTCAGATAAATTTATTCCTAAGTATTTTATTGATCTTAATGCTATTGTAAGTGGGAATTTATTTTTTTTTAAGATTTTTTAAAAATTTACTGGACATACAGAGAGATCACAAGTAGGCAGAGAGGCAGGCAGAGAGAAAGGGGGAAGCAGGCTCCCTGCTGAGGGGCTTGATCCCAGAACCCTAGGTTCATGACCTGAACCAAAGGCAGAGGCTTTAACCCACTGAGCCACCCAGATGCCCTTCAAATGGGATTTTTAAAAGCTTCTTTTTCAGATAGTTTGTGTTTGAAGTGTCTATATAGCAAGACTGGTGCCATCACCAGTTAAAAGCTACCTGACACTCTTCATAGTCACTTCAGGGAGAGACAGATAGAAAGGAAAGGGGTAATATAGGATAGAAATATATATTAAAAGGCAAGTAATAAAAAAATTTTTAAATAAAAAATAATAAATACAAGTAGTTATTAATAACAGAAAATGGAATATAATTTAGGGTATTTCAAAATTTCATGTTCCTCCAAATTGGTATTCATTTTTATATTAACTTTCTGTAGACTATGAATATAGAGTATAATAACATTGATTATTGAAGATTTATTTGATGTAGACTAAAATTGAAATTAGACATACTGGTTTTCCCTTTATCTGTATCAACCAGAACCTTCAGAGGCAACCACAAAGTGTTCTGTACCTAAAAAAGAGAGCACCTGGGTGGCTCAGTGGGTTAAAGCCTCTGCCTTCGGCTCAGGTCATGGTCCCAGGGTCCTGGGATCAAGCCCCACATCAGCAAGGAACCTGCTTCTTCCTCTCTCTGCCTGCCTCTCTGCCTACTTATAATCTCTGTCTGTGAAATAAATAAATAAAATATTTTTTAAAAATTAGAAAAAAAAAGAGAACTTTGCTGTATACGTGTGTGTGTGTTTGTTGTGGGAATGAGAGAAACACATAGGAATTATTTTAAACTGTAGATGCAAGTTTTCTAGTATATTTCTAACAAGACTCTGATGGATATTTATGGACAATCTAATCATGATCTCACCAGCACTTATCAGTGTTGACTGACGGACTGAAAGCTTCCTGGGTGCCAGGTACTATATTAAACGTGGAGATAAAACAGTTAGCAAAATAGAGTTCCTGTCCTCAGGAGTTATATAGTCTATGCCTATCAGAGATGTTTCCAAATGAATGTAGATGTGAATCTTATATCCCGGGCCTTCAGATGCTAATTAACTATTTCACAGTGTGGATTAAATTTAACATTCACTGTTTTACTTACATGTTACTATTTATATGGGTATATATTAAATAAAATTACAGAAAATAAAACACAGAGGCAGCCCCTCATATTTTCTGAACAACTCTCTTTTCCCATCAAGGGAGAGTTCATGTGGATTCATTCCACAGAGAGCTCATGAGTGTTGGCATCTTATTTCTTCTACCCCATACAGTTACCATTTTCACTTTATTCCAGGTAGCAGAGCACCAAACTACATTGCTAATGATAAGTTCAGAGAAGTTCTGGGAAAAATTGACTGCACAAGAAGGAGAACAACGAGGGAAAGGTAGACAGTTTCATGACCTTTTTCTATTGGACATTGGTGTGGGAAGTGCAGAGGAGAGTTGGCATTCTGAACCTTTATGATCAGAACTTTGCTCTTAACTCCAGGCAGTCTTTCTGAGTAACTAGCATTATAGCAACTATTCTCAAAATATGTTCCCTGGCCCAGGAACATCAGCATGATCTGAGAACTTGTTCAAAATGCAAATTCTCAGGCCCCACTTTAGACCAAGGAGTAAAAAACTCTGGGACAGGGGCCCAACAAAAGGTATTTCAACAAATATTTTGTCATGTCTCTCTTATTAATAAATCAATTGAGACGAAAGATAGATTCTTTGGGACGCCTGGCTGCCTCAATTTGGTAGAGTGTGTGACTCTTAATCTCAGTGTTGTGAGTTCAAGCCCCACCTTGGGTGTGGAGCCTACTTAAAAAAAAAAAAATGATGAATCCTTCTTCCTAGTGTGGAAAGTAAGCTACAAGAAAGAACAATTAATTAATGGTGCTACTAATCATAAAATCATACCCAACAGAAGCTTCAAACAGAAAGGGAACATTGAAAGAGTGTGGAGAGTCAGAACAGAAGAAATGAATTTGGAGATAATTGAGAGATGGATAAGATGTGGGATAATCTTTGCCCTTTGCTCCTTATTTATGCATTCATCCTGAGTAACTAGGCTAGAGGAAGGATTAGGATAAGCTCTGCCTCTCACAGAATAGGCTGGGAAAGAGGAACTAAGTAAAGAGTGACAAGACAAGATGACTAGTGCTGTGGTCAAACTCACTAGGAACCCAAGTTTTGGGACATAGGAAAAAGAGAAAGTTCTCTCTGGAGCAGTGAAGAATATGAGGTAAGGTAGAAATGTCTTATGGAAGTGTCAGCTAAATTTGGAAGGATGATGAGAGATTCTCCAGGTAGAGAAGGAGAAAAGGCAATCTGGACAAAGGGAATGACATGGACAAAAGCTACACGTATGAAGTCGTTTCCTGTCTGCTTTGCGGTGTCTCTCTGTGCCTTCTGCTGATCATGTGAAACCCTCAGTGTAGCCAAACAAAAGAAAAACATTTCTCTACAGATCTTTCTCTCTCTTTCTAAGATTTTATTTATTTATTTGACAAAAAGAGAGCAGGAGAGCACAGATAGGGGGAATAGCAGAGGAAGAGGGAGAAGCAGGCTCCCTACTGAGCAGGGACACTCCCCCCCCCACCCCCCCCACCCCCCACCCCCCCCCACCCCCGCCAAATCCAGTGCTCTATTCCAGGACCCTGGGATCATGACCTGAGAAGAAGACAGTCGCTTAACCAACTGAGCCACCCAGATGCCCCCAGATCTTCCTCTTTTTAATGAAAGTTGCAAGTTTTTAAATTTAAGAAATACTGAAACACAAATTTACTTTTATTATTTTTTCACAACCTGCAGATCTTTTATTATTATTATTTAAAAAAATTTGAAGATAGTTTATTTATTTATTTATTTTTAAGTAGGCTCTGTGCCCAACATGGGACTCAAACTCATGACCCCAAGATCAAGAGTCACATGCTCCACCGACTGAGCCAGCCAGCTGCCTTTATTTTAATTTTCAATGACGGTAAAAAATATATAAAGTAAAATTTACCCTCTTAATCAATTTTAAGTGTATAGTTCAGGACTGTTAACCGCATTCACATTGCTGTGTAGCAAGTCTGCAAATCTTGCTTATATCATTCTTCAAATTGCTGATTGCCGGAAAGTTGCTAACTCTGAGAAAGCCTGTTCCACCATTGTCTTTAATAATACTAAAGCTAACATTTGGGGTGCCTGGGTCGCTCAGTCAGTTAAGTGTCTGCCTTCGGCTCAGGTCATGACCCCAGAGTCCCGGGATCAAGTCTCGCATTGGGCTCCCTGGTTGGCAGGGAGTCTGCTTCTCCCTCTGCCCCTCCCCCACTCATTCTCTCTCTCTCTCTCTCTCTCAAATAAATAAATAAAATCTTTAAAAAATGAAGCTAATATTTATAAGAAGCTAAGTATGTGTCAGGCACTCTTCTATACACTTCCATGCATCACATTATTTGATTCTTACACCAACTTTGTAAGATAAGTGGTATTATTGTTCCTATTTTATAGATGAGGAAACCAAAGCAGAGAGAGGTTAATACCTTGTCATGAGTCACACAGCTAACCAATGGCACTCAGTATACAGATTCTTTGCATCATTGTCTTTCTTCTGCAAGACTGGTGTGTTCTGGTTGCTATGGCAGCAAGTAGCTGTTTTAAATCTTCCTTTGCAGTGAAGTTAACATCCTAGAAATTCAAACTAAATACATTTGCTATAACTAAGCACCCTTTTCTAGCTCAGGCAATACTATTTTTTCATTCCATAACTAATACATTACTAGATGTACAGATAGTCCCCATGGCTGGAACCTTGCCTATACCCATTCTAGCTTCTCTTTTAGATCCACAGAATTGGAAAATATTCAATAGGATCCCAAAGTTAACCAATCTTATCTGCTAGAATCAAAGGGCCAGGATAAAAGAAGATTAATGGCTGAAGAGAATTAAGGTGGCTTTATTGGGTTTATTGTAAAGCTGAGAGAAACAGACATGAGTAGTGGTGGGCCCTGAAGAAGTTACAAAGGGAAGAGGAGAAAATTTTCATCAGAAAATCAAAATAGAAGAGAAGAAAAAGGTGCCAAAGAGATTATGCAAAGCATGTTCCTCAGTATTTCTTTTCTCATTTTTCATTCCCTTTGTCTTGACATGTAAAAAAATGCCTCATTCCTATGATGTAACTCCGAATGAACTGTTTTTTTTTTCTTTATGCAGTCTTTTATCTTTTAAAGTGATTAAAAATGGATTTGAATGTCTTTTGTATTTATTTTGTTTGATACCATTTCCAGAAATCCTCATTTATTTGTGCAGTTTCTGTCTGGCACCCTGAGAGAAGTTAGCTAACTTTCTATAAATGATCAGATAGTAGGTAATGAGGCTTTGCATGGCAAATGGTCTCTTGTAATCCCTCAAGTCTACCAGGATAGTGGAAAAGCAAATGACTGTTACTGTGCTCCAATAAAACTTTATTTACAAAACCTGTGAGAGGCTGGATTTAACAGGCTCTCAGTTTATATAGTGCAGGCTATAGTTTGTCGCCTTCTGTCATATCTGCCTCCTTAAAAACTCCCTTTAATATTGCTTGTAGCACAGATCTGGCAATGCATTCTCTCAGCTTTGGCTTCTCTGAAAAAGTCTTTTTTCCCCCTTCATTATTGAAAGATATTTTTGTTGGCTACAGAATGCTGACTTTTGGGGTTTTTTTCCTTCATTATTTGGAAAACGTCAATCCATTGTCTTCTGGTTAACATTGTTTCTCATGGGAAATTTGGTATACTTCTTACCTTTATTTTTCTATATACAATGTGTTCCCTGCCACCCCCTCCAACCTGGCCATCTTCAAGACTTCCTCTTCTTCTCTGATTTTCAGCAGATTGAAAATAATGTGATTAGGTCTGTGTGTGTATGTGTGTTTTAAGTAGGCTCTACACCCAGTGTGGAGCCCAATGTAGGACTTGAAATCAAGTCTTGAAATCAACCCTAAGATCAAGACCTGAGCTGAGATAAAAGTCAGATGCTTAACCACCTGAGCCACACAGGCACTTTAGGTGTATTTTATTTTGGCATTTATCCTGCTTGGAATTCTCTATGATTCTTGGATCTGTCGTTTGATTGGAAAATTCTCACCAGTTGTCTCTTCAAACATTTCTTCTGCTTGTTCTTTCTCTCTTCTCTTTCTAGGATTCTGATGACATATATTTTAAACCATTTGATATGCTCCTGCAGCTCTTGGATGTATTGTTCTATTTCTTTTCTAGTTTTATTGAGAAACAATGGCCATACATCCCTGTATAAGTTTAAGGCATACAGCATGATGTTTTCATTTATGTATATTGTGAAATGATTACTCTAATAAGTTCAGCTAACATCCATTTTCTTATAATAGATACAGTAAAAAGAGAAAGAAAAAAAAGAAGAAGAAAAGAAAAAAAGAAAGAAAATTTCTCCTTGCCATGAGAAAAAACTTTTAGGATTTACCTTTTTATTTTTTATTTTTATTTTTTTAAGTCTTTTTTTTTTTTTTTTAAAGATTGTATTCATTTATTTGACAGACAGAGAGAGAGAGATCACAAGTAGGCAGAGAGGCAGGCAGAGTGGGGCGGGGAAGCAGGCTCCCCGCTGAGCAGAGAACCCGATGTGATGCGGGGCTCAATAACAGGACGCTGGGATCATGACCTGAGCCGAAGGCAGAGACTTAACCCACTGAGCCACCCAGGTGCCCCATGGATTTACCTTTTTCACAACTTTCCTATTTGGGGAACCTGGCTGACTCATTTGATGAAGAATCTGACTGTTGATTTCAGCGTCATGAGTTGAAGATACCTATTGGGCATGAATCCTTCTTAAAATAAAAATAAAATAAATTTAAAAAATAACTTTCCTATAAATCCTACAGCAGTGTTTGCTACAGTTATCATGATGTACATTACATCTCTAGTATGTATTTATCATATAACTGGAAGTTTATACCTTTTGACCACCAACCTTCAATTCCCCTTCCCCTCTATCTCTGGTAACCACAAGTCTAATATCTTTTTCTATGAGCTTTGTTTTGTTTTGTTTTAGAGACATATAGAGAGTGTGCATGTGAGTGTGCAAATAGGGGACAGGGGTGAGAGGCAGAGGGAGAGTGAGAGAGAGACTCTTAAGCAGGATCCATGCTCAGCATGGAGCCTCATATGGGGCTTGATCTCCCAACCCTGAGATCATGACCTGAGCTGAAATCAAGAGTTGGGCACTTAACTGACTGAGCCACCCAGGCACCTATTTTTTTTATTTTAGATTCCACATAAATAAGTAAACTCATAGAATATTTTTCTTTCTCCATCTGACTTATTTTGCTTAGCATAATGCCTTCAAACTCCATCCACATTGTAAATGGTAAGATTTCTTCATTTTTTATGGCTAAATAATATTCCTGTGTGTATGTGTCAGTATATACACACATATATATCACAACTTCTTTATCCTTTCATCCATCAGTGGATACTTAGGTAGTTTCCATGTATTGGCTATTGCAAATAATGTTGCTGTGAACATGGGGGTACCGATATCTTTTCAAGTTAATGTTTTCATTTCCTTTGAATATAGTCCACAAAGTGGGATTGTGAAATTATATGATAGTTCTATTTTTAAGTTTTTGAGGATCCTCCATCCTGTTTACCATGGTGGCTGCACCAATTCATAAGCCCATCAACAGTTCACAAGTGTTCCCTTTTCTCCACATACAAGCTAACATTTGTTACCTCTTATCTTTTTGATGAGGTTAAATTTTTTTCTACCTTTTTTTCCTCTGTGCTTCGGTTGGATAATTTCTATTGGCTTATTTATAAGGTAAATGTTGGTTAATTATTTTCTCAGCTGTGACAAGTTTACTTAAGATCCTGAGGAAGGAGTTGCTCATCTCTGATAACTTATTTTTTTTTTAAATTTTCAGCATTTCTAATTGACTTTATCACTTCCATCTTTCTGATGAAATTTCCCATCAGTTTATGGATATTGTCCACCTTTTTTATTATAGTCCATTATAGTCCTTAAGGACTATAATATATAATATTACTTCTACTTCTATTACTTCTAGCCATTTGATTTTTTATTTTTATTTTCTTAAAAGATTTTTTTCTCAAAGTATTTTCTACACCCAACATGGGACTCAAACTTACAGGCCGGAGATCAAGAGTCACAGGCTCTACTGACTGGGCCAGCCAGGAGCCCCTCTTCTAGTCATTTTAAAGTTCCATTCGGATAGATCTCACTCCAATATCATCTATGAGTCTGACTCTGTCGGTTGCTTTGTATCTTCACAGGGCGTTGTCACCATTGTTGTCTTTGTTGTCATCATCATCTTCTTTTTGTAAGTCATACAATTTTTTTCTTTTTAAGTAAGCTCTACACCCAGCATGGGGCTTAAACTCACAACCCTGAGATCAGGAGTTGCATGCTCTAATAACTGAGCCAGCCAGGCACCCCATCACATAATTTTTGGTTAAATGACAGACATCTTGTCCAAAACAGGGGAGATTAAGTAAATAGCCTTTATATCTAGAAAGGGACACATCTCTTCTCAGGCATTTTAGCATAGTAGATGGAGTCATTCTGGTTAAAAGATGAGGTGGATTTAGGACTTGCTCTTTCAGTGTACCATAAGCTTCAAATTACTCTTATGATGCCTTGTACTTGGGGTCGGGTCTGGAATGCTGGAGGCTTTTCTCAATGTTTGTTTTCCACTTTCAGCTCTCAGTTCCCTATACACATTATAGGCACCACAGAGGTGGTCTCTCTCCATATTTTTGCCCCTCTGCCAGTGGTGGACTGCTGCTATTTGTTATGTTTTTGGCTGGGGTGCTGGTGAGAGGGTGCGGTAGTTCTCTCTTCACCTTTTCATCTTCAGTTATAGGTAGTCTATATGCCTGTGCCTTTAAGGATAAGATTTTCTTAGAATTCCTGCCTCTACTCCTAATCAAACTTTGCTTTGTATCTATGGCACGTCTTGTGTAGGTGTTTCCCGCCCTTCCTTCAGTCTTAGGAAACCTCTGAAAGGATGAGTATAGAATTCTTGGCTGAGGTCTGTTTCTTTTCCCTCCCTGTGAGGTTGGTTTTTTGTTTTTGTTTCTGTTTTTGTTTTTTTGTTGTTGTTTTTTTTTTTTTTTTAAGATTTTGCTTATTTGACAGACAGAGATCACAAGTAGACAGAGAGGCAGGCAGAGAGAAAGAGAGGGAAGCAGGGCCCCCGCTGAGCAGAGAGCCCCATGCGGGACTCGATCCCAGGACCCCGGGATCATGACCTGAGCCGAAGGCAGTGGCTTAACCCTCTGAGCTCCCAGGCGCCCCTGTTTTTGTTTTTGTTTTTGTTTTTTCCTCTTCTTTTACTCTGTCCTTTCCCTGGCAACAGTGGGTCTTTACCTGTGCAACAACTGGGGCAACAGTATTTACCACTTCTCTCCAGAGTCTTAAGCTTTCTGAAAAGAGTTTGGGCAGCTGGGGCCTTTCCTGCGGGATAGATAATACTGTCCTCTATGTCTATACTACTGTGGGAGGCTCTTTTCAGTCTCATTCTGTATCCAATCTTTCTTACGAGCCCTTGGTAAAGGTCATGGAAGAGAACCTGTAAATAAGTACAAGCTTCCCGTATGGCACACAGAGATTCTTTGTTGTTATTCTAGACCACACTAGACCTTTAGTGATTCATTAAAATCTTAGCTGTGTCCTTAGTTGCTTCTGTGATGGCCCAAGTACCTCCCATGCACAGAGGAGACAACTCAACACTCAAGTCTCTTCTCGGAAGGAGCTGTGCCTCCTTGGATTTTAGACTACTGAGTTAACTGGCAATCTCTGCTCAGCTCTTACATTCAACTTTCTGGTTCAAAAAAGGTTATGATTTAGCTTTTTTCAGTATCAGGGAGGGGAAAATGCTCTTTCCAACTTTTTTTTTTTTTTTTAATGTCCTAAGTGGAAGTGGAACTTCCTACCTATTGTTTTGTATCATATTCCCTCTCCTCCACCATATCATCCAATTAGTGTTGCAAACAATTCCCCTTGTCATAAAAATATTGTTTTTAATGGCTGTGTATTGTTGCTTTATATTAATATAGCAATTTTTTCAACCAAATTTATATAATTGGGCATTGTATAGACTTAACATTTGATTTTCCCAGCATCTTTACTCCAGTGCACTTCCTATAGTAATGGACTCCTTTCTTTAGAAAACCCCCTCCTGTCCAATTCCATGTGTTATTTTGGGATTGCCAGTCACAGTACTTCATCGTGCTGGCCTCTGCGTGGTAAGAATGACCCAGGTCCACCTGTTGTAGTATCTTGGCTACAGTGATTAATCCAGAGCTGAGCATATGAGACAAGGAGGAACAAAATCCATTTTCAGAAATTTCTCTGAGTTAGATGAAAAACTTCTGTATCTTGGGATCATAGGGCTGGAAGGATTCCCAACTCCCTCTTCTCCACTACTTGAAGGAAATCCTGTGTATAGTGGGACTGAGAGATTGGGAGAAATGAGTCCTGACAGCATCAGAGCCTAATTTCAGGCAATAACATTTCCAGTTTCTCTGGTTCCTTCGGTTCTTCATGTCTGATCCACCCATTACCAAAAAATTCTTTTTCGTCTAAGTTGGTTTGATTTGGGTTGTTCATTCATTGGGTTGTTCATTTGGGTTGTACTCCAGAAAGTATCCTCACTAATTTATACCCTAGGTAGCATTCAAGTCTCGCCAATATAAAGAATACAGTGAAGAAACTTACGGTCGATACATCTTTTGCATACATGCATGCTCTCTTGGCTCATTAAGAAACATTTCCAATGGGGCGCCTGGGTGGCTCAGCAAGTTAAGACTCTGCCTTTGGCTCAGGTCATGATCTCAGGGTCCTGGGATTGAGTCATGCATTGTTCTCTCTGCTCAGCAGAGAGCCTACTTCCCACCCCACCCCCCAGCTCTCTCTCTGCCTGTCTCTCTGCCTACTTGTGATCTCTCGGTCAAATAAATAAATAAAATCTTAAAAAAAAAAAAATTTCCAAAATAAGAATTGCTGGGTCATAGAAATGTGAAAGTGTTTCGATGTGTGTGAAATTGCCTTCAGAAAGGTTGTCCATTTATACTTTTATAAGGAGTGTATATGTCCCTATTTCCATATAGTCACAGGAATACTGAGTAGTATTAATTTTTAAAATTCCCAAATAGATAGAGATATGCTGCTTTTCTCTTGATACTATTCCTATACCTGTGTTCCCAAGTATGTCTTAATAAAATAACAAGAGAACAAAGATCAAACGTGGATGGAAATTTGGAATGAAACCAGAAAAAAAGGGAGAAGTCTAAAATTTGTTCTGAGAGCATTACCACTGTGAATACTCAGCCCTGGGTTTTCCCCAGAGAAGGTATTAAGGACTGGCTGAGCCAGTATGAATGTTTCAGGGAGAAATAAATTTGAGGGAGTGAATAGAAGTCCTACCCAGGGTTACCACCTTAGCCTGAGGGCTCCAATAGGTGATTGGCTGGTGCATTAATCAAAAGCTCCACACCCTGTGGGGTTAATATATATATTACAGGAGGGACCCAGACTTCTGGTTCCTGCTATTGAGGAATCTCACCCACAAGGATGTGGGCTCAACTCCTTCTAGGAATATTGACCCTAACACCAGCCATTGCAGAAAAATATCTCCCGTAAGTGCTTGGTGTCAGTGTTGATTTGGGGCAGGTGGCTTCTTTGCTTTTCTCAAATGTAAATACAGGAGAGAAGAGATAATCTCTGATTTATTTTAATTTCCTTCTCATCTGTTCCTTCTTTGGTTTCATTTCTCCTTTATCCAGAGAGAAAGGCAGAGGCACCAAAAGGAAGCTTTAAGAAAGATAATGTTAGGGCACTTGGGTGGCTCACTGGGTTAAGCCGCTGCCTTTGGCTCGGGTCATGATCTCAGGGTCCTGGGATCGAGTCCCGCATCCGGCTCTGTGCTCATCAGGGAGCCTGCTTCCTCCTCTCTCTCGCTCTGCCTGCCTCTCTGCCTACTTGTGATCTCTCTCTGTCAAATAAATAAATAAAATCTTAAAAAAAAAAAAGATAATGTTAAAAAAAAAGATAATGGTTATAGTAGACTCCTCATACCCTGTTCTCTTTAATAGAATTAATTTCCTTCCTGGTACCCTAGGTGTAGATTCTCAGTGATGGCCTCCTAAATGTGGTTGGTTTAAGGCTGTGCACGGCTTAAGGCTGAGTTATTTGTTACTCACCTGTTTGTCCATTATAGAAAATAAGGTTCACAAAGGCGGGGGATCAGTCTGTTAAATTCACTGCTGTATGCTGAGTGCTTAGGAAAGGGCTTAATTTTTCACTGAGTGAATGAATCATTACGCCCTGAAATCCTTTTGCTTCCTTAATAGAAACTACCTGGTGACAGTACCAGCCCAGCTTAACTTCCCCTCTACCCAGAGAGTTTGTTTGGATCTGAGCCCTGGGTGCCTTGATGTAAAATTCACTATTACTCTGGAGACCAAGGACAAGACTCAGAAGTTGCTAGAAACCTCTGGATCGAAGAAGAGGCGCTTACAGTGCATCTCCTTTCTGGTAAGCACAGATTCAACTCCAACTCTGCTCTCTTCCTTTCTTAGCTTCCTTCCTAGGCATTTAGGCAATCTAAACTGTAAGTATGATTTCTGTTATTTTACTTTTGCCACAGTCTTTAAACCTGTCTCCCCTAAACCTAAACTGAACTCTTGGCCGTAACACATTCACGATTTCCTTGACCTTGGATTTCTTCTTTTAGTTTTTGACCTTAACCTCTGAACATGGTTTCTCTTCTTCCTGGCAACTTTTTTTTTGACCCTACCCCCAGCTGTTTCCCCAATATCCTACTCTGCCAACAGAGCTCCCTTCTCTTGTTCAGGTACCACCTCCTGCTGGTGGCACAGAGGAAGTGGCTACAATCTGGGTTTCGGCTACTGGAAATAATACCAGCTTTGAGGAGAAGAAAAAGGTTCTAATTCAGAGGCAGGGGAATGGCGTCTTTATACAAACTGACAAACCTATCTACAATCCGGGGCAGGAAGGTAAGAGGCCCACAGACAGGATTCAACAGAAGACAGGACAAACCGTTGCCCATATTCAGAGAGAGGGGCTTTGTGGCTGGGTGAGAGGTCAATGGAACAAGGCAGGAGGGAGGAAGGTTTCCAGGGAGGAGGGGTCACAGGTGTTGAAGACACGTTGTGTTACATCAGTGGGGGTAAGTGGGTAAAGTTGCTAGTGTGTGTGTGTATCTGAAACAAAAGTACACATTTTTCCTGGGATGGAATTGGGCAACTTTAACTGGGCTTCTGCATCTTACAGCAAGCTGCTGATGTGAATAAGACAGCATCAAGAAACATTTTATAAGGACATTTTCAAGGGCTTTTGGCTTGAACCCCTGGTATTTGTACTTTGTGCCTTCTTCGGTAGAAGGGCATGACATTCTAATGTTTCCAAGTTAGGGGCTGGGTGGGGCTTTGACCTCTCTCTCAGACTCAGTTTTTGTTTTTTGTTTTGTTTTAAAGTAAAACCTGATGGAATTTTGCTGACTTCGAAGTGTGTGGGGGAAGTAGAAAGGGTGGAAAAAAGATTCATAGAGGGAAAAACCCCCTTTGCCAATGATGTCTGTTCTGTTCTAGTGCACTTCCGCATTGTCACCCTGAACAGCAGCTTTATCCCAGTGAATGACAAGGTGAGAATTTAGTTGGGAAGAGGGAAAGGGAGAGGAGCAGGGCAGACTGAGAGAGAGTGGGCAAAAGGAGATTCTTCCTAAAAGTGCGATGAGGTGAAGTCATCTGAGATCCAGAATGTTTGTGCTGGTCTCAGATTACAAGTCCAAACCCTCCTTGTCCCATCATCGAAAAACAGGCAGCGTGGATAGCTGAGAACATCAGTTAGATTAGCCTTGCTGAGAGATGCTCATATCCACTGTCATCTTAAAGGGATTTTTAAAGGGACACCTGGATGGCTCAGTCTGTTAAGCATCTGCCTCCGGCTCAGGTCTTAATCCCAAGGTTCTGGGCTCAAGTCCTGCATCTGGGACCTTGCTCAGCAGGGGAGTCTGTGTCTCCCTTCGCCTGGCACTCCTCCTGTTTGTGTGCTAGAGCACACGCTCCTCTCTCTCTCTCTCTCTCTCTCTCTCTGTCAAATAAATAAATAAGTCCTTAAAAATAAAGAAAATTTTTGAAAACTTCCAGGCCTTCTCTCCAGGAATGACACCATGTGGCTTTGCAGTTCTGATATTAGAAATAATTCAGGAGGATGTTTAACAAAAGAAAAAAATAAGAATATCCATCCCCACCATCCTTTACTACATGGCAAGGTGTTTGATAAAGTAGGCAATTCTCTTATGTGCCAGGGCACCTGGGTGGTTCTGTGGGTTAAGCCTCTGCCTTTGGCTCAGGTCATGATCTCAGGGTCCTGGGGTTGAGCCCCACATCGGTCTCTCTGCTCAGCTGAGAGCCTGCTTCCCAACCCCCAACTCTCTCTCTGCCTACTTGTGATCTCTCTGTCAAATAAATAAATAAAATCTTAAAAAAAAAAAAAAAGACTACATTATATGCCAAAAGTTAAAAGGTGGTAACATCTGGAGATTATTTGAATGCTCCTTGAACAGCTTAATCCCTAGAATCATAAGCCTTATGATACGTTTGATCTCAATTTAGGCCTTGTGTCAGTTTTACATTTCTGAAATGCTTGCCTCTTGGAGATGCCTGTTGTTTTCTCTCTCCTTCAGTCACAGCCCGGGATACATGCTGTGTCACGAAGCTTCTAAAGATAGTGATAGGGTAAGCATTATTCTTTATTCCCACTTCCATGTTCTCAGAGCTTGTTTCTTTTCCCTTACACACAATGAAGGGATCAGCTTATTGATCAGCAGCTTCCTTCACCACTACTTTCTTCCTCAATTTAGAATTCTTTTCTATTGCTCCTTCCTATCACCTGTATCCTTTCTTCATCAACCCAGCTTAATATTGCCTACTTTTTTTTTTCCAGGATTTTATTTATTGATTTGACAGAGACAAAGCAAGAGAGGGAACACAAGCAGGGGGAGTGGGAAAGGGAGAAGCAGGCTCTCCACTGAGCAGGGAACCCAATGTGGGATCCTATCCCAGGATCATGAACCCAGCCCAAGGCAGACGCTTAACCGACTCAGCCACCCAGGAGCCCCTAATATTGCCCACTTTTTTCTCAGCCGACTGGTAATCCCAGTGCTGAGAGGAGAAGTACTAGTGGAGAGCGTGGCCGCCACAGCCAAGTGTTAGTTTAGGCTCTACTGCCCCCTGAAGGTGGATCTCATTAGCTACCCCTTGTTACTCTCCTCCTCACAGGTTAGACCCATTACTGAGAGGTGTTCTGATTTCCATCCTTATTCTCTATTTCTGTTGTAAAATTACTCCTTCCTCTTCACAGCATTTCTTTACCCAGCCCCCGACTCCAAGATCCAATCTGAAACACTGAAAATTTGAAACTCCAATTTGGACTACTGAGATAAACTAAAGGAATTTTTTCTAAGAAACTGAGGGACAAAGATTGTGAGATTACAGAGGACAGTATTTTATCCTGAGGCAACTGAAGTATACTTGAGATTTATTGAGCCTCTCTGGTTTGGTTGCTACAACCATTTATTCAGAAATCTCAGCCTGCTTCCGGTTGGAAATGCTATTTTCCTAGCATTGTTGAACACTTGTTTTTTTCCGGAGCCTACTTCTGGGTAATTGGTGTCCTCCCTGATTCTTGACTCTCTGTGTGAGAAAAGTACTTTGTCATCTGAGAGGTGTTCTTTTTCTGTACTTTTTAGCAGTCCACAGTAGTCTCATTTGTGTTTCCTTATTGTCTGTGTAGCTGTGGTTTGTAAGAATCCTGTCTCCCTCTTTATCTTGAAGGGGAGTAGAATGTGCTACCCCAACATGGGCTACTTTGCCATGTGGATTATTTTGAGCTGAAGGCAATGATGAGCCAAAATGCTCAGGAAAAATTTTACTTCTCCCTTAACTGACTAAAAGAATTTATATAGTGGGGGAGGTGCCTGGGTGGCCCAGTCTGTTGCACGCCTGACTCTTGATTTTGGCTCAGGTCACATCTCAGGGTCTTGGAATCAAGTTTTGCCTTGGGCTCCATGCTCAGGGCGGAGTCTGCTTGAGATTCTTCCTCTCCCTCTGCCCTTCCCCCACTCTTGCTCTGTCTCTCTAAATAAATAAAATCTTAAAAAAAAAAAAAAAAGAGAAAGAGATCTTAAATGGGGGCATGGCCCAGTTACCAGATATAACTTTTTTTACCTAAAAGTTCCATCTGCATGATAGGACAAACATTTGATTACCAACCATCTGCTCTTCTGATCTTCCTGTGAATTGCCCCATTTCCCGCTGAAGCCCCAGGCTCCTATCTCATTCCTTAGCTCAGAATGGCATATAAGTGAGTCAGTTGCCTGGAAGCCCATGAGTCTCACTGTCTTTGTGCAGATGTATGTAATTAAATTTTTTCTCCTGTTACTCCGTCTTTTGTCAATTTAATTATTAAACCAGCCAAAGAACCTAGAAGGGAAGAAGGGAAATTTTTCTGTTCCTATAATCCTTATCTCTCATTTTTTGGCTGTTCTGAAGAATTGCCATTATCCCGGATATCAAGGCTGATAGTTGTATTTAATGAATCTCTGTTTCTTCACTGGTTAACATCACGTGGTACTTGGTCTAAGAATCAAAGGCAAGCACCATCTTGATTTCATTCCCTTTTCCTTCCAAGTGAGATCCAGTTCTTGTATGCTCTCTGAGGCCTCTGTATTTAAATTCCAGCTTTCAATCTCATTTAGTTTTTAAGTGTATATAATACTAATTGGAATGCCCAGAATTCAGTAAGTGTATAGTCTCTAATCAAGTCGTTTTTTTTTTAAAGATTTTATTTATTTATTTATTTGACAGGCAGAGATCACAAGGAGGCAGAGAGGCAGGCAGAGAGAGAGGAGGAAGCAGGCTCCCTGCTGAGCAGAGAGCCCTATGTGGGACTCGATTCCAGGACTCTGAGATCATGACCCGAGCCGAAGGCACCAGCTTAACCCACTGAGCCACCCAGGCACCCTCTAATCAAGTCTTAATTATATTAATACTTTAGACATTTACTCTCTCTCTTTTTTTAAGACTTATTAGAGAGAGAGAGAAAGAGAGCATGAGTAGCAGGGGCAAAAGGAGAAGGAGAGAGAATCTGAAGCAGACTCTGCAATGAGTGTGGAGCCTGATTCGAGACTCAGTCTCATGACTCTGAGATCCTGACCTGAGCCAAAACCAAGAGTCAGTGCCTACCTGACTGTACCACCCCAGCACCCCAACATTTTAGATATTCTAATTACCAATTTCCTTGGCTATGATTTTATACAATTCTAATTATTATAATTTCAAAAAAAATCAAAAGATCTTATACAAATAACACAATAAAAAGATGATTTTTTTCATAGATTATCTGGAGCAGTCATTTTGTTCTCAACTTTTTATTATAAGAATTTTCAAACATAACATTCATTATGTTTCATTTTGCCATATTCATTTTAATTGATCTTTTTTCTTTTTTTTTCTGAATCTTATTTTTTTCTGAAACTTATTTTTTCTAAAAATAAGTTGCAGATATCATAACATGTTATTCCTGAACACTTTAGCATGTATCTTCTTTTTTTTTTTTTTAAAGATTTTATTTATTTATTTGACACACAGAGAGATCACAAGTAGGCAGAGAGGCAGGCCCAGAGAGAGAGGAGGAGGAAGCAGGCTCCCTGCTGAGCAGAGAGCCGATGCAGGGCTTGATCCCAGGACCCTGAGATCATGACCTGAGCCCAAGGCAGCGGCTTAACCCACTGAGCCACCCAGGTGCCCTAGCATGTATCTTTTTAAAAGTAGATCCTAGGGGCACCTGGCTGGCTCAGTCAGTGGAGAGTGCGACTCTTGATCTTGAGGTTGTGAGTTTGAGCCACTGGTGGGTGTAGAGATTACTTAAAATTAAAATCTTAAAGAAAAGGTCCATCTTAAATGATCATATCATTATCAAACCTAAGAAAATTAACAATAATCATTTAATATCATTTAATACCCAGTCTTAAATCAGCTTTTTTCAAATTTTGAGGGTTTTTTCAAACTAAGATCTGATCAAAGTCTTTTAAATTTATGTCTTTTAAATTTCTCTTAACTTAAAATAATCTTAATTTTTCATTATTGACTTTTTTTTTTTTTTTTTTTAAAGAGAGAGAGAGAGAAAGTGATCAGGCTAAATGACTTGTAGAATGTCATCATTCCAGAATATGACATTGACTTTTAGGGAAGCCTAGTTGTCTTACAGAGTATTCAACACTCTTGATTTGTCTGATAATTTCTTTACTGTGTAATCTTTTTTTTTTTTTTTAAGATTTTATTTATTTATTTGACAGAGAGAGATCACAAGTAGGCAGAGAGGCAGGCAGAGAGAGAGAGAGGAGGAAGCAGGCTCCCTGCGGAGCAGAGAGCCCGATGTGGGACTCGATCCCAGGACTCTGAGATCATGACCTGAGCCGAAGGCAGCGGCTTAACCCAATGAGCCACCCAGGCGCCCCTTTACTGTGTAATCTAACTTGTTTCCCCATCTTCTGGAAGTTGTTCTGAGGTCTTAATTAGATTTAAGCTAAACATTTTTGGCAAAATATTTACTAGACAATGCTATGAACCTCCAGTATACTCTAAAGGATACACATAATGTCAGGTTGTCCCATTATTAGTGAAAATGAATTTGATTACTTGCTTAAGGTAAGTAATTTCTCTAGTGTAAAGATATGTCTTCTCTTCAGATTTTTAAATTTATTTTAATTTTTAAATTTTTATTTTTTTCAATATTAATTTGAGAGAGAGAGAGCGAGCATGAGCTGGGGGGAGGGGCAGAGCAAGAGGAAGAAGCAGACTCCCCGCCAAGCAGGGAGCTGGATGTGGAGCTCAATGTGGGGCTCAATCCGAGGACCCTGAGATCATGACCTGAGCCAAAGGCAGACACTTAACCAACTGAGCCATGCAGGTGTCCCTCATTTTTTAAATTTATTTAATGTAAGTTCCATGCCCATCTTGGGGCTTAGACACAACCTTGAGATCAAGAGTCACAAGCTCTACTGACTGAGTCAGCGAGGTGTCCTGGTCTTTTTTTTCTAATTAGTAAATAATTTTGGTGACACTTTAGCACTTAGCCCAATAACCTGTTCACCACTAACCTTTTAGTTTTAGCATCCATTTTCTTGAAGTCTTTTGATGGAACTCTTTAAAAAAAAATTTAAAAATACTTTAATAATATTTTATTTATTTATTTGACAGACAGAGAGAGACAGAGAGCAAAAGCAGGAGGAGCAGCAGATGGAGAGGGAGGGAGAAGCAGGCTCCCTGATTAGCCAGGAGACTGATACCCGGGGCTCGATCCCCAGGACCCTGGGATCATGACCTGAGCCAAATGCAGATGCTTAACGAATTGAGACACCCAGGTGAAAGATCCCCCGGGGCTCCAAGCACCCCGGAATGGACCCCTTCTCAGGAGGAGACCCCCGGACCCAAAAACCAAGCCGAGTCCACTGATCAGATGCAAACAGCACGAGGTTTATTGAGTTGACACAGGTACCTGCGGGCGGTCAAGTCTTAGGAAGACTTGTGCGCCAGCCCTTTGTTCAGGGCCTTTTTATGGGGTTTGGGGAAGCAAAAGCATACGTACAGAAGCAGAAACATAGTTACAAGGTTCTTATTGGCTGGTTTGAATGTAAGGCATACTCGGTGTTTGTAGATTGGCTTTGAAGGACCCCGGCGCGTGAAGAGAAAGGTGGGGAGGGGGAGTGAGGAGGGGGAGTTGGACCTTATTACTCAGCAGAGAAACATCCTGCCTACGTGACTAGGCCCACGTACCTAGGCGACCCCCCTTGCCTACATGACTATGCACATAAAGTATCCTGTTGAAACAGGAGACCAGTATCACCCCCTAAAAGCCAAGTGGTTACAGAAAGGCAAGGGAGTGGTTAAACAATTAACTGGGGGAGGGGTCTAACAGGGGAAGGGCGAGCGATTACAGAAAAGCCAAGAAGCAGTTAGTTAATCAATGGCTGGGGGGGGTGTCTATATGCGGAGTCTTTCATTCCCCCCTTTTTCTTTATCATGGATAGAATCTTATATCCATTCGCTCTGGTCCTGTACCAGGTCAGTTTGGGATCTGGTCTGTCGAATTAGCTGATATTGCTGTGTCACCAGTGGTTTCGCAGCCCCAATAGCGACTATAAAAGTGGGATGTCCCACTACAGTAGGTCCACTCTCTGGGTCTGTGAAACCCGGGGCATAAGTGTTCTTAACATACTTTGTTGACTTCAGTCCCCATAGCTTCCCCAAGGATTTAACCCGAGTTGCCCCCAGGGGGGATGGTTGTGAAGGCGGTTAAAGTAATTTTCTACGTCCTAATTGGCTGGAGTTCCCATTGCTAGCTTGCAGATGTTAGGGTGTACTAGCTGCAGGGCTTGCAGATGGGCTTGAGGAACTGAGTTATGTGTCTTTGGAAATTGGGCTATTGATAAGGTAACTTCTTTGTTGTAAATTTTAAGGACATTTGCAAACAAAGGGAGACTCCTGCCTTACAAGACTGTGATCTCTGCAATATAAACATTTGTTCTTTTTTCAGGGCAGTCAGGGGTGCCTGTGAAATGTCATACATATTATCAAGGGGAGGGGTGGAGAGGGGGTGCAAGACGCCAGCCCCTGCTCCCTCTTCAGCCAGCCTCCTGAACAATTTTGACCCTTAAATCTTTAAGGTGGTTGAAGGTGGAAGGTCTTATCTTCTGTAACTTCTTCCTGCTGAATAGGGGCATAGAGCTGTCCCTACCTACTCAGGTCAACATTGATCAGTGGAGGAATGTATAGGGGAGTTACAAAAGGCGGAGGCAGCTGAATCCAGTGCTGACAGTGAAAAAGTATCTTTGCGCATGGTAAGGATCATCTGTCGTGGTGAAGTCATTGCAGCGATGGAGTCTCGGCACCAAGTAGAGAAACAGCGAACAAAGCAACATATTAAGGCTAATAAGGCAATAAGAATGAGAAGCCCAAAAAGGAGATTTGGCTACAGTCCTCCTCCAAACCAGTAAGCTAACCAATTGCTGAGAGAGAGAGAAGGATCTTGTAGAGCTTTAATCTGGGCATTCATATCCTTTATTAGTCCTGTGACATTTTTGTGATAGTCTGGGATGTACACACAACATTCTGTCTTGAGAATTACATATATGCCACATGACATCCTCTAGTCACAAAGATGGAACAAAAATGGATGCTAAGTGATTATACCATTTAAAAAAAATAGATCGCATCCATCTTTGTTTTAAGTTGGGGAGACTAGCTGGAGTTGTAATGGTTTTAGTAATGCCCCCATGAATCCAGGCAAATCCTAAGGTACAGCGACCTATCCACCCTGGAGGAAGCCAGGGCCACAGGTTTGTTTCACATATCCACTGGGTTCCATTTGGAGCTGGCCATCTAATGCCAGGTCGCCTTGCCCAGTCAGTAGCAAACCAGTCAGTAGCCTGGAGTACTGTTACTTGGGAACACATTTCTAGTGATAGCCATCCTAGATATCGTGCGTTCTTTGCCCAAATATCACTCGTATGATTTCTTTGTTCCCAGCATAAAACTGCCTTCTGACTGAGCCGTTCAATCGTGGGTGTAAGCCACAGATATGCATCCCAGATTTGATATACATCATCCTTAGTAAGTTAAGGAGGGTTTTGTAACTTAGGCCCATATTTGATTGGGGAGTTATGGCTTGACAGCAATCCCCTTTTTTTTTCCAAATTGCTCCATGGGCATGTAGTACCAGGAAGGCATATTTGGAGTCAGTGTTAATGTTTATTCTTAGGCTTTGGCAATTGCAAAGTGCTAGTGAACACTACAGTATACCTAGCTTTTCTTATTTTTTTTTTTTCTATGAAAACTATTGTCATCAGTAAACTGTCATTCATCTGGCATATCTGTAAGTATAGCCCAATATTTAATTAGTCGGCCTTCATCATTCTTTGGTGGCCTTTGAATTCTAAGAAAAATCTGGACCTGATGTGAACTCATTAGTTAGGGGCTGTTTTAGGTTTCGCTAAAGCATCTGTTTGCAATTGCACCTCAACAGAGGTGGCCTCTAGGATAAATATGACTAAGGGATGAAACCAATAAGAAGACCTTTGAGTGGTCCAGCCTTAACAATATCCTGATTACAGAGGATCACTGGCAAGTGAGAAAACTTGTCAAGAGATAAGGGGAGTTCCCCATGCATCATCCGATCTAATCATAAAGAAAGTGGGGTCATCCATTATCTCTATAAGTCCATAGTTAATCCTATGGAGTGCAATAGGCTGGCCTTTAGGCAATTTCATTATCCCAGCCACAAACAAGGTGTTAGTTAAGTTATACAATTATAGGGGAATCAATCCCATTTTCCAGTTGTTTAATCATGTGCCGTGGGGTCTTGTTAATATACCCACAAGATAATAAGATTGATTAAAGAAGCTATTGTGTAACTTCTCTGAAGTTTACCTCAAATTGTTTAGCTTAGGTAAACAAACATTTAAAGACAATCGAATCTAGAATTTAATATCCATAAAGGTGTGTTATTAAAATATAATTTTTCTCTCTAAGATAACCCTCATTTACAGAGATAGCCAAATCAGGACTAAGTCACTTGTGAAACAAGTCCAGTTTTAACAAACTTGGCCCATTATTTACATAAGCTCAGCAAGAACAGTTGAGTGTGATCATATAGATCTTTTAGAATCTGCTTTGCTGGAACTTCTTATAAGGAATCTCTAGGTTGAACTTCCAGTAGCCTCTCCAGGCCAGAAGCCAAGCCACATACTTGCCATCAGGCATGCCTGCAATACCTGTCGATTTGGGCATATGCCTCTTCATGAGATTCTGCACCTACCAAGGAGTGACATTCTTTACTCACCTGGTGAGGCTGCTGGGAACTCTGTAAACAAGGTATCAGGCCAATAGTCCCAAGGGCCTTTATGGCTCCAGGTTTTATAAAGTCAGCCTTAGTTCCTTTAAACTGTCTGGTCATATCTGAATCTTTTCAAATATGACATCCCAGTCAAAGCCTTGGTAAAATAACCAGTTTCCAATACTGTCCTGTTACAAGGAGAACAGATTCTTATTGAACTTATGCAAATGACTGATTGCCATGGAAGAAAGAATACTTATTGAGACCTTTTGGTTTCAGAGGGTTTAGATAGAGAGAAAAGTTGAATGCCTTGAGCACTTTTACAAATGAGCACTTTTACATCTTTATAAGTTACAGATAACTAAGAGGAAGTATCCCTAGTCTGGAAGAGCAAACATTAAAGAGAACCAGCAATGTCTAAAATAAGAGACATAACATTATAATCTTTTAGTTCATTTAGTTCCATGTTACTAATTCTGGTGAATGCACCTTTAGTTAGTTCTGGAAATTTTTACCCATTTCAGTTTTAGGATTTTCAAGTATATCAAATATCTGTATTTGTCCTGGAAGTCCTTTGTCTGAATCTCCTTGAAGATAAAACTCATTTTACAAAAGAATTAAAATAATTATAAATGACAAAAACTCGGAATGTATATGGTTAGAGCTGATGAGACAAGAGTTTACAATTTAGCTGACAAGGAAATCAGGTTACTTCTGTGACACATAACATTTCTGTAATTATAATATCAAGCGATGATCTTTTAAAACATTTAAAACTTTAGGAAATGTATAGAATCTCTAGAATAATTATAGCATTTTCCCAAATGTAACCCAAGGTTTATCATTGGTTTAAATCTTGTCAACAATTGCTAAAATCTTAGAAAGTTTTAAAGCACATGCCTAAATATAATTAGGGATGTTAAACACGTGATAAAACAAAACATAGAGACTGGGTTTTCTGGGCTGGCCAAGAGAAAACCATTTACATTCTCTTATCTGATCAATTAATCTAAGAAAACTTTGTCCTTTTAAACAAAGAAAATCAGCTTTTTTTTTTTTTTTTAACCAGTGTCTTTTCCCTTTTTAATTTTATTTTTAAGTGTGCAGTCTTAAGATAGGAGTTTTCTGGGTTTTTCTCCCATCATGAATGATGTCGCAGACAAGGGAGGGGGATCTTTCCCCTGCTGTCCTGCTCGCATTCCCCACAGGAACTTAGGAGCGTTTTAGCTAAGGCCTGTCCGAATAAACCCTAGACCAGGCTACTCCGTGGAGTAGATGACCGTTCTGTCATATGACGCCCTGCGAGACTCAGGGTGCAGCCCACTCAGACTCCGTAGCCGAAGCAGTGAAGCCATACAGACAGATTTACACAGTCAGGCACTCTTCAGATTCAAACAGGTTGGATACCCTTCCTTTTGGGTATCTCTGGCTAATGGGAGGTGATCAATCTCCCTTTTTATTCTTTACAGATTAGAGTGAATTTCTATGGTTACAGGCAATGGAGGATGGCAACCGGGTGTTTTCGCAGTCTCTCAAGGTTGGGCTTCTTCCTTAATCTCTCAAGGCCAAATGGCCCTTATACTTTACTTGGAAGTATAATTTATGTGGAGGCAGGTCAGGAGAGTATTAAATCACCTTGGAGGTTGTTTTTCTTCCTTTTTAGTCTGTCCTGACCATATCTAAAATTCCTTTTCTGAAGATTTCCCTTCACAAACCTTTTACATCTTTCCTTTGCATTCAGGTTTTGTCCCAAGCCATTTTCTTTCAAACAACCATTTTATTGAGGACAAAATTACCTTCCCTTACTTTCAACAAAATGTATTCCCATTCCTTAAATCTTTCTTACATATCTCCTACTTTCCTACATACAGAGTTTCCCTTATTTCCATCAGTCTTAGTTACACTAAGCAGAACTTTGTATTCTTAGAAACACCTTTAGTTATTAGCCATTTGTGAACTGTTACAACAGAATTTTTCAGGTGGCAAATTTATGAATCAGTTAAGTGGAAAACAAGTTTACCAGCAGATTTAAATACTTTTAGTTTCTTTGCAGTTAAGAAGTCAAAAGCACAAATCTACATCCAGTAATTAACGACTTAGCCTTTTATCCTGTTTGGTTAAGATATAGATGTCCACAATTCAATTCCGTTTGTCATCCAAGCAAAACTTTAAAACTTTCAGGTTACCAAAGACTTTGAAAGCTACTTCAGCAATTACCCATTAGAACTTTGAGACAGACAATTAACCATCAGTTTAGTCATTTCTTTGCCCCAATAGAGGAGCAGATGCCATGCTTTTCCACCAGCAAGGGGGGAGGGGTTAAGCAGTCCAAGTCGGGCCAGAGAACACAGGGAAACTTCCCTGAAACAAAGAGAGTTTCGGCAGCTGCTTGGGAATATTCCTTATGGTCTCTGTCTCGAGTTAGACCAACCCGTTGGTTCCAGTTATAGCCATTAACATGGGAAGTGAGTGAGGGAGAAACCCCCACATCTATTAGGAGAAACTCAGAATCTCTCCAGTGACCTAAAGTGAGACTTAAGGGGGTGGTAAGTGTTTGCCCCATTTTAGAGTCAAAGAAAACACCAAGGACAATAAGTAAGACACACAAAACAGTTAACAAGAAGGACGCTGCGCGATTTCGGTACAAAACCGAAAGCAAAAACTCAAGCGGAGATCCTGGGGGTCCGGATTCCCCCTCTCCAACCAAGGCCACGTATCTCTCTGATACAGGCTGAGCTCCAAATGCCCCGCTGCACCAGGGCCCAAATGTCCCGAAGGACTCAAATGTCCCGCCCGGGAGGACTACAAACGCCTCTGGAACGTCTTCCAGGGCTGCGAGGGAGAAGTCCGAGCCCGTCAGCTCCTTCTGGCCCCCGCCAAATACAAATGGATCCGATCGAACCCCAAACCAAACGCATGCGCAAATACTCAAATGTCCCGTCCGGCGGGACTACAAACGCCTCTGGAACGTCTTCCAGGGCTGCGAGGGAGAAGTCCGAGCCCGTCAGCTCCTTCTGGCCCTCGCCAAATACAAATGGATCCGATCGAACCCCAAACCAAACGCATGCGCAAATTCACAAGTAACAGGTTCAGACGCAGCCACAGACGCAACGAACAGACACAACGAATAGAGTGCTGGCCAGCTTACCTCCTGACAGTGGGTCGGTGGTCCTTGGGTGGGGGGTCTCGTATCCCGGACGAGCCCCCAAATGAAAGATCCCCCGGGGCTCCAAGCACCCCGGAATGGACCCCTTCTCAGGAGGAGACCCCCGGACCCAAAAACCAAGCCGAGTCCACTGATCAGATGCAAACAGCACGAGGTTTATTGAGTTGACACAGGTACCTGCGGGCGGTCAAGTCTTAGGAAGACTTGTGCGCCAGCCCTTTGTTCAGGGCCTTTTTATGGGGTTTGGGGAAGCAAAAGCATACGTACAGAAGCAGAAACATAGTTACAAGGTTCTTATTGGCTGGTTTGAATGTAAGGCATACTCGGTGTTTGTAGATTGGCTTTGAAGGACCCCGGCGCGTGAAGAGAAAGGTGGGGAGGGGGAGTGAGGAGGGGGAGTTGGACCTTATTACTCAGCAGAGAAACATCCTGCCTACGTGACTAGGCCCACGTACCTAGGCGACCCCCCTTGCCTACATGACTATGCACATAAAGTATCCTGTTGAAACAGGAGACCAGTATCACCCCCTAAAAGCCAAGTGGTTACAGAAAGGCAAGGGAGTGGTTAAACAATTAACTGGGGGAGGGGTCTAACAGGGGAAGGGCGAGCGATTACAGAAAAGCCAAGAAGCAGTTAGTTAATCAATGGCTGGGGGGGGTGTCTATATGCGGAGTCTTTCACAGGCACCCCCATGGAACTCTTTTAAACAAAATATTTTTTAGAAGTAACAATGTTGCCAGTGGCATTCAGACAGCAGAGGAGGAGTCAAGGAGATAGTTGGCTCCCAAGAAGAGGTTTAAACATCCAGGAGCCTCCAGATGCTAAGACTTTGTTTTCAGGCATGTTGTGGTAGACCTCAGTTCCGGAGCCCTAAGGGATGCTGAAGGGTCTGAAGCTTCATTTCTTTAAATGTTCTGGGGACTGTCAGTCCCTCTGAGGAAATCTCTTCTCTCTCCTCCCCTAGCCAGTAAGCTTTTGCTCCATCGTTACCCTGATGAAGGCACAAAAGAGCCATTTAGGAAGGAAGAAGAGGGCAACAGAGAAAGAGAGAGGCCCTTGTGAACTTTCTGCTTTCAGCCCATCCTTATTGCTTATCCTGCTTTAACCCACATTATCTGATTTTCCTTTTCAGTACTCCCTGGTGGAGCTGCAGGTAAGTCGAAGTTTCCTTTTCTTTTCTGTCCGTTGTGGAAAGGGGAAATGAATTTAGTGCTAAGCTTTAAAGCCAGAAACAACTCTGAGATCTTGGCCCCAAGCCTGAGACTGCCTCAGTACTGAGCATCCACAGCTCCATCCCAGCTGAGCCTTTCTCCTGCCTGTGCCCCCTGCCCCCTCGGTCCTGAACCTCTGTCGAGAAGCACACTACTCTGCTGTGACTAGCCCTCCTACTCTGATTCCTGTGACTTTTCTGGGCCAGCCTTGGTTCGGTACTCCTCTTATTCTAATCGCTATCATCATAGATACTCAGCAGTTGAGTGGGACACGAATACTGTGGGAAGTACTAAGCAGGAAAGGGTCTGGAACGGTGACTGCCCACAGCAACCCCTCCATGGTTCTGTTAGATTATCTTTCGGGTACCTTGTGCTAAATTCCTTCAGCATTGCCCCTAAATAGTTACCAAGAATAAGCACTTTGTAAAGGACATCCTAAAACCCACTTTCTGAAACTGGCATAACACATTTGAGAACTCAGTCTGATTATTTGAATCCACAAGGATGCTTTTCATCCCAAATGGGGTCGGACCCATAGGAAAATTTATTGTGCTTAGTAATAAAAAAAATTGTAGTTGAAACTATAGCTGTTCTTCCTGGTCATGAGCAATGAACGAGTGGGATTCTTTCCCTGCACTTTGTGTCTTTACCTGCTTTTTGCAGTGCCGAGTGAGAAACAGGCAGGTACGTCATGAGTTTCTTTCTAACAAACACAGGATCCAAATAGCAACAGGATCGCACAGTGGCTGGAAGTGGTTCCTGAGCAAGGCATTGTAGACCTCTCCTTCCAGCTGGCACCAGAAGCAACGCTGGGAACCTATACAGTAGCAGTGGCCGGGGGCACGGCCTTTGGCACCTTCAGTGTGGAAGAATATGGTAGGTGGAAGAATTAGCAGATCAAAGTGTTGGACACAATCTTGTCCCCAAATCAGCAAAGGTAAAGTAAAATCTACTATGGGGAGGGATTTTTAAAACAAATTTTTTTTAAGATTTTATTTATTTATTTGACAGACAGGGATCACAAGTAGGCAGAGAGGCAGGTAGAGAGAGAGAGCATGGGAAACAGGCTCCCCACTGAGCAGAGAGCCTGACGTGGGGCTCGATCCGAGGACGCTGGGATCATGACCTGAGCTGAAGGCAGAGTCTTTAACCCACTGAGCCACCCAGGCGCCCCTAAATTTATTTTTGAATCCAGGCTAAACCAGCTAATAACTTTGGGAGCATTTTGCTTTAATACTCCCCCCTTAAATAATTAATTTAAGTATGACTATTTTTATACCCCTCTGTGTACTACCTGTATGGTCAAATCCTCTTTCTTTCTTTTCCTTTCCCACATCTATTTCCACTCTCTCCAGTGTTGCCTAAGTTTAAGGTGGATGTGGTGGAGCCCAGGCAATTATCAACAATGGAGGAATCCTTCTTAGTAAAAATCTGTTGTAGGTAAGAGTAAAGCTCTGGATCTGGTGAAGAGTAAAACTGTATTGAGAAGCTGACAAAGGGAGTGTTATGGGGAGAGTTGTTGTGGAGGCATGGAGGCAGTGGTTAAAATGTAAGATATTTTTAGATGGTCTCAAAGTCATGACTTAACCATTTTCTTTCTTTTCTTCCTTCTTTCTTTCTTTCTTTTTTAAGATTTTATTTATTTATTTGACAGAAAGAGAGCACACCGTGTGCATAAGCAGGGGGAGTGGCAGGAGAGGGAGAGGGAGAAGCAGGCTCCCCGCAGAGCAGGGAGCCCAATGTGGGGCTTATTCCCAGGGTGATGGGATCATGACCTGAGCTGAAGGCAGATGCTTAACCACCTGAGCCACCCAGGAACCCCTAAGAACACATTTTCTAATTGTGTCTCTGCTCTTACTTTCCATTGCTGAGTCAGCATTATTGATTCAGCATCTACCTTATGCAGAAAACAATATTGAGTCCCATGAAGAAATAGGAATAAGGAGAGAGAAAACACCATCTCTGTCCTTCGGAAGGTTTATAAGGCTATGAGTGAAGCAGGGAAGTGAACAAGACTAGGGAAGGACTGTTAGTACTTTAAGAAGTTGGAGTAGGAGAAAGAAGAGACAATAGTGTTCTGGAAGAGGAGGGCTGGATCTCAAGTGCACTCTCCCAACTCTGACTTCTCATGCTTTTCTGGGTTAGGTACACCTACGGAAAGCCCATCCTGGGGACAGCACAGGTATCTGTGTGTCAAAAGGCATATACTTACCATTTTCCAGAGGCAGGACGGGAACAGCTACCTGACAAGTGCAGGAGTCTTTCTGGACAGGTGAGTAAATAGAATGTAGAAAAGGAACCTTATTCCTATGTCCTAATGAATAGCTAAACATCAGTATTAAAAAGTGGTAAAGGAATTTAAAAATTGAAACAGATGAACATGAGGAAAAGAGAGAGGCTCTTAACTACTAAAGGTTGCTGGAGAGGAGGCAGGTGGGGGGGTGGGGTAACTGGGTGATGGACATTAAGGAGGGCACATGATGTAATGAGCACTGGGTGTCATATATAAGTGATAAATCACAAAATTCTACTAATGAAACTAATATTACACTGTATGTTAACTAACTGAAACCTAAATAAAAACTGAAAAAAGAAAAAAAAATTGAAAAGTGGTTAAAAAATAAAAAGCAGTAAAAAGCCCAAAGTAGAAATCATTTCATACAATTATTGCCCTAGTTCCAAAGAACAAAGCAGTCTTCTTTACTCTAAACAGATGAAGTCTTTTTTAGAATCTGCCTTAGAGTCAAGAAATTAACCTAAATCCTTGAGAGGTACAGTTTTCCTGCAGTTGGTTCTCCCCCGCACCCCTCCCATATCTTGGAACTTCAGAGTTGTTTCATGATTGTGTGTTGCTGGTGTATATACTCTATGTTATAGGGAAGTTTTTCTGTCTTGAAGGTGGAGAAACCGAAGCATGGAGATAAGAATTTCTTTCGATAGTGCGTTATGAAACGGGGGTAAAAGTTAGGTTATTCATCCTCTCTTTTTGGCCCCCTGATTGCTTCACTAGACAGACAAAACAGGATGCTTCTCTGCTTCTGTGGACATGTCCACTTTCAACCTCACTGGTTACATGTACAGCCACACCATCAATATTGTGGCTACTGTGGTGGAGGAAGGAACAGGTAAGTGGAATAGTCTTGGTTCATTAAGAAAAGAGAAAGGAGAAGGCCTGTTCCAGGGATGAACTTATTCAGAGGACTCAAGACCTACCCTCACTAGTGTTTGGGAATGAATCTGTTCCTAGGTCATAATCAAAGGGAAGTGCCAGATTCCAGTCTGTCATCTGTTACTGTTTTCCCGAAAGGTTGGGGAGGAAGAGTTTGTTTGGATCTTTGGCCAGAAATATGTTCAGCTTCATACTTCTAGTGGCACTATCCTTTCAGGGATTTTATGTTTTGTTTTGTTTTGTTTTTAAGATTTTATTTATTTATTTGACAGACAGAGATCAAGTAGGCAGAGAGGCAGGCAGAGAGAGAGGGGGAAGCAGGCTCCCCACTGAGCAGAGAGCCCAATGTGGGGCTCGATCCCAGGATCCTGAGATCATGACCTGAGCCGAAGGCAGAGGCTTAACCCACTGAGCCACCCAGGTGCCCCAGGGATTTTATGTTAAACATGAAGATGAGGATATCAGGTATTTCGATTGTCATACGTCTGGTTTCCCTCTGCAGGAGTAGAAGCCAATACTACTCAGGATATCTACATTTCTTCAGAAGTGGGATCAATAACCTTTGAAGACACCAAAGACTTTTATTACCCCAATTTCCCCTTCAGTGGGAAGGTATGTTGAAACTTGTCTCTACACAAAAAATGTTTAACCATCCACCGTTGCCTTCTTCCTGTAGACATAATAATAGCTAATTTAGCATTGTTCTAAGTACTGTACAGGTATTTACTTATTTAATCTTTACAACTACCCAGTGAGGTAGACACTATTATTGGCCCCATTTTACAGATAAGGGGACCGAGGCACAGCAAGGTTAAGTGATTTTCCAAAAGTTATACAGCTGGTAAGTGGTAACTAGGATCAAATTCAGGCCTATCTCAAGTGCACTCTCAAGTGAGAGAGTGAGATCCAGGCTGCCTGGATCCAGAGTATATACTCTTTATTCCTTATGCTGTGCTGCCCTTAATCTCACATGAGATGCACTTTGAATATTAATGTGACTTTATTGCCTTTGCCAATGCCAGGGGCTCCTAATGTACCAATCTTTGAATTTTAGACCTGCAAGGTGTCTAGAGAAATCATCTAGTGTGGTTCCTCCCCTAAGCAAGATGAATGTTTAACTTTCCTTAACAGAGAGCCATTGATAGCTCCTTAAGCAGTTTCCTCAGAGATTTAAAAATTTCCTTTGTTGGTGTCTTCTTTCTTTCTTTAAAAAAAAAAAAAAACACAAAGCAAAACAAAAAACCAAAAGCAAAAAACCCCATTTATTTATTTAAGTAATCTCTACACCCAACATGGGGCTTGAAGGCTTGACCTCCAGATCAAGAGGTACATGCTCTCCCAACTGAGCCAGTCAGGCTTCACTCCTGTCTTCTTTCTGATACTTAACAATCTATCTATCTTTTTTTTTTAAGTTCCAAATAACTTTTCCACACAATAACCTTGTATATTTTTAGATCCATTTAGGCCCATCCTTAGTCATCTTTTCTCTAGACCAAGGACAATCCAGATCTTCTTAGAGCCTAAGGATTATACAATTTGCGAGTGGAAGGGGACTCTGTTTAAAAAAAATTAAAGCAATATAATGTACAGAGAGCCTTGGAAGGGGCCTGTGTAAATGAAGGGTCTTAAAGCTTCATTAGCTACACGGCAAGTCTACCTCTGCTCCAGGCTGAGCTCCTCCTGTGTGTTTCTCATTTCCTCATAGATGTTAGTTTCCAATGCTTGAATCACATTTACCTGTTTTCTGGATTCCCTCCTGAAATGCGTTCTTAGAGTTTCTTTTATCACCTCACTTTACCACATACTTGAACTTACTCCAAACCTAATTCTAACATCCCAATAACCTTCATCCCCCAGATAAGAGTTAGGGGCCATGATGGCTCCCTTCTCAAGAATCATTCAGTATATCTGGTGATTTATGGCACAAATGGAACCATCAACCAGACCCTAACTACAGACAATGATGGCCTTGCTCCCTTCAAGCTGGATACAGTTAATTGGAGTGGGGGAGATATTTCTCTGGAGGTAAGGCTTCCCTGAGGGAAAACGTCAAACTTTTCCTGTTTCTCTCCCCTCCTCCCTCTGCTGTAATTCCATCTCCATCACTCATCAGTCCTGCTTCCCACTTGACAAAATTTTGGGTTTTTTTTAAAGATTTATTTGGAAGGGGGAAGGGGCAGAGGGAGGGGGAGAGAGAACCCCAAGCAGACTCAGAGCATGGAGCGTGACATGGAGCTTAATCCTAGGACCCTGAGATCATGCCCGAGCCAAAATCAAGAGTAGCATGCCCAACCAACTGAGCTACCCAGGTGCCCCAAGGGTTTTTTTGTTTTGTTTTGTTTTTAATATCAATCTAATAAATGGCCCTTCATATAAAAATTCTTATTCCTTTATTTTTTTTTTAAGATTTTATTTATTTGACCAAGGGAGAGATCACAAGTAAGCGGAAAGAGAGAGAGGAGGAAGCAGGCTCCCTTCCAAGCCGAGAGCCTGATGCAGGACTCGATCCCAGGATCCTGAGATCATGACCTGAGCCGAAGGCAGAGGCTTAACCTCCTGTCTTCTTTCTGATACTTAACAATATATCTATCTTTTTTTTAAGTTCCAAATAACTTTTCCACACAATAACCTTGTATATTTTTAGATCCATTTAGGCCCATCCTTAGTCATCTTTTCTCTAGACTAAGAACAATCCAGATCTTCTTAGAGCCTAAGGATTATATTTAACCCACTGAGCCACCCAGGCACCCTAAAAATTGTTATTTCTACTAATTCATCTTTCAACTTATCCCCATCTCTATTTTGATCCTATATTTAAAATCAGAGTAGTGGGGCACCTGGGTGGCTCAGTGGGTTAAAGCCTCTGCCTTCGGCTCAGGTCATGGTCTCAGGGTCCTGGGATTGAGCCCCGAGTTGGGCTCTCTGCTTGGCGGGGAGCCTGCTTCCCTTCCTCTCTCTCTGACTGCCTCTCTGCCTACTTGTGATCTCTGTCACATAAATAAATAAATAAATAAATCTTTTTTAAAGAATTAAATAAAATCAGAGTAGGGAGGAAAAAATAGTTCAGAGTCATTCTCTTCCTCCTATCTCCCTCTTCTCACCTGCCCTGGGCCATTACTCATAAAAATGGCAAAGAAGAAAACTCTACATTTTGGATAACTTATAAGGAAAACTACTCATATCAGTAATCAACCGTGAAATAATGCTGCTCAACAAACAACTACAAAACTTTAGTGTTGTAACAACAAGGCTTTGTTGCTCATACATCTGGGGTAGTCAGATACGCAGCTCTGCTGATCTTGGTGGACTTCCTTACATGTTTGGGGATGAAGGCCAGTGTCTCATGCTCCAGAAAGCTATCCCAGGGATATTCTGATGACAACGATGAGATACAAGAGCAAAAGTGGACCCAAAAGGGTTTTTCCAAGCTGGCATATGCTCACATCCCATTCCCAGCAAGTCACATGGTAGGCCTGAAGTTAGACTAGAAGGGTAATGATTACATAGTAAAGGACATGAACATGGGGAGGGACGGATTGAGCTATAGTACTTAAGCAAACACATATAGTTTGTGTTGTGGCTAATTTAGTCCTTTACACAAGGCATCACTCAATCACCCTACTTAGAAATAATTATTTTTAATCTTGTTATCCTTTATGCCTTGTTTTCTTATCCTTAGGATATATTCTTTAATTTCTAGGTAATCTTGATCATGCTTATCTATAGTCCCTACATCAATCCCCGAAAGTTTATCATCCACAATTGCCTATTACTTGACAACTGTAATTCAGCCCTTATTTCACTCCTCTGCCTACTGAAGTACTGCTGTTGTGGATTTCTCAAAGATCCTTGGCTGGACCTCTAGTAAAATATCTACATGCCGCTCTTAGGCAGTGAAGATTTGAGAGATCTCTGAAAACCATAACTAGTCCATGGGCTTGCTTGGGTCAGAGAATGTGTGAAGAACCTTTACTTTCTCTCATTTCTTAGGGAAGATTCCAAATGGAAAATTCGGTGTATAATCCGGGACAGAAGCCTCATTACTACAGAAATGGCTATCTGCATGTGCAGCCCTTCTACAACCCAACTCGGAGCTTTGTTGGCATCCACCGGCTACATGGAGTCTTGGCGTGTGGCCAGCCCCAGGAAGTGCTGGTGGATTACTACATCAATCCTGCGGACGCAAACCCTGATCAGGAAGTCATCTTCTCCTACTATGTGAGACAGGGCAATGAGGGCTGGTGAAAGTGCTCAGGAAGAGGAAAGGAAGTGATGAGAGTGAGCCAGAGAGAGGGGGTAGACTGTCTAGAGACCTAATGCGAGTCCCAGAGGTAATTTCAAAATGTTTAGAAGCCATATTTAAAAAATTAAAAGAGTAGGTAAAAACAATTTTATTTCATTTTATTTACTTAAAAAGATGTTACTTATTTATGAGAGAAAGAGGGAGAGAGAAAGCTCATACACCAGTTGGGGGAGGGGCAAAGAGAAAGGGAGAAGAAAAATCCCAAGCAGATTCCCTTCTGAGTGTGGACTCTGACCTGGGACTCCATCCCAGGGCCTCAAGATCTTGACCCGAGTTGAAATCAAGAATCCCCCACTTTGGGACCCCTGGGTGGCTCAGTCAGTTAAGCATTTGCCTTCAGCTCAGGTCATGATCTCAGGGCCCTGGGATCAAGTCTTGCATGGGGCTTGCTGCTCAGTGGAAAGCCTGCTTCTCCCTCTGCCTCTCCCTCCTGCTTGTGCTCTCTCTCTCGCTCTGTCAAATAAATAAATAAAATCTTTAAAAAAAAAAATGAATCCCCTGTTTAATTGACCGAGCCAGCCACGTGCCCCTAGGTAAAACTAATTTTAAATATATATTTTTGGGGCACCTGGGTGGCACAGTGGGTTAAGCCTCTGCCTTCAGCTCAGGTCATGATCTCAGGGTCCTGGAATCAGGCCCTTTGCTCGTCAAGGAGCCTGCTTCCCCCTTTCTCTCTGCCTGCCTCTCTGCCTACTTGTGATCTTTTTCTGTCAAATAAATAAATAAAACTTAATATATATATATATATATATATATATATATATATATATATTTTGGGGGGGGGCACCTGGCTGGCTCAGTTGAGGGGAACATGCAGCTCTTCATCTCTAGGTTGTGAGTTTGAGCCCCACATTGGGTGTTGAGATCACTTAATAAGTAAATAAACTAAAAAAAAAAAATCTATTTAACCCAGTGTATCCAGCATATGATGATGTCAACATGAAATCCATATCAAAATTATTAATAGATATTTCACATTTTTTATTTCAGCTGGTTATGTATTTTATAGTAGCCACATTTCAAAGGCTCCAGCAGTCCCTTGTGGCTAGTGGCTATTGTATTGCAGTGTAAGCATAAAGGATTGGGGGAGGAAATTAGGGAAAAAAAAGGCGATTTTAAACAGGAAAATTGTGTGGGAGGATAAAATGAGGAATTAAGGATAAAACATTGCTGGTCGGGACTGAACGGGAGCTGGGTGGGTGAGTGGGGAAGAGGATAAGGAGGGGATGGGACTCAGAATAAATTTCATACTGTGCTTCATTGGTTAAAATTTCAAAATAGATGATAAAGGTTAAAATTAAACACGGATAGCAGCTTCGTTGTGTAAAACTGTAACTTGTCGCTTGAAAGAAATGTATAAATATAAGCAGCTTTAATGGTCACCTTGGTGACAGTGAGAAATTAGATTTGTGTAAATCCTGGGTTTGATGCCTTACAGTCTCCATTTTCTTACCATCCTCTCAAAGTTTCTGAGGGATTTTCTCCGCATTGATTCATTTCAGTGTCTTTGTCAAGCCGAAACAATCACCCTGGTGCAACAGAGTAAATAGTTAGAATGATGGCACTCGCCTGCCTTTAGGACTGGGGTGTGGCAAGGCCCCAGAAAAGTAGCCAGCTGATCAGTTTAGAAGGGCTGAGTGTCAGCCAGGAGTCCCAGGAACTGGCCACAGGGCCCTTGACAGCAGTCTGAGATGACAGCCCTGCTTAGGAAATTTCACTGAATTTGGTTTCAAGGGAATGAATAGGAAGGGAGACTCAGACAAAGGGGATTTCTCCTCCAAAGAGTCAAATGTCAGAAGGGCTCAAGTCAGTTTAAAGCACACTCATTTCCATTGAATTTTGGATTAAGTGTAATAAAAAAAAAAAAAGGTCATGAAGATGAAGATGAATTTTAGGTAACTTTGTGCTATAAGGATCATAAGAGAATAAAACCTGGAGATTTTCAAAAATTGGTGGACAGCTATCCATTGTGAAGGATGGTTTCTCTTCTGTTTGGCAGTGAGGTACTCATGATCTTTGTCTCCTTCCATGCACCCCTGTGGTTCTCAGGCAGAACCTCATGGAGGAGGAATCAGCAGGGCTCTTGGCACTATCCACCATATGACCAACTGATGGACGCTGCATGAAGTATTGACCTAGGCTCTGGAGATATGAAAGGAGCCTCTCTTTCTGGAGAGGTGCAGGGATGCTCTAGGCTAGGGTCAAGGCTAAACTCTCATAACTTCCCTGCTGTTGATTTTTTTTTTTTTTTTGTCTTTTTTAGTTAATAGGGAAAGGGCATTTGGAAATGGAGGGGCAGAAACACCTGAACTTTGAGGAGGAAGGTGAGTGTTCATGCTTCTGCTGAAAACCAAAGGATACTTTAAGCTTCCAGGAAATGCTGTTATACTAGAAGCAAAAGAAGAAGCAATGAGAGTAGAACACGAATGATAACCATAGGAGAACAGGAAAATGGGATGTAACTTGCACCATGAGGCCAGTAGCAGGCCCAAGGAGAAGAGCAGGCATGTGGTCGGAGGTCGTCAGTAGACGAGTATGTGTCCTCATCCCTGTGTATCCCTTCTTTTTCAGGAACAAAAGGCGCTTTTTCCCTCTCACTGACCTTCACTTCCAGACTAGCCCCTGATCCTTCCCTGGTGATCTATGCCATTTTTCCCAGTGGAGGCATTATAGCTGACCAAATTCAGTTCTCAGTAGAGATGTGTTTTGACAATCAGGTAAAATGCCAGTTGAGAAAGGTGAAGAAAAGGTCTGGGCATAGAGAGAGATCGTGTATGTGCTGGGGTTGGAAATCAGGCAGGGGTAGGGAAATAAGATTATACTGAAGTAGATGTCATTGTTGTATTTATGTCTTCAGTATATTTTGTTGAAATCTATCTCCCACTTCTTTTTAAGGAGTGCTAGGAAATTATATATTCTGTATAGCAATTCTTTCTTTCTAGTTTTTGTTTCTTAAACTTTTTTTTTTTCAACTTTTTTTGGGGGGGATCTCTTAAACTTTCTATGTTTTTCTGTGCTATGCTGCTCACTTTTTCCAATTGTACCACAAGTCACAAGTTCTGAAAGGGCTAGACTTTACAAAAGAAAAAAAAAATCAGTATAAAAGTGAAAGATTGGGCTTGAATGCCAAAGTTGGGAGATACTGGCTGATGATCCAAATTACACTGTTTCCCCTTCTCTCCAGCCTGACCTGATCCCCAAGTTGCACTTTTTCCTTCCACAGGTTTCCCTTGGCTTCTCACCTTCCCAGCAGCTTCCAGGAGCAGATTTGGAACTACACGTACAGGCAGCTCCTGGGTCCCTGTGTGCGGTCCGGGCTGTGGATGAGAGTGTCTTACTGCTTAGGCCAGAGACAGAGCTGAGCAACAATTCTGTGAGTAGTCTGCCAATGGGGTGGAAAGAGGGACTTGACAGAGAAGATGGTTTGACTGAATTAAAATAAAAGATGGGCTTCAGGGGGGTGGGAAGAAAGTCTGAGGGAAATACTGTATCACCATAAGGTGGTAGAAAAGCTGGTGTGGAAATGACAGTCAAATGGTGGTATGAGAAAGGTATGGTTCATGTGCACATAGAGGTAGGAAATTTGTAATAGGAGGTAAGGGTGACAAATTATTGAAAAAGGTGAGGAAGGGATCAGAATTTAGAAAGTAGGGAAGGGATAGAGTGCCTGGGTGACTCAGTTGTTTGAGCATCTGACTCTTGATCTCAGCTCAGGTCTTAGTCTCAGGGTCATGAGTTCAAGCCCCACATTGGAACCCAGTTTGGAGCCTACTAAATAAAAAAAGTAGGAAGGGATTATGATGGAATGAATATAGGAACAATTCTGAAGTAATGAAGAGAAATAATACAAGAGCAGTGAACTGTGGCACCAGAATCTGAGTGAAGTTTCTCAACAGATTTCACCGTGTGAGTAGCTTATTTCCTTTTCCCCTCCTATTTCAGGTCTATAGGATGTTCTCATTCTCATATGGTCACTACCCCTATCAGGTGGCTGAATATGATGAGTGTCCAATGTCTGGTGCCTGGGATGCTCCTCAGCCCCTCTCAGTTATGTGGAGGCCTTGGGTCTCTGAAGGCATGGACCTTTTCCATTTTTTTCAGGTAGATGTTCTTACCCATTTTGTTATAGAAACAGTGGTGGTTGGGTGGGGGGTGAAGGAAAGTCCATACCTAAAAAAACAGAGATTCATGTGGGTACCGAAAGGATAAAATCTTGGAAGAAACTCCTGATATGTGAGGTAACCTCCCATGGTCCTTGTGCTTGAAGAAGGGGCCCAGTCACCTGATTGCATTGGAAGAGAGCCACTGAGAAGCTGTGTGTAGCCTCTTTCTGTCCCCAAATGAACTAATTTCCATGGGATCAGTCAAGAAGGAAAAATGAGGAAAGATAGACCAGAGGTTTCTTACTACTATTATAAATAGTACTTCATGAGTAGAAATTGAGTACTTTATGAGTAGAAGTTGGGGATGCTGTGGCTCAAGACTGACCAGGAAGTCTCTGAAGTCAGGAACCATGTCTTGCTCATCTTTGTATTCTCTCTATGACTGATCCTTCATAATACTCAATGTATTTTTGTTGGATTGACTGAGCCAATATGGTTCCTGCCCTTGGGAAGTTCAGTCTAAAGCAAATAATAATGACCCAGTGACTAATATTTGGAAGAAGCATTAAACATACTGGGCAATGACAAAAGTGGAATACTATTCAGCCATAAAAAAGAAGAATGAAATCTTGCCATTTGCGACAACATGGATGGATCCTAAGGGCGTTACACTCAGTGAAATAAGTCAGTCAGAGAAAGACAAATATTATACAACCTCACTTACACATGGAATCTAAAAAACAACGACAACAGCAAAACCAAGCTTATAGATACACAGAACAATGTGGTGGTTGCCCAAGGCAGGGGTTGGGGGTGGGCAAAATGAGTGAAGGTTATCAAAAGGTACAGACATCCAGTTATAAGACAAATAAGTCCTTGGGATGAAATGTACAGCATGGTGACAGTGTGCTTGACCTCATATTGCATATTTGTAAGTTGCTAAAGAGTAGATCTTACAAGTTCTCATCCCAAGAAAAAATTCTTTTGTAACTACGTATGGTGATGGTTGTTGACTAAACTTACTGTGGTGATCATTTTGAAAGTATACATTTAAAGTATATATTTAAAAAGTATATTTAAAGTATATATTTAAAAATATATATGTATATATTTTTAAAAATTGTCATTGATATTCACATTAGCTGATAAAAGCAAACAGAACCTTGGTGACTGAGTATTGGGGTATTGGGTAATAACCACTAGTCTCCAAATTAATAGGAAAAGAATGTCTTGGTTCAGTCCTTTGAGGGTGGAATTCCTAGGCTCTCACCCTGGTAATAAGGGAGGGGACCACCGTGACACTTCACTGTCTCGTTTCCTTGGTGCCTCTCAGGGTATGGGCCTGAAAATACTGTCCAATGCCAAAATTAAGAAGCCAGTGGACTGCAGTCATCAGTCTCTAAAATATAGCACTGCAGTGTCTGAAGGTAAGCTACCTGTGTGGCTTGTGGATTCTCTTGAAATGTTTAAATCATGGAACTCTGAACACTTAACTCTTTGCTTCCTGTTCCTGCACTGAGCCTCTTGCCTCAGAATGGCAGTGGGTTGTGGGTCATAGATGAGGCAGCCGGCTCTCTCTCCCTGGGGAGAATTTTTGAAACCTGAAGCCCTTCCCTGTTCATCCCCTGGCCCAACCTCCTCATCTGTCACTCCCCCCCCGCCCCGATGGCCTTATGAATAGTCAGTTCCTCAGTGGTACTTTCTCCTTGTCTGTGACTGGATGTTTTCTGTTTCCCACTAAATTTCTCAGTAGTAGTCCCTCTGCTTCAATTTGTCTTACAACAGAAGTCTTCTGTCCACCACCAGCACCCCCTCCCACCAATTCCCTTATTCTTGCTCTCCTTAGTGAATTATGGTATTGGTGAAGCGAGTTTTGGATCATCATCACCTTCATCACTTCAGTCACAGGACTCTCAGGTCCGCCAGTACTTCCCGGAGACTTGGCTCTGGGATCTGTTTCCTATCGGGTAAGTGATGCCTCAAAGGTAGGTACAGGAAGACTGTACACTGGGGATTCAGCAGTAAACTCAGACTCAGATAATTCTTTTTTTTTTTAAAAGATTTTATTTATTTATTTGACAGAGAGAAATCACAAGTAGATGGAGAGGCTGGCAGAGAGAGATAGAGAGAGAGAGAGAGGGAAGCAGGCTCCCTGCGGAGCAGAGAGCCCAATGCGGGACTCGATCCCAGGACCCTGAGATCATGACCTGAGCCGAAGGCAGCGGCTTAACCCACTGAGCCACCCAGGCGCCCCAGACTCAGATAATTCTTAATGAATCTCAGTATCAAGTCAAGAGAGTTTAATGGGGACATGGGAACTTTCCTTTTTCCTGAATTCTTAGGCAATCACAGGCAATCCCTCAAAACGAACTCACATGTCTCCGCATTTACACAGTGCAGACAGTGCGTTCGGAGTCCATGTCCAACAGATGGAAAGGCACATGTTGACATCAGTTCCTGCCCACTGCTTACCTGCTCATTTTGACAAGCCAGAAGAATGGCACATGAAAAGATGCTTAAAATCACTAACCATCAGAGAAAGGGCAGTCAAAACTCCAGTGAGATATCCCCTCACAGGTTCAGAGGGCACTGACCGCTTAAGCTGTATTTGCACACATGACCCCCTACTCTCACTCACCCATTCACGTCCCCAGACACCACCTCCTTCTCCCATGTTCATACATCATCGCTCACCTGAACATTCACACTCTGAGATTTGCACGTTCCTCAGTGCAGTTGCCTTTTTGCCCCGCCCCTCACAACAACAACAACGATAACAATGACTTCCGTAGGTAAATTTTAGCTTAATTCACAATATTCTCCTGATGTGTGCCTCACCTGGGCTCTCGTGTTCTCACAGTGACTCTGGGAAGGAGGCTATCCGTGTCACGGTTCCTGATACCATCACTGAGTGGAAGGCCATGACTTTCTGTACCTCCCAGTCCAGAGGCTTTGGTCTTTCACCTACTGTTGGACTGACTGCTTTCAAGCCGTTCTTTGTTGAGCTGACTCTCCCTTACTCAGTAGTTCGTGGGGAATCCTTTCGCCTCACTGCCACCATCTTCAATTATCTGAAGGATTGCATCAGGGTAAGAGTTGGAGGTACAGGAAGCAGATGTCCCTGGGAGAGAGATGGGGTGTGCCTCCACCCCAATATTTTTCGAAGCCTCTGTGTGTTGTTTCCTGTATTCAGACCCTTTATTTCTTAAACATCTGCAGGTTCAGACTAACCTGGGTACATCAGATAAGTACCAGGTGGAATCATGGACAGATTCTCAGGGCTCCAGCTGTCTCTGTGCTGATGAAGCAAAAAGCTATCACTGGAATATCACTGCTATCAAGTTAGGTAAGAGAAGGAAGCAGTAGAGCAAGGAAAACACAAAGCAAAAGCTCAGTGATTGAGAACTCTCTCCTTTCCTCTCCTGCATTTGCTTGATTCTCTTGTTCTTTCTCATTTTATTTGCCTCTATTTTTTTCCCTCCTAAGTCTATGCCACAAAAAAATAAGAAAATGCTCTTTGACGGATGACCAAAAAATTATCCAAACGAGACAATTTTGAATGTGAAAAGGGGAGCTTTTAATATTTATGCCAGGACAAGGGATATATAGTAATGTTACTTATCAAATAGTTACTATGGACCAGCTGCTATTTTAACTGCTTGACATGTGGTGACTCATTTAATCATCACAATAACACTTAGATGTCATTTGCTCTTAGGATAAAACCCCGGCAACTGAAAGTATGGTCTTCAGATGAATAGTTATCTACTGCTGCTTAACAAATCACCCTAAAACTTTAGAGGCTTGGGGCACCTGGGTAGCTTGGTCAGTTAAGTGACTGCTTTGGGCTTAGGTCAGATCTTGGGCTTCTGGGATGGTGCCCCACTCATGCTCTCTCTCTAAGAAATAAATAAAATCCTAAAAAAATAAAACAAAACAAAAACACAAAAAGACTCCCAACAACTTAGAGGCTTAAAAGAACAAACATTTCTGATCACACAGTTTCCTTGAGCCAGTAATCCAGGTGCAGAGCATGGCAGGGTGCCTCTGGTTCAAGGTCTGTCATGAAATATAAGTCATGCAGTCAGCAAGGCTGTGTCTTTATCTGGAGACTCGACTGGGAGAAGATCCACTTCCACGCTCCTCCCAAAGCCTCTGTCCCTCACAGGCTGTAGTTCTGGGCCTCAGCTGTGGGCTACGGGCCTCCCTCAGTATCTTACCACATGAGTCTTTCCACTGGGCTGCCTCAGGACAGGATAGCTGGCTTCCTGCAGAGCAAGGGGCCCAAGATAAAGAGTGTGCCTGACACAGGAGCTATACCCTTTTTTGTAACCTAGTCCCAGAGCGGCATCTCATTGCTTCTGCCCTAGCCTCCTCATTAGAAGTGAGTTGCTTAGTCCAGCCCCCACTCTGAGAGGAGCTTACGCAACAGTGTAGATATTGGGAAGCAGGGATCACTGGGGGTCCTTACAGGCTGCCTGCCACACTGGACCAGCATTATGGACGTCACCTAAAAACTTGTTAGAAATGTGAATATAGGCTCCACCCCAGATGAACTGAATCAATTTGTATTCTAACAAGATCCGTAGGTCTTTGCATGTTGTTAAGTTTAAGAAGCACTGGTCTAAATGGGAAGAGGCCTCATTGGCACCTCTGGCAATAGGGCTAATGCCTTCCTTTCCCCTTCTTTCTTCCAGGTCATGTGAACGTTACCATCACTACTAAGATTCTGGACAGCAGTGAACTCTGTGGGGGGCAAAAGGGGTTTGTTCCAGCAAAGGGCCAGAGTGACACACTCATCAAACCAGTTCTGGTCAAGGTGAGTTTTCTGTCCCTTCCCTTCCCCATTCTTCTTTCCTTTTTTTTTTTTTTTCCCTCCTTCCCTCCCTCCCTCCCTTCCTTCTTTTCTTTCGTCCCTTCCTTCCTTCTTTCCTTCCTTCTTCTTTCTTTCTTTCTGTGAGATTTTTGTAGACCTAGCTTTGGAGGTAGCAGTCACCTCAGCAATGTTCTATGTGTCTAGCCATACAGTTAGTCTTTCACAGCTGTCTGACTCCAACTTCAATCAAGTAGCTTACCTTCCTTATTCTGTGGCCCCTTTCTGCCTTTAATTATTTGCTTAACCCATTCTAATGCTCTGTGAAAGTGCCTAATACAGTACCTGGTATACTCAATGAATGTTAGTTTTTCTTATTAAGATCTCTAATATCATTATTAACTGCTTTTTTATCCCATTATGAGCCCCATCGTCAATCCTGCCTCTTAGGAGTTACCTAAACTTGTCCTTAGCTCTAGCCCTTCTCCAGAAAGAATTTTACTGATAGGCCCATTCCTGCATTGAAGTGTAGTTCTTGGGAGCTTCAAGGAGAAAGTATATCCTCTCCAGTTCTGAGAAGCCTGGGGGCACAGGCAGGGCCTCTTCTCCCCATTTCCCTTCCCGTTTGCTGTTCCTTCAGTGCCATCTGCCCTGACATTCATCTTCATTGTTTCCCCCCCATGTCTCCATGTCAGCCTGAGGGAGTCCTTGTGGAGAAGACATACAGCTCACTGCTTTGCCCAAAAGGTGGGTGAATGCAGAGAAGGGTTGGTACCGAGAATTCCTGTCAGCAACAGGAGCTATTTGTAAGCCAAGAGAGGAATATATAGGACAAGAAGGGATAGGAGAGGTGCTGTCTGGAGTGCTGTCCCTCATAGGGCCAATTAGCTGAGAGACAGGGTAAAGAAGAAAACATATGCAACACATTTTGGGTTTTTTTTGGTAATTTACTTTCAGCAGAGAACAATATTAACAGGTTTAAAAAAACTGCCTCCAACCCACAGAAAGCACTGGGTACAGAAAACCCTGGATCACAGAAAGTTTTTCTAAGGTTTGTCGCTCTATTTCCACTTTCCCTACTTTCACCTTTTCTCTGCCTCTCACAGGACAAGTGGCTTCAGAATCCATCTCGCTGGAGCTCCCTGCAGATGTTGTTCCTGATTCAAGCAAGGCTTATGTTACGGTTCTGGGTAAATAGTCAGGGATTCTTGCTCAAAAGAAACAAAACAAAACAAACAAAAAAAATGGGGCTGAAATTTGCCAAAGCATGGAGTGGTTTGGGGCATGTGGACCAATCTGAAGGAAGGCATGTGACAGAAGAACTTATTTTGTATAGTTGGTATATACACCCTATAGGTAACAGCACTTATGGGATTAAATGTATATGAGAGTCAAAAACAGGAAGGAGTCTGGACAGGAGGAAGTTAAGGGTCAACAAAGCTCCATATGTATTTAGGCTAGGTGGTCTATAAATTGAGGGGAGAAGAAACACAGTGTTTATAGCAGCCACTTAGAAAGTGAGGAATTTATGTATCTGAGTACAGTTAGGGAAGATAAATGCATATTTACACAGAAGGGACACTTCACTCTTCTGGGCAAAGAGGGGAACTGAGTAGAAAAGACTGAGCTTGTAAATCATACAAAACTAGGCCAGGATTGTGCCATTTAATAGCCAGGTGACCTTGAATAAATAAGTGAACAATTCTGATCCTTTTTTTCCCGTTCTGCAAGACACTGATGATAATCTACCTCTCAGGACTGGTGTCAAAATTAAATATAAAGTTTCCATCATAATATCTAGCAGGTAGTAGGAGCTCTGGACATGTTAGGTTATTTCTTTATTCTTAGTCCCTACCGAGATCCCTTCCAGGTTAAAATTTCTCTGTTTGGACTCTATTTGAATCTTATTTGTTGTTTATCAGTCATCTTATTGTAGTATAGCTCACTGTCTGTGTCTGTCTTTCAAACTGCCTTGTGGGGTCCTTGAGGGTAAGGGCCATGTCCTAGTATAGTTCCTGCCAAATAGTTTACCTTCAGTACCTATTTATAGATTTGAACTGAGCTTGATGCTGAAAGTGCCAATCTTAATGGGCCGCTTATGTCAGGCTTACTGGTTTATAAAATAAATATATGAATGAGTCAGTAGCTATCCCTGGAAAACAAACAGTGTCAGGATTGTGTATGGTTGGGGGGAACGTGGCACTTTGGAGGATAATATATTAACAGGCAGTGGAGGACTTTAGAGATTGAGTCTGAGTATTGCGGGTTTTGTTAGGTCACTCACCAGCTCCGCTGACATATCTTCTTAAAAGTCCTGAACTCCCTTCGGTAGCCTGTGTACCTCTCTGTGTACTTCGGCACCTTGTATGAACCCAGTATTATAGTGCTATATTGCAGTTGTTTGTAAGGAATTTTACCTGCAATGTTCTGTCATTGTTTGCCCCTCTGGTTACAATCCTTTGAGGTAAAGACTGTATTTGACTTATTGTCTCCCAGGCACAGTGTAGGTGCTCAACTAAATGGTTGCTGATACATGTTTGTTAAATGAATGACAGTAACTCACAAGTGCTCCTTTTTCTCTCTACCATCACCTTCTCTCTCCTTTTTGATCTCAGGAGACATTATGGGCACAGCCCTACAGAACCTAGACAATCTGGTGCAGATGCCAAGCGGCTGTGGGGAGCAGAACATGGTCTTGTTTGCTCCTATAATCTATGTCTTGCAGTATCTGGAGAAGGCAAGGCTGCTGACAAAGGAAATCAGGTCTCGGGCAGTGGGTTTCTTGAACCTAGGTGAGTTGGTTCAATCTTTTCTTCTTGGACACATTCTCTAAACCCTAATGCTAGTTTAATAAGACACAGGGGAATTTCCCCTGAAGTGCCCCGCACCCTTGAAAGCCATGTTTTTTGAAGTTGTCTCTGTGATTTAACATCATACCTGGCTTCCCAGGGTACCAGAAGGAGCTAATGTACAAACATAGAGATGGCTCATACAGTGCCTTTGGGGAGGAGGATGGAGATGGAAACACATGGTAATATTGCCCAGTTCTCAATGTACCCCAGTGCATAATTCCTGGAACTATGGAACTATTTCTCTACCACTCCTCTTAACCCTATTCTTTTTCTATCCATCCTCTCTACCTCTTTAATATTGTTTATTTCAGCCTCACATATGGTCAAGCCCCTCATCCTTCTTCCTGATCTTGTGCCTCCCCAGTTTATGTCCCCATTAATGCCCATCAATACCTCCCTTTTCTAGGCTCCTATGGTCTTATGTTTCCTTAATCCCCTTCTGGAACCCTGTCCCAAAATAAGCTATAGAACTATTGTACCCTTGCTAGGAAATCCCCCTTCATGCCACACTTTCCTCTTTACCCATATAGGCTGACAGCGTTTGTCACCAAATGCTTTGGCCAAGCTCAAGAATTCATCTTCATTGATGACAATAACATCCAAGATGCTCTCAACTGGCTGGCAGGAAAGCAGCTTCCCAGAGGTTGCTACGCCAATGTGGGAAGGCTCATTCACACAGCTATGAAGGTGCAAACCACACCATCACCACCCCCTCCCCTGCCTCCCGCCTTTGGCCTACTACCTGTCTGGAAGGAATTTGCATTTCTTTTCTTTTCTTTCTTTTTTTTTTTTAAGATTTTATTTATTTATTTGACAGAGAGAGATGACAAGCAGGCAGAGAGGCAGGCAGAGAGAAAGGAGGAAGCAGGCTCCTTGCTGAGCAGAGAGCCCGATGCAGGGCTCCATCCCAGGACCCTGGGATCATGACCTGAGCCTAAGGCAGAGTCTTTAACCCACTGAGCCACCCAGGCGCCCCGGAATTTGCATTTCTGACTGAGCAGAATCAAAAGAGCATAAGCCTGGGAAGCAGCGTTCTTTGGGTCTCAGCCCTGGCTTCAGATGACTTTGGTCACCATACTCAACCAGTCTGAGACTCAGCTTCCCTATCTGTAGAATGGGAATATGTACTGGCAAGTGGCTCCCATGGTGTGGTCCTCAGATCAGCCACATCAGCAGCACCTGAGAATTTGTTTGAAATGCAAATTCCAGTCCTACCTTGAACCTACTCTGGGAAGCTCTGGGAGTGTGGGTCAGCAATTTGTACTTTTAACCAGCCCTTGAGCAGTCTCTTTCAAATGTGTGTATTTGTGTGTATGTGTACTACTTTTGGAATCAGGAAGACTGATTTATGTGATAATAAAGCAAGAACTATATAATCAGGAACATACACTTAGTAAGTACTATGTCTCCCCTGAAAAAATTCACAATATAAAAATACAAATAAATACACGTGCAGTGTTAACCAGCCCTTGAAGTGGTTCTGATATTCGTGGAAGTGTGAGAACCACTGGACCAGAAGTTCTCTGAAAGTTCTTTCTAGAAGTTTTTTTACTATTTCCCTAAATCTGCAGCAAGGCCATCTGCTCTGGTGAAGACTGATAGGCGGCCCAGTATTTTTTGTAAGAGGTTTACTATTCTAAGCACTTTGTTTATTTGATATTATTTAATGTTTACAACAAATTAATGAGCTAGCTGCTGGTATACCATTATTAATCCCATTTTACAGAGAGAGAAACTAAGGAGCAGATATTAAGTGAATTGCCCAAGGTGAACGCTAATGGATGGTAGGATTGTCCTTTGAACCACAGCCGCTGGCCTCCAGAGGCACTGCTCTGGTCTGTTCGCTACATTGCCCTTGCCCCTTCCTAAACACAAGATGAGGTGTGGATGCTTCCAGAGAATTTGTTCAATTCAGAATATACCCAGTGAAAGAAAGATCTGTGGGTATGTTGCTTTGAGAAATCATTGACAGTGCTGTTCCAGGGCCTGGATTAAAAATCTTGGGCATTAAAAAAAAAGTCTCTGTATAGGATTCACTGGTTTTCCTTATGTAGGATTTTATTAGTGCCCCTGAGCCTCTCTCCTCTGATGCACTGTGTGAAGTACACGAGGGAGGAGCCCAAGCCAGGGCTGGACCCCAAGATCCCATAGGTCTTTCCTCTTCCTTTCTTACCAGACCTGGCCAGTCTTTTAAAAAACCCATCCCCTGTGTAGCAAGGTCAGTGGTGTGGTGCGGGAACTCCATAACTAAACTCCCTGCGTTCAAATCCTAGTCCTGCTGCTTATTAGCTGTGTAATCTCAAGCAAGCCTTTAACCTTTTTTTTTTTTAAATTTTTAAATTTAATTTTATTTATTTGACAGACCAAGATCACAAGTAGGCAGAAAGTCAGGCAGAGAGAGAGAGAGAGAGGGAGGGGGGAAGCAGGCTCCCCGCCGAGCAGAGAGCCTGAGGCGGGGCTCCATCCCAGGACCCTGGGATCATGATCTGAGCCAAAGGCAGAGGCTCAACCACTGAGCCACCCAGGCGCCCCAAGCCTTTAACCTTTTAAGTGGTTTTTTTTCCCTTATCTAATAAATGAGGATAACAATTTAGATTAGCTGTTTTTAAAAAACTTGCTAATATCTTTCTGTGAAAGGCATTAAACAAGGCAAATGTCACCTAGTCTATCCTGGAGAAGAGGGTGGGCCTTTTTCTTCTTGAGAGGATGTCCATTTGAGGAGACTCAGATTGAGTAAGAAGCTGAGAATAAGAGATTGTCTCCCTATCCCCTGGGCTGTGTTTGTTTGCTTGTTTGTTTGAGTAATCCACCCATTTGGAGGGGATGCCTTTTTGCAAATTGCACACAATTCTCACGTAGGCCGTGCTGGCGGCTGCCTTGACCCGTCTCCCTGTCACCCTCTAGGGCGGCGTTGATGATGAGATTTCCTTGACCGCGTACATCACAGCGGCATTGCTGGAGATGGGAATGACCACACATGTGAGTGTCTCTAGCTCCTCCTCTTTATATCCTTATTGTGCCCAGTTCTAGAGGAATTCACCGACTTTTAATCCCTATTCCCCCTTGTAAACTCAAAAAGGATATGACTTTTTTATGACTCATTGCTTTCCATTTTCCAAGGAATGCCTTATCAGTTCGGTTCTTTATCTTACCTTCCAGGACCCGATGGTAAGTCAGGGTCTACAGTGCCTCAAAGGTTCAGTTTCTTCCACTACCAGCCTCTACGCACAGGCCCTCCTAGCTTATACATTCTCTCTGGCTGGGGAGATGGACCTCAGAAACATTCTCCTTGAAAAGTTAGACCAGCAGGCTATCATATCAGGTACGTTGACTGGGTTAGGAGTTTTTTTGAAATTATGAAAATATGTTCTGAGTTACCTGTAGTTTTTCTCAGTCCCCATAGTCCCACATATATTCTATCATATATAGGATTCCTTTTAGGAAGAGTTGTAAGGTCATTAAATCATTGTTGAGCATTTTGTGAGAAAGCCCATGGAAGTCCTTAAAAGGTATTGCTTTGCTTTGTTTTGTTTTTTTAAAGATTTATTTATTTATTTATTTGACAGAGAGATCACAAGTAGGCAGAGCAGCAGGCAGAGAGAGAGGGGGAAGCAGGCTCCCTGCTGAGCAGAGAGCCCGATGCGGGGCTCAATCCCAGAACCCTGAGATCATGACCTGAGCCGGAGGGAGAGGCTTAAGTCACTGAGCCACCCAGGTGCCCCAAAAGGTATTGTTATACTTTTAGCACGACGAGGAAAGAGTGGAAGCTAGTCAGAAGACCTGGGCATTGTAAAATCACCCCTTTGTAGGTCTTTAACAGTTCCTTGGTATGAAATCACTGAGGTTGACTGGGTAAGAGTTAAACTTGAGACTTTTTTTTTAGAGAGGCATGGGGAGGGGGAGAAGGTGAGAGAGAGAGAGAGAATGTTAAGCAAGCTCCACACCCATTAAGTTAAGGGTCCTACTCTTTTTTTTTTTTTAATTTTATTTATTTATCTGTCAGAGAGAGAGAGCACAAGCAGTCAGAGTGGCAGGCAGAGGCAGAGGGAAAAGAAGGCCACCTGCTGAGCAAGGAGCCCTATGTGGGGCTTGATCCCAGGACCCTGGGATGATGACCGGAGCCAAAGGCAGATGCTTAACTGACTGAGCCACCCAGGCAACCCAGTGGTCCTACTCTTGGTTTCAGCTCAAGTCATGATCTCAGGGTTGGGAGATGGAGCCTGTGTCAGGCTCTGTGCTTAACGGGAACTCTACTTGGGATTCTCTCTTTCCTCACTCTGCCCCATCCCCAATGAGGGCACATACTCTCTCTCTCTTTCTAAAATAAATAAATAAATCTTTAAAAAAAAAAAGTTAAACTTTTGATTAGATTAAAGAAAGCCTAGGGGCACCTGGGTGGCTCAGTGGGTTAAAGCCTCTGCCTTCGGCTCAGGTCATGATCCCAGGGTCCTGAGATCGAGCCCCCAGTCGGCCTCTCTGCTCAGCGGGGAGCCTGCTTTCTCCTCTCTCTCTCTGCCTGCCTCTCTGCCTACTTGTGATTTCTGTCTCTCAAATAAATAAATAAAAATCTTTAAGAAAGCCTAAAAAATTAAACTTAAAATTCTATAAGCCAAAAATTGCCCCAGACACATAAGATTCTTATATGTTTCTACTTGCCTATCTCCACTAGCATGAGAATTTATAAATTAGTAAGAGTGGTTTTCATGTAATTGGTGGAAGCATTTATTGATAGTGTTAGTTTCATCTTGGGGAAGGATGTATGGCTGTACATACACACTTAGGTACACACATCCCTATGTAAACATTATGGCTAATATATCAGAAGATACTGAGAAATATGTTTTTCTAACTCATGTTTCATTTTTGGTTGGTACTTGCTCTGCTCTAAGATACAGCATTTACAAATTGAATATGAGAAATCATTTCCTTCTAAGACCTTCCTAATTGTGCTGCTTTCCCATAGGAGAGTCCATTCATTGGAGCCCAAAGCCTGCTCTGTCCGTGGATGCCAGACCTTGGTCTCAGCCTGAGGCTGTAGATGTGGAACTGACAGCATATGTCCTACTGGCCCAGATTAGCAAAGCCAGCTTGACTCAAAAGGAGATCACCAAGGCCACTGCCATAGTGGCTTGGTTGGCCAAGCAACGTAATGCATATGGAGGCTTCTCTTCTACTCAGGTAAATAGCCTCCTCTCCAACTGCCACTTTTCAGGTACTATTAGGTCCTGTGTAGAGATAAGAAAAACAACAACAATAAGAACAACAACAAAAAACCAAAGCTGTTGCCCTTGACTTCTAGGTCAAGGGACTTATAATTGATAGGGAGGGAGAAAAGCATGTGAAAAAGATACAGGATTCATAACATTGGGTCATGTGAACACATACATAGTATACTATATGCATTTAATGCTCTTCCTCTTTTTAGAGTATGAAACGTCATGAGATCAATGTTTTACCACATGTGAATAAGACATATATAATTATAGCTAAATTATAAATTAACAGATTAAAAGCCAATTATGGGATTAGAAGCATAAAAGCAAGGTTTTATGGGTTCCTTCCTTCTACTTCCTTCTACTATTGAATGTATTGGGAAGCCAATAAGATATATAATCTTTGGGCGCCTGGGTGGCTCAGTGGGTTAAGCCGCTGCCTTCGGCTCAGGTCATGATCTCGGGGTCCTGGGATCAAGTCCCACATCGGGCTCTTTGCTCAGCAGGGAGCCTGCTTCCTCCTCTCTCTGTCTGCCTGCCTCTCTGCCTACTTGTAATCTCTCTCTGTCAAATAAATAAATAAAATCTTTAAAAAAAAAAAAGATATATAATCTTTACTCTTAAAGAACTTTACGAACTAGGGGGTGTCTGGGTGGTTCAGCAATTGAATGTCTGCCTTTGGCTCCGGTGATGCTTCTGGGGCCCAGAGATCAAGCCCCACATTGGGCTCCCTGCTCAACAGGCAGCCTACTTTGCCCTCTCCTGCTCCCCCTGCTTGTGCTTTCTCTCTCTCTCTCTCTCTCTCTGTGTCCAATAAAGAAATAAAATCTTTAAAAAAATTAAAAGTTTATAAACTAGAAGTAAAGTTAGGAAAAGTTCTATAATTACAGAGCAGGATTTGGTTATATAACATAAGGTACAAAAGGTACAAAACAACACATTTCAAAAGGGAAAGAGAGCGTCCATAAACTTGAAGGATAAGAGAGGTCTTCAGGGGCATGGCATTTGAGATAGATCTAGAAAGCTATGTAGCGATGCCTGGCTGGCTCAGTCAGTAGATCATGTGACTCTTGTCCTTGGGGTTGTGAGTTCAAGCCCCACATTGGGTGTAGAACCTACTTAAAAAATAGATTAAAGGGGCGCCTGGGTGGCTCAGTGGGTTAAAGCCTCTGCCTTCGGCTTGGGTCATGATCCCAGGGTCCTGGGATCAAGCCCCGCATCGTGCTCTCTGCTCAGCGGGAAGCCTGCTTCCTCCTCTGTCTGCCTTTCTGCTTACTTGTGATCTCTGTCTTTCAAATAAATAAATAAATAATCTTTTAAAAAAATAGATTAAAAAAATAGATAGATAAAATAAAAGGGTATGTATGATTTTGAGACAGAACTATTGAAAGGAAGGGGAAATGGCTTGTGCAAGACAACAGTTTGCAAAAGTCCAGAATGACTTGGGGAAACTGGGTTAGCTAAAGCATAATGGGACTTCAGTTTAGAATGTTAAAGCAGTTTTATACCAAGGGGGCCCTTTCATATCAGACTCAAGATGTTACTCAATTCTGAGGAGCTATTAACTTTTTTTACCTTGTTTCAGAGAGAATGACCTGTTATTGGTGTAGGGGGTGATTTAGTGGAGGTAGACACTGGATTTGAAGCGATAAGGACACTACTTCATTTGCCCAGGTTAAGGGTAAGGAGAAATTGAATTAGTAGGGTGGCAGTAAGGGAAGAAGGGTAGAACTTCATGATAAATTTGAATAGTGTCATAAAAATTATCTTAAATGATCATAAAGAGTGTAGTCGTTAATTTATTTGCTCTGCAAATAAATTTGGTATCAAAGTCTAATTCACTGAGAAAACAAAATAATCAAAAAAACCATATTTCTTATTTTTGTAAACATTATATTCTGACTTATTGAAACTAGGGAGTTTCACTGAGGATATAACATGTAGATTAGACCTGGAAACAGAATAGATTTTAATTGATACAATGTTTGGTAAAGATGTTAAGAGCACTGAGCTTGAATATGACAAAGACTTTATTGGAATTTTTAAAAAATTCTGTCGGGGGCACCTGGGTGGCTCAGTTGGTTGAGCATCTGCTTTCAGCTTGGGTCATGGTCCCAGGGTTTTGGGATTGAGCCCCCCGTAGGGCTCCCAGCTCCGTAGGGAACCGGTTTCTCCCTCTCCCTCTGTCTGCTGTTCCCCCTGCTTGTACACTCTCTCTCTGTCTCAAATAAATAAATAAAATCTTAAAAATAAAATTAAATTAAAAATAAGTAAGAAATTATATGGTACCCTACTTCCTTACTTCAAGGAAATTTTTAGCCAAAGATCAGGAAGGACTTTCTTCTTCTTGCTGAGCCCTAAATAATTATGATATACAATTTTAGAAAGCAGTGGGTAAGATGTTTAGAACACTCAGTGACACATATGTCAAAATTGTTTTTCAATAAAGTCCTTAGCTATTACAAGAAGTCACATATCACCCACATGGGTTTTTCAGCTAATGATGAGGTCTCATTTCTTGAATTGTTTCCATATATTCGAGCAATAAGGACCTCCTTGGACCCTGTTCACAGAGAGTAGACAAAAAGTTGTTTGTCTATGGTTAACTGCACAGCTTTTACTGATTCCCAGCTTCCCTAGGGAAGGTCCCCAGCGACCTATCTTCCCATTTTTATATGACAGTATGATGTCTCTTTAATTTGGGAGAGGAAGAAGTGAGGTTCCTTGATTCTGTGGGTACTACACAAGCATGTAGATATACTTGTATCAGTAAAATACAACAATTTTCTGAACATCTCTTTCTTTTTTGTCTTTCCTTTAGTTGTAATGTATATAAATCATGTTTTCAGAATGGAGAAGTCCCAAGTACACAGTGTCATGCACTCTTAGTGGCAGTTTATCTGTCTTATACCCAGATGAAGAAAAGATTGTCACATGGCACGGGGCTTGCAAGAAAGGATCCCAGCTGTGCCACAGAAGATCATTGCACAGCTAAATAACTTCAAAGAATGTGCAGTTTTTAGGGCTATCATGTCATTGCTGTTTCCTCTCCAAATAAGGAAACTGCAAAATATACACTGAACAGTTATCCACTGGCTTCTAACCCTAGCTCATTCTGAAGCTAGGCTTGGTTGAATATGAATATGAGATTAGCCTAGTGACCTATAGACGTTTAATACTAGCTTGATGGCAATTTTCTCTACAGGCAAGATATGATCTCTATGTCAGCTTCTGCAGCATTGGTGACTGTGGTTCTTAGTTACTTAGAGCAGGTTTTATCCACGCTGGGGAACAGCAACCAGATGTGCAGGGTATAGGGTTGTTTGAGGTTAATACCAGTGGCTCAGTTCATAAGCGTATACTTGGTTGTTTTCTTAAGGACACTGTAGTTGCTCTCCAAGCTCTTGCCAAATACGCCACTACTGTCTATGTGTCATCTGAGGAGGTCAGCCTGGCTGTAACATCCACTGAGGATTTCCAGCATGATTTCAACATTCAGGCTGCCAACCGGTTGGTACTTCAACAGAAGAGTCTGCCCAATGTCCCTGGGGTGTACACTTTGGAGGCCTCAGGCCAGGGCTGTGTCTATGTGCAGGTAAGCAGAGGTCCAGGAGAACACGCCTGCGTTGGGAGGGAGAATCTGAGGACGACTTTGCCTCCAGTAGAACCTTTTCTCTATCTTACTTGTAAAGGGAATAGTTTGGACTGTGCGTAAAGTTCTTCCCAACTCTGATTTGGTTCTCTATTTCCCCCTATTAGACGGTGCTGAAATACCATATTCCCCCTCCTAAATTTGCGGACACCTTTAGTCTTAGTGTGGAAATGGGAAAAGCTAGATGTGAGCGAGCTACTTCTCGATCCTTGACACTTACTGTGCATACCAGGTGAGAAGAGCTGAGCTGGTGGTGGGGGCACCTGGATCACAGCAGCTGAGTGTGTGTGTGTGTGTTGAGGATATAGAGTATGCTAAGAGGAAACATAACGGTTTCACACTGATGTGCTCCTTTCTGCCTTCAGTTATGTGGGCAGTCGCAGCTCTTCCAATATGGTCATTGTAGAAGTGAAGATGCTTTCCGGGTTCAGTCCCATGGAGGGCACCAATCAGTTGGTAAGTCTGTTCTGTTTTCTACATTTAACTAGCCCCAAGAGGACCCAACATTATCCCTAAAAAGCTGGTGAAGTGGGTGTCACGGTACATACTTACAGCTCACGACTGCATTGTCTTAGTGGACTACAAAAGTGCATCAGAAATATAAAATGGAAACTGGAATAGTCTTGTTCCTTTTTCTTACCTTCCCACAGTATTTATTATTCCCTTGATCATGAAAGAGCTTTGGGATATTACCCTAGGTCATAGGAAAACTCTGGATCTTCGTCTGTTTTATTTTCCCCTTTTTATTCAGCTTCTCCAACAGTCTCTGGTGAAGAAGGTTGAATCTGGAACTGACGTACTGAATGTTTATTTGGAAGAGGTGGGTATTCGGAAATGAACCTAAGAGCTTGCTTGCTTATACAGCTTTGCAACTTCCCTTCTAATCGCTGTGTACTAGTGTCACATGCACAGGGAGGAGGGAAAGGAAAGAATGAGTCCACAGCCAGAAAATGAATTCTGCCTCCATGCTGGTATTCTATAAAATACTCCTGTTCACCTCCAGGGAGGTACTGCCTAACAGATATGGAATATGAACTATCTATGTCATTTAAAAATGTGTGGCCAGAATGTGACTATTTTATTTTTAAAAAATTTTATTTATTTAAATGAATAGAGAGAGAGAAAGAGAGAGACAATGAAAAAGAGCATGCGAGAGGAGAAGGTCAGAGGAAGAAGCAGACTCCCCGTGGAGCTGGGAGCCCGATGAGGGACTTGATTCCAGGACTCCAGGATCATGACCTGAGCTGAAGGCAGTTGCTTAACCAACTGAGCCATCCAGGCACCCCAGAATGTGACTTTTTAAAAGAAAGTGGTCGGGGAAGGCTTCTCTGAGGAGACGTTATTTGATCAGACTGCAATGAAGAGATAAAGCCAATAGGGAGTATAGAACTGTTGAAATAAAATGAAAGTTTGTTTCTTTGGCCACTTCAGTTAATTTAGTGGAGGAGCCACAGGTTAGAGTAGACCAAGAATAGAAGGGACCAATTTACTGAAGAGCGAGGGAGCTGTAAGCTCCTAAGAAGAAAGAGTCAGGAAGTCAGCAGAAGCCAGTATCTTTAAGACTAGCATGGGGCAGAAGGGACAGGTAGAAAGGTTTCGGAAAATTTGTGTGAAGACGAGAGTCTTTTTTTTTTTTTCCTTTTCTTAAGGGAGGTTTATTTATTTATTTATTTTAAAGAATTTATTTATTTATTTGTCAGACAGAGAGCATATGTGCACAAGCTTGGGGGGAGGGGTAAGGGAGAAGCCGGGAGCCCAGACTGGGGATCATGACCTGAACTGAAAGCAGACGCTTATCTGACTAAGCCACCCAGGCAACCCAAGACAAGAGTCTTTTAACCTCCACATAGAGAGTGTTATTTTCACTTTAGTTTTAATATGATGTTTTGTCTTTCTTCTCCACAGCTGAGTAAGAAGACTCAGACCTATACCTTCACCATCAGCCAAAGTGTGTTAGTCACTAACCTGAAACCAGCAACCATCACAGTTTATGACTACTACCTCCCAGGTGAGGGCTGAGATCTACTTGTGTCTCCCAACATGTTTCTGCCTCATTCTTCATGACATGGCTCTTTATTTTATAAATACAGCTTCCCAATCCAAGTGGCACATAATTACATTATTCAATCTTCTAAAACATTATAATTTAATTATATATTATTTTTAAATCTTCTGCACTGGGATATTTTATCAGAAATGGTCCATAGACCAAAAGAAACTATACAAACCATTGTTCTATAAGGACTAACTATTTTGAATATTTTGCTATGATTAATAATTTACCACAGTATTAGTATTTGGGACTTTCCTGTAATTGTTAATATGCTCATAACCTATAGGGATCCTCTGAAAAGGGATAAAGCAGTAGTTTTCATGAAGTATTTTCTCTTTGAATGCATGAGGCCTGTAACATAATGATACATGTCATTTCATTTCACAGATGAACGGGCAACAGTTCAGTATTCTGACCCCTGTGAATGAGGTAAGGGTGAGATTTTAGGGTAGGGTGATACTATTCAGAAGTTAAGGGGAACTTCTTCTGAGTTACTGTTACTGTCTTTTGGAAGCTAAATTTTTTTTTTGAAAGATTTTATTTATTTATTTGACAGAGGGACAGTGAGAGAGAACACAAGCAGAGGGCAGGGAGCTTGATGTGGGGCTTGATCCCAGGACCCTGGGATTATGACCTGAGCTGAAGGCAGACACTTAACTTAAAACTGAGCCATGCAGGAGCGCGTGGCTGGCTCAGTGGGATAAAGCCTCTGCCTTCGGCTCAGGTCCGGATGGAGCCGTGCATCAGGCTCTCTACTCAGCAGGGGTCTGCTTCCCCCTCTCTCTCTCTCTGTCTGCCTCTCTGCCTCTTGTGATCTGTCCGTCAAATAAATAAATAAAATCTCTAAACTAGGCTAAGAAAAGAAACAAAACAAAACACCTGAGCCATGCAGGTACCCTGGTAGTTAATTTTTGATAGAAAGTAGGCTTTCCGGGGCGCCTGGGTGGCTCAGCGGGTTAAAGTCTCTGCCTTTGGCTCAGGTCATGATCCTAGGGTCCTGGGATCGAGCCCCAAATCAGGCTCTCTGCTTGGTAGGGGAACCTGCTTCCACCTCTCTCTCTGCCTGCCTCTGCCTATTTGTGATCTCTGTCTTTCAAATAAATAAATAAAATCTTAAAAAAAAAAAAAAGAAAGAACTAAAGTAGGCTTTCCTTTTCGGTCTTGAACTTCTTTTTTTTTTAAAGTAAACTCTGTACCCAACATAGGGCTCAAACTCACAAGACTCAAGAGTCACGTGCTCTACTGACTGAACCAGGCTGGCACCCTCACTTTTTGTCCCAGACTCTGAAAGGAAGAAGAATAATCTCTATAGTTCACACCAGAAAAAGTTAACAGTGGAATTTGTGTGAGGATGTCTATGTGATGATTTTTATTTTTATTTTTTATTTTTTTAAAGGTTTTATTTATTTATTTGACAGGCAGAGATCACAAGTAGTCAGAGAGGCAGGCAGAGAGAGAGGGGGAAGCAGGCTCCCTGCTGAGCAGAGAGCCTGATGTGGGGCTCGATCCCAGGATCCTGAGATCATGACCCGAGCCGAAGGCAGAGGCTGAACCCACTGAGCCACCCAGGCGCCCCAGATGATTTTTATTTTTTTATTCTTAAAAAAGATTTATTTATTTTAGAGAGAGAGAGACAGAGAAAGCATGAGTAGGGGGAGGGGCAGAGGGAGAAAGAGAGAAGCAGACTCCCCAGTAAGCATGGAGCCAGATGACACGGCTTGATCTCAAGACCTTGAGATCATGACCTGACCCAAAATCAAGAGTCAGATGCTTAACCAACTGAGCCACCCAAGCAGCCATCTATGTGATTTTTAAAAACACTATTTTTTCTGATTAAAATTGATGAATTTTAAAAATTATTTTTACATTCTACATCTTTGTTATATAAAAATACTAAGGGAAAAGTAAAAATTACCTGATTCTACTCCCATGAGATAACACTATTAATAATTTCATCATGCTTTTGTGAGATTTTTTTCTAGATAGGAAAAAAACAAGGACAAGCCTGGCTGGCTCAGTCAGTAGAACATTGGACTCTTGATGTCAGCGCTGTGAGTTCAAGCCCCACGATTGGCATAGAAATAACTTTTAAAAAATAATTAGGGGCGCCTGAGTGTCTCAGTCGTTAAGCATTTGCCTTTGGTTTGGATCAGGATCCAGGGTCCTGGGATCGAGCTACACATTGGGCTCCCTGCTCAGTGGGAAGCCTATTTTTAAAAATTAAAAAATAAATGGATAAGGAAAAGCTCCTCTATACTTGTGAAGATTTTCTGAGTATCATGATTTTTTTTTTTTTTCCATCTCCCAGGTTAGAAGTTGGAAAGAGACTGATTTAATCCTCTGTGACATTACTGGACAGCATTCTTCTGCCTCTTAAAGCAAAACGCATTCAATCAAATAATGTGCTTTCTGTGACTGACTAAAGAGTGAGTAACAGATGAGCAGGCTTGAACCTCAGCTACTTTCTACTACGTAGACGCATAGACGCCAGAATGATAGGCTGCGGGAGATGGGGAGGAATAATCACACAAAGGAGGAATTACATGGAAAAGCCCACTGGGAGAGGAGATGTGGTTTAGCCATGTAGGGGAACTCTCCAGGGGGGATACAGAGGTGATCCAGGGAAGATAAAAACATCTTCCTGAGGGTTAAATCTAAGAGAAGATGTAACTTAGGGCTTTGGGAATAGATTAAAAACATTTTTTTCTTTGGAAAGAAAATCTGTGTCCTTGGCCCTGTGCATATTTCTGTGGATACCAAAGGTTCTGTTTGAAGATGATGATCTCCCTTTAACCAAAACTCACATTCTGGCTTCTTCATTAGACCTTTTGACCCAGACATGTCAGAGAATCATATTTACGGATTCAGGTGGGGTCAGAGTAGAGAATCCTAAATAAGGGACTGACTGTGTTCAGCAAGCCAGCACTGCAGGACAAAACATGATTGATAAAAGAAGAGTAGCTGACCAGGATTCCCTATCTCTGCCTTTCTGCATTTCATCCAAGTAGTTCAGCACACTCATGGGTTTGTGTATGTGTGTGTGTGTCTAAAAGTTAGATTGAGAAAGTAGAGAGAAATTGGGTCATGACTTGCTTTTTAGAAAGATCGTTCTAGCAGAGTGCCTGGCTGGCTCAGTCAGAGGGATGTGCTACTCTTGATCTCAGGGTTGTGGGTTTGAGACCCACATTGGGTGTAGAGCTTACTTAAATAAAGAAACTTGAAAAAAAGAGAAAGGTCATTCTAGAAACAGAATGAAGAATGGAGAAGAGTAAAGCTGAAGTTCTCAAAACCATCGAGGAAAGTCCTGCGGTAATCTGGAAATGGGTTGAGGAGCTGCAGTGGGCATGAAGTGAGAGCATTGGTAGAAGTTACTCCGAGAGGAGAAAGCATCGGGAGAACTTAGTAATGTCAAAGACAAAAAGCACCAAACAATTAAGATGATTTTATTCAGGCTATTGCAATAGAAAACATGTTTATTAATGAAGAATGTCTTAGAAAAGTTAAAGGACCTGAGGTTTTATAGAGGCAGGAAAACAAAGATGCATGAATCTTATTGGGATCGTCAGGAAGGATAGAGATCGGTCTTTTCATGGAATATATGAGAACAGAGTTCTTTAGGGTCAGCTGTTTTGCCAGAACACAAAAGGTAATGGGATTTTGGAAAACAGAAAAATGGGGTATTTCTTAACTGGACTGTTTTCTAGAAGCATGGGGTTCAGGTAAAATCACCACTGTCAGTAATTAATTGGATATAAGACAGGAGAGTCAGGGAAGAGTCTGGGAAGACTGCCAGGTTCCAGATTGTAGAATACATGAGAGAGGAAAACCTTTGCTTCTAACCCCTTATATCCAGTGCCTGGGTCCTGTGAATTAAATTGGCAAAAGACAGATTGGCAGGAGAAAAGATCTATTAGTATGCACCGGGTCACTTCACAGGAAAAAAGTGAAAACCCCAGGAATCAGTTAGGCCTGGGGGCTTATATTATTATTTTTACAAAAGGTGATGCTGTTGTGGAAGAAATTACAAAACAAAGGAAAAGGGATTTGGGCTTCTAGGTGCAATGACATTGCATGAAGGTAAATAAATAGAGGGGGAAAGGAATAGAAGATTGAGGTTATTTTAGTAAGGTTTACTTGTGCAGATACAAATTAATGCTGACTGGGCACCTGGGTGGCTCATTTGATTAAGTGTCAGCCTTAGGCTCCTGTCATGATCCTGGGGTCCTGGGATTGAGTCCCACATCAGGGTCACTGCTCAATGGGGAGTCTACTCCCTCTCCCTCTGCTCCTTCTCTCTCTCCATCTTACTCACTCACTCTCTTATCAAATCAATAAATAATGGGGCGCCTGGGTGGCTCAGTGGGTTAAGCTGCTGCCTTCGGCTCAGGTCATGATCTCAGGGTCCTGGGATCGAGTCCCGCATCCGGCTCTCTGCTCAGCAGGGAGCCTGTTCCCTCTCTCTCTCTCTGCCTGCCTCTCCATCTACTTGTGATTTCTCTCTGTCAAATAAATAAATAAAATCTTAAAAAAAAATCAATAAATAAAACCTTAAAAAAAATTAATGCTGACTTTCTATCTCCTGTGATAAAGGTTGTTCTCTTCCTGGTATGGGAGAAGGGAGTGGAGACACTCTCACAAAAGGAAATTAATGCCCTGCTTTCAGGCAGAAACGGGGAAGGAGGAAAGCAGGGAGTTCTTCCTGTATCTGCTTCCCGATATCCCTTTGGTCTCCCCATCTTACCCTTATTTCTCTAGGAACACCAAACTACATTTAGTTTCCTGTTTCTAATATGTTCTCTGATAATTCTGAAACATGCTTTTTATGTTGCTTGCAAAGCCTCTCCATCTCCACCTCTATCCTGCCTGGAGGACTTTCCTTGGTCCTGTAAGCTATGGCCTTCAAGGTGTGTTTTCTACTCTAGCAAGTCTTCCGCAAGAACTCCTCTCCATTCCTACAGCACTATGTACTTCCTACTGAGGACTTACCAAACTGGGCTCACATTTTCTGTTAGAAACTGCATATTCTGGGTTGCCTGGGTGGCTCAGTTGTTAAGTGTCTGCCTTCGGCTCAGGTCATGATCCCAGGGTCCTGGGATCGAGCCCCACATCGGGCTCCTTGCTCAGTGGGAAGCCTGATTCTCCCCTTCCCCCTCCCCCTGCTCGTGTTCCCTCTCTCGCTGTCTTTCTCTCTATCAAATAAGTAAATAAAAATCTTAGGGAAAAAAAAAGAACCCTGGAGGAACAACATCCTTTTGCAATCATGCAGATGAAAGCCATATGCTGAAGCTTGAGAGAGCAGAAAGATAAAAGGTGTTTGGGTGTCTGATGACATCACGGATCTGTCCTGTTCTTGGACATATTGGATAGGTAATGAAAATAATAAATGGTTTATTTATTAGAAAACTTTATAAAAGAGATTTTATTTACTTATTTGATAGAGAGAGCAGGGGTGGGGCAGAGAAGAGGGAGATAAGCAGACTCCTTGCTGAGTGCCGGGCCTAACTCAGGGCTCCATCCCATGACCCTGAGATCAAGACCTGAGCTTAAGTCAAACGCTCAATTGACTGAGCCACCCAAATGCCCCTAAACTTTTTATTGAAGTATAATAAACAGAAAGTACACATATTATAAATATGTATTTCAATGAATTTTCACAGATCAAAACCACCCATGTATCTAGCATCTAGAATGTTACCAGCATCCTTGAAGCCCACTCTCCAATTTTGGTCACCAACCCCCAGGGTAACCACAACATTAACTTCTAAGAGCACAGATTATATTTGCCTGTGCTCTTTACATATAAAACAAGAATGTGGGATGCCTGGCTGGCTTGGTTACTGGAACATGTGACTCTTGGTCTCAGAGTCATAAGTTCGAACCTCATGTTGGGCATAGAGTTTACTGTTAAAAAAAAAATTGTAAGAATATGTATGGTTGCTCCTGGCTTATTTCCCTCAACAGTATGTTTATAGATATTCTTGATATTCTTTTGAATAGTTACAGATCATTCATGCTCATTGCTACATAGTATTCCAATGTATGAGTGTACCTCAATTTATCTATTCTTCAATTGCTGGGAAATTAGGTAGTTTCAAGTTCTATTACTTTGAATAGCATTGCTCTGAATATTCTAATACAGGTCTTTTGGTAAACATACCGTATGCATTTATATTGGATGTATACCTAGGAGTGTATAGGGTCATAAGGTATACATATGTCTTATTTTGATAAACTATTTTCCAAAGTGTTTGAACAAATTTACACTCAACAGCAATGTATGAAAATTTCAGTTATTTTACATTTTTGCCAACACTTTAGTATTTCCTAACTTGTTTGTTCTAGCCATTATGGTAATGTATACTGTTGTTGCATTGTTTTAAAATTTGTATTTTCCTGATAATTAATAAAGTTGAGCACTTTGAAAAAAGTTTTTTGGCTATTTGGATGTTCTCTTTTTTAAAAAACAGGTTTATTTTCTTAAAATATTTTGTTTGTTTTAGAGAGAGAGGGCATGTACCTGCTAAAGGGGGAAGAAGAGAGAGAGAGGGACAGACAGACTCCATGCCAAGTGCAGACTCCAATGCAGGGCTTGATTTCACTACCCTGAGATTATGACCTGAGCCAAAAATCAAGAGTTGGACACTTAACTGACTGAGCCACTCAGGTAACCCCTAAAAGACATCTTTAGTGAGAAATAATTCACATACCATATAATTCACTCATTTGAAGTATCTGGTCCAATGGTTTTTAGTATATTTACAGATATATACAACCATCACCACGTCAACTTTAGAATATTTCCTTCATCTCAAAAGAAACCACATACACTTTAGCTATCATCCTTAACCTTCTTGTCCAGCTATAAGCAACCACTAATCTACTGTCTATATCTGCAAATTTTCATATTATAGAATATAATCCTAAATACGTGAACTTTTTTTAGAGAGAGAGAGGTGGGGAGGGGCAAAGGGTGAGGGAGAGAGAGAATCTTAAGCAGGCTCTAAGCTCAATGTGAAGCCTAATGCAGCTTGATCTCAGGACCCTGAGATCATGACCTGAGCCAAAATCAAGAGTCAGACGCTTAACTGACTGAGCCATCCAGATGCCCCAAATGCAAACTTCTGTGACTGGCTTCTTTGATTTAGCATAATGTTTTCAGGGTTTATCCATATTGTAGTATGAATCAATACTTTATTCCTTTTTATAATCAGATAATACTTCTATGACCTGGTAATATGGTCAGATATTATCTGTGGCTCTACCATATTTTGTTTATCCATTTGTCCATTGATGGATATTTAGGTTGTTTCTACCTTTTTGCTATGATGAATACTACTACTATAAACACTCATTTACAGGTTATTGAGCACATATATATTTTCAGTTCTTTTGGATGTATACCCAGGACAGAATTACGGTGTCATATGGTAACTCTGTGTTGAATTATTTGAGTATTTGATAGAGTCTTTTCCAAAATGGCTACACTTTTATATTCCCACCAGCAGCGTATGTGCATTCTGCCTTCTCCACATCCTCCTTAATAATCATTGTTAATTTGACTTTCTGATTCCAGCCTTTGTAGTTGGATATCCTTTTTTACAAAGTGTCTGTTCAAGCCTTTTGTTTATTTTTCTATATTTGAAATTCTTTATATATTTGAAATAAGGACTTTTTTAGGTATACGTATTGCAAATGTCTAATTTCAGTCAATGGGTTGCCTTCTTACTCTTTCAATAGTCTTTGGTGAACAAAAGTTCTTAATTTTAATTCAGTTCAGGTGAGTGCTTTTATATTCTATTTAAGAAATATTTGGAAAAAAAAGAAATCTTTGTGTGTGCTAGGGTCACAAAAATGTTTTCCTTATGTTTTCACTTAAAAGCATTTTTGTTTTAACTTTCACATTTTTTAGAAGATTTTATTATTTTTGGGGGCGCCTGGGTGGCTCAGTGGGTTAAGCCACTGCCTTCGACTCAGGTCATGATCTCAGGGTCCTGGGATGGAGTCCCGCATCAGGCTCTCTGCTCAGCAGGGAGCCTGCTTCCCTCTCTCTCTTTCTGCCTGCCTCTCTCTCCATCTACTTGTGATCCCTCTGTCAAATAAATAAATAAAATCTTTAAAAAAAAGATTTTATTATTTTTTAAAAGTAATCTCTGCACTGAACATGGGACAGCCTTGAGATCAAGAGTCACATGTTCAAACCACTGAAACAACCAAGTAAATGTAAATGATAAGTGCCTCCTAACTTTCACATTTGATATAAAGTCCACTTGGAAATAATTTTCGCAAATGGTGTAAAGTAGGGGACAAAATACATTGTTTCCCTCTATGGATACTCAGTTGACTCAACATCATTTATTGAAACACCATCTTTTCCTTACTACATTGTGGTGTGTTATTTTACTATAGACAAGGTAACCTTACATATGAGAGTTTACTTCGGGATTCTTTTTTCATTGTTTAGTTTGCTTATTCTCACAGTCATATCACCCACATACACATACACATACACATGCACACACACACAATAGCTTTATAATGGTAGTATAGTTTCTAGTTTTGTGATTCTTCTTCAAGATAGCCTTTGCCAGGGGTGGTTGGGTAGCTCAGTGGCTCAGTGGGTTAAAGCCTCTGCCTTTGGCTCAGGTCATGATCCCAGGGTCCTGGAATGGAGCCCTGCATTGGGCTCTCTGCTCAGCAGGGAGCCTGCTTCCCTTTCTCTCCACCTGCCTCTCTGCCTACTTGTGATCTCTGTCAAATAAATAAAATCTTAAAAAAAAAAAAAAAAAAAAGATGGCCTCAGCTATTCCCTGGCCTTTGAATTTCCATATGAATTTAAATCAGTTTGTTAATTTCCTCAAAACACCTGCTGGGAACTTGGAAGGATTGTTTTGAAGCTATAGATTTGCAGATTACTGACATCTTTATAGTATTATCTTTTGATTTATAAATATGCTTTATCCATCGATTTAAGGGTCATTCTTAATTTCTCTCATCAATGTTTTATAGTTTTCAATGTAGTGGTGTTGTGCAAATTATGTTAGATTTATTCCTAAGTATTTATAGGGGTTTTTTTGATACTATTGTAAATGATAAGTGTTTTTTTTTAAGATTTATTTATTTATTTAACAGAGAGAGAGAGAGAGAGAGAGAGAGAGAGAGAGAGAAGCAGGTTCCATGCTGAGCAGAGAGCCCAATGAAGGCTCCATCTCAGGACCTGAGACCATGACCTGAGTGGAAGGCAGAGGCTTAACCCATTGAGCCACCCAGGCACCCCTGATAGTAGTCTTTAAATTTAATTTCCTGTTTGTTTTATATTTGGACTTGAATCCAGTGATCTTTAGAAATCTGCTTTTTTTGGGCGCCTGGGTGGCTCAGTGGGTTAAGCTGCTGCCTTCGGCTCAGGTCATGATCTCAGGGTCCTGGGATCGAGTCCCGCATCGGGCTCTCTGCTCAGCAGGGAGCCTGCTTCCTCCTTTCTCTCTCTGTCTGCCTCTCTGCCTACTTGTAATCTCTCTCTGTCAAATAAATAAATAAAATCTTTTAAAAAATCTGCTTTTTTTTTTTTTTTTTAAAGATTACTTATTTATTTGACAGAGAGGGAATCAGCGAGAGAGGGAACACAAACAGGGGAAGTGGGAGAGGGAGTAGCAGGCTTCCAGCGGGGCGGGAAACCTGATGCCTGGCTTAATCCAAGGACCCTGGGATCATGACCTGAGCTGAAGGCAGAGGATTCAGACAGAGCCACTCAGAGGCCCCTAAATCTACTTATTGTCTTGATTTTTCCTTAGAATCTTTTAGATTATTTAGGTACAAAACATTGCAATCTATATAACAGTGTAGCGGACTCTGACACACCACCCACATCTATTCCATTTCAGCTCAGAAGCGTTTATTTGCTCCAGGTACTGGGAGTATTAACAGCTGACAACTTGCAGCAGTGTTCCTTCTGGATTATTGCCCTCAGCTATTATCAATTTCCCTGGGACAGCCCATAATCAACAACGGGCCAGTGTGGGGGATAAATATTCTACCTTCTTGCCTCAATTTGGGAACAGTCTGCACAATCATCTCAGCTCCAGAGCTCCTCATGAGATTCACTAAAGGAATTAATTGCAGCCAGCTTCTCCCTTCATCAACAACAGGTATTGGTCTTGAGATCATTCCTTAATAAATTTCCTGCATGCGAAGTTACATCTCAAAGTCTGCTTCCTAGACGATCTGATTTGAAACAGTGGTATCAGAACAGGTCCAAGAAAAAGACTCTAAATGGTGCTTTTGTTGCTAGATCCTCAACTGACCAGCTGCAGAAGAGGACCTCATCCCTGCAGGCAGGTGGAGCAGTCACCGCCCCAGGTGACACCCCTGTCATCACAAGCAGCACGATTGTTAAAATTTTCATGTGCACTGAAGTGAAATGGCATATCTGCAGAAAGAAATACAGGCAGCAGGGTGTCTGTGTGGCTCAGTCGGTTAAGCGTCTGCCTTTGGCTCAGGTTATGTATGATCTCGGGGTTCCTGGGATCAAGGAGCCCCACAGCGGGCTCCTTCTCAGCAGGGACCCTGCTTCTCCCTCTGCCTGCCACTCCCCCTGCTTGTGCTCTCTCTGTTCCCCCATCCACCAATGAATAGGGTCTTTAAAAAGAAATAAAAAGTTGTAGACTTTAAATATGTGTGATTAGTTATATTAATTTTACCTTAAAGCCATTAAAAATATTATTTGGCTTTTAGTAAACATTCAATAAATATCAGCTATTATTGTGAGGAGAGATCCTGAACCCTTCCTTCCCAGGAGTTCCTTTCAGGTCTACTGCCCTGTACTGAGAAAGGGTAGAGGCAGCTTGGACCTAGGTAAGAAAGTGACACCTTCTGGCCAGAGAGGGGAGTACACAATGGTATCTTCCGCTTTTAAGTGTTTGGATTTTACTTCATTTTTGTTTTTATCATTTATTTAGGAATAGATAAAACATACTGCTGTAAAATTCAAGGGCACAGAAAACCCCACCTTCCATGTCTCTTCTCTCAGTTTGCTCCTCAAAAGTAACGACTGTTAGTTTTGTCAAATGCTAGCTAGCTCCCTGAAAATACTAACACCCATGATAAGGCAAAGCTGGGTTTATTCAAACGGTGGTAAGGAAGCACCCTGCCTTGGAGAAACTTTAGTAGTGTTTGGGAGGGGAGGGCTAAGTCAAGATATTTGTGTGATTTGGGGGTCTGGTTTGAATGGGGGCATCTTTCAGTGTAGGGGTTTGATTAAGATTGGTTAAGGATCATGGTTTAGGACTATAGACACAGTGATGGTGAGGGTTTTGAAATGTCTTAGGGAATAATCATTTGATAACTGCCTATGGAAAAGCTCAGGAGTTTCAGATGGTTTTTCTGTATGTTCCTGAATTGAACACGACTATTATTTGCAACTTTTATTTTCTGGGTAAGAATTTCCTGGGATACTAAATTCCTGTTGGTGAGGACAGTAGAAGAGTAAAGTCAAGTTAATGTAGACAGTACACTGTGTGGGTGTAGAGGGTTCTCAGTTTCTTGTATATCTTTTCAGAAATATTCTGTGCAGGCACCTGGGTGGCTTAGTGGGTTAAGCCTCTGCCTTCAGCTGAGGTCATGATCTCAGGGTCCTGGAATCATGCCCCACAACTGAACTCTCTGCTCAGCAGGAAGCCTGCTTCTCCCTCTCTCTCTGCCTGCCTCTCTGCCTACTTGTAATCTCTCTCTGTGTCAAATAAGTAAATAAAACCTTTAAAAAAAAAGAAATATTAAAAAAATATTCTGTGCTTACTCAGTCATACATGTATTCGGGTAAGAAATGTCAGCTTTGGAAAAAAGTTAAAAAAAAAAAAAAAGGAAAGAAAGAAATGTCATCTTTTACCCTCTAACAGTTGTTACAGAAATACAGAAGCTGGGTAGGAGATATTCCTTAAATAATAGCTATCCACTAGCATTTGCTCTTCAGTGATATGTGATGTACTTTTTTTCAGAGTATGCATGTTTTCATCTCTTGTGTTGAATGATTCCATTCTGTTTGAATTCTAATGCTGTTTGAAGTATTGAACCAGCATTTTTCCCCCTCAACAGTTTATCTAACAGATCATGGTTCTGGCAAAACCAGTGGGGCACATTTTCTCTTATTCCTGATTTCTTCCTTTCTATCTTAAGGTACAGTTACAAGGCTCTATGGCAGGGGAGAGAAAGAATTATTCCATAGCACCATAATATGAAGGCAGCTGGAGAGGGCCCTATTAAATATAAGTTCAGGGGTGCCTGGGTGGCTCAGTGGGTTAAAGCCTCTACCTTCAACTTAGGTCATGATCTCAGGGTTCTGGGATCAAGCCCCGCATTGGGCTCTCTGCCCAGCAGTGAGCCTCCTTCCCCACCCTCTCTCTCTACCTGCCTCTCTGCCTACTTGTAATCTCTGTCTATCAAATAAATAAATAAAAATCTAAAAAAAATAAAAATAAAAATAAGGAATCCTGAGCTCCTTTTTTTTTTTTTAAACTGGAAAAATTGTTACCCTGGAGAAATTCTAGACAAATGTTCAGAGGGTCTCTTTCTTACTCAGGAGATGAGGAATTTTCTTTTTCTTTCTTTCTTTCTTTTTTTTTTTTTTAAGATTTTATTTATTTATTTGCAAGTAGACAGAGAGGCAGGCAGAGAGAGGAGGAAACAGGCTCCCTGCTGAGCAGAGAGCCCGATGGGGGGCTAGATCCCAGGACCCTGGGATCATGACCTGAGCTGAAGGCAGAGGCTTTAACCCACTGAACCACCCAAGCGCCCGGATGAGGAATTTTCTTAATCAGGCTTCAATTCTGTTTTCCAGGTGGGACTCACTAGTCTGTGTTCTCTGTGGTCCTGGCTCCTCCCTCTGAGAGATCTTCTTTTGCCATTATTTCCCTTGGCCACTGCTGAAGAAGGTGCTAGATTACTGAGCTGTGTTTACGCCTTGCTTGTTCTCTACAGAAGATTAAGCATCTCGGAGTCATTTTCCGTCTCCAATGTTTATAGATTTCCTAATTCAGGTTCATGGTTTCAAAGTTAGTCAGCTTGTTATCTCTTTTATTCTTGTCACCTCCATGTGTCATTAGCCACAACAGTAATTCTTTCAAGATTTATATCTTTCTCAGTCTGGGGCTACTCTAGACCTAAGCGGCTTTCTTGGGAGAGCTATATTCTGAGCCATTTTTTCTAACTGAAAGAATTTGCTGGGCAATACATTAATCCATTCTGAGGTTTTAACAACTAATGGGACTACCATAACTTTATTTGATCTTTGCCACAAAACTAAGGTCTCATTGACCTCTATTATTCAAAAACTTTAGCTCACAGTTGCCCCTTCAGATCGCATTAAATGCCCAGAGCTTAGGATTCTCCTTTCCCTTACACTCCTGATGGAAAACTGGCCAGTTCTTTGCCGTGGTCATCTCTTGTAGCACCTTGTCAATTTCAGTCGAATGTAGTAACCAAAATATGCTACTAATATTGCATTTTCCAACTTCTTCTAGTCCTATAAGATGGTCAAACATATTTTCTGACTTTCAAGTTATTACAGACAAAATAACAACATATCGTCCCAGACTTTCAGTCTCCAATGAGTTTCCTCATCACCTGCTGACTAGTTCTTAAGCTAAAGTTACATATTTTAGGAATTTAATGAGAATGGCTCCATATTTCCAGTTCTAGTGAGTTAGGACTGGTTATAAGTTGCCAAAGTAAACAAACTTAAAGCTTAGTGCTTAAAGTAAAAACACTTATTCCTCATTTTTCATGTCCCTTGAGGGTTGGATAGGGCCTGTGCTCCATGTTGTCTTCATTCCAGGGCCCAAAGTGATTAAGCAGCTGCCATATTGAATATTGTTACATTTTGTGGCAGAGGAAGAGAGAACAAGGTTAATTGGGTGTACCAGTTCTTGAGGCTTCTGCTCAGAAGTGATTCATGTCACATCCGCTTACATTTCACTGGCTGGAGCAGGTCACACGGCCATGCCTGACTTCCAGTGGGCAGGGAAATACAATCCCAACATACACCCAGAAAGAGAAAGATCTGGAACATTTGTGACAAGTCTTTTTATTATTATTTAAGATTTTGTCTATTTATTTGAGAGAGAGCAAGCATGAGCAAGGGGAGAGGGGCAGTCAGAGAGGGAGAAGCAGGCTTCCTGCTGAGCAAAGAGCCAGAAGAAGAAGCAGGGCTCATCCCAGGACTCTGGGATCATGACCTGAGTGGAAGGCAGATGCTTAACCAACTGAGACACCCAGGCACCTCCCTTTGTAACAGATCTTAAAGGTTGCCTCTATATGGTAAAAACAATAAAGGATGTAGTTTTAGTCTGAGTTCTAATATTTATTAATATTACCATGGATTAATTACTTAGCTCATCAGTTACCATGGATAAGTCATTTAGCATATTAGTTTTGGTAACCTCATTTATAAAAGTGGAGAAAATAGTCCTTAATTCAAGGAATGCTTGAGAGAATTAAATAGGACATTACATGTGAAATCCTTTAGTCCGATATTAGTTTTCTTTTCTTCCATTCACTGTCCAGAGATTATATATGATACGGTTAGTATTTTCAGCAAAGAAAAATTTGTATGTTTTGATTGCCTGCTGCAATTTATATCAGTAATTTTCTTCTATACTACCATATTACAAGCTTTTTGAGAACAGGCATAATGTTTTATAGTTCTGCTGTATCCCTTACATTGGGTAGCACAGTGTTGAAAACATAATACAAGCTAAAATATATACAAATTGATTATTTTCTCCTACAAAGTACCTTACTTCTATGGGACTGTGTTAACTCTCAAATGAAGCTTTCAAAAATTTTCTTTTTTTTTAAAATTTTATTTATTTATTTGACAGAGAGAGATCACAAGCAGGCAGAGAGGGAGGCAGAGAGAGAGAGGAGGAAGCAGGCTCCCCGCTGAGCAGAGAGCCTGATGCGGGACTCGATCCCAGGACCCTGAGACCATGACCTGAGCCAAAGGCAGCGGCTCAACCCACTGAGCCACCCAGGCACCCCCAAAATTTTCAATTTTCTCTCCTAGAGCTTGTAACTTTGTCTTACAGTCTTCTCCAATTGATTATTTTATTATGCAATATTATATTATATTATGCAATATTATATTATTATGCAATATTATATTATTATGCAATATTATGATGACACAAAGAACATGTTGCAGTCATTTACAAATAAAAAATAGAAATCAGGGGAGACTTCACGAGTTCACTCTACAGTTCGCCTTTTGGCACAACAACCTTAGAGGCTTTATAACCCAAGAAACCATTGACATGGGACACCTGGGTGACTCAGGTAGTTAAGTGTCTGCCTTTGGCTTGGGTCATGATCCCAAGATCCTGGGATCAAGTCCTGCACCAGGCTTCTTGCTCTGCAGGACCCCTTCTCCTTCTTCCTCTGCCTGCTGCTCCCCCTGCTTGTGCTCTCTCTCTCTCTGACAAAAAAAAAAAAAAAAGAGTCTGTTATGGCTTGTTTCCCCCATTCTTTTTTTCCTTTTCCCTCTTCCCATATGTTCATCTGTTTTCTACCTTAAATTCCACAGATCATATGATATTTGTCTTTCTCTGACTGACACAGTCCACTTAGCTTAATATACTCTAACTCCATCCATGTCATTGCAAATGACAAGTTTTCATTCTTTTTGATGGCTAAATAATATTCCATTATATATGTGCATGTGTATACATATATATGTATACACATATCTTCTTATTCCTTTCTTCGCCGCTAAGCAGTTTTATAGTCCGGCATCCGGTTCTCTGCTCAGCAGAGAGTCTGCTTCCACCTCTCCTCTTTGCCTGCCTCTCTGCCTACTTGTGATCTCTGTCAAATAAGTAAATAAAATATTTTTGAAAAAATTGACTGTAAGCACCAAGCTTCTCGAAGTTTGAGCTGATTTTAATGTCTCATTTATTCTTTCATTACTTAACGAGTTATAGAAAACTTTTGACACCTCTTCATCTTATATTTGCAGGAGAGTTGGGACTCTACATTTTTGAAAATTACACATTAATATCATTTTCAAAGAACTGAAAAGATGCCACTCAAAATAATTCCTGGCACTTAGTCATTGATTAGTCAAAGCATTGATACAATATATTATATCCTGCTGTTAGCAGACAAAGGAGTCATGAAGTTGGCAATCGGATGGACTTTAGGCAGCAGAAAAGGCCTAAAATTTGCTGCTGCTTTTGGAAATATTGGTCAGCTTTTATGTTAGTTTTCTATTACTGCTCTAACAGTTTTTACCACAACTCAGTGTTTAAAGCAACACAAATTTATTACCTCACAGTTCTATAGGTCAGAAGCCTGACATGCATCTCACTGGGTAGAAATTGAGGAACCACAGGGCTGTGCCCTTTTCTGAAGACTGTAGGGGAAAATCCATTTCCTTGTTTTTTTCCCCAACTTCTAGAGGCTTCCTGCATTGCTTAGCTCATGGTCCCCTCATCTTCAAGGTCAGCAATGACAGTCCTTCTCATACGGCAACATTCAACTTGTCTATTCTGTCTCCCACTTAACTTTTAAAGATCCTTGCTATTTGGCTTCATTAAGATAATATAGAACAATCTCCCTATTTTTAGGGCAGCCGATTAACAACCTTAATTCCATCTGCAACTTTAATGCCCCTTTTCCATGCCATAATACATTCACAGGTTTCATAGATAAGGACATCTTTGGAACCATTCTCTGCATACCATAGGTTATAAGCATCAAGGGAGAAAACAGAGAATTTAGGGAAATAATATATACAATTCTCGTCTTTATTTTTTTGCTGAGACATCTCTCCAGTATTTTCATGGACCAGAGCTAGGTCCCTTGCTAACAAAGGCAGTGTGGGCCTTCCACGGCACGTATTTACAGTGGCAAATGCCGGGTATCTCTGTGCAAACGTTAATGTGTGTGCTATGCATTTTAAATAGATCTTTTGCACTACTCTATTTTCATAGAATGAAAGATGTGATGAACTCAGGCAGAATTGAATTTAAATTCTATTACTTACCACTTTCATGAACTTTGAGCAATTTCCCCAACCTTCCTACACTTTAATTTCTTCATTTGTATATTAAGGATTAATAATAGCTAGTGAAAAAGGTTATTGAGAGGGTTGAACACAATAATGTATGTGAAGTCATGAACAGAAGCTCTAAGTATATTTAAATCATTTTTTCTTTTTGGACTTCTTCCCAGGAGATTAGCTCTCTTGACCTAGGGTACATAACCCCAAGTGGTATAAATCTAATGCTTGGTCTCAAAATGGATTTGTACCCAAACCTAGAAAAGTAGACCAGAAGACACACTGGAAGCCCCAAGGAGGTAATTTTTTTAAAAGTAATCTCTACACCTGGGGGGCCTGGGTGGCTCAGTGGATTAAGCCACTGCCTTCGGCTCAGGTCATGATCTCAGTGTCCTGGGATCAAGCCCCACATCGGGCTCTTTGCTCAGCGGGGAGCCTGCTTCTCTCTCTCTCTCTCTGCCTGACGCTCTGCCTACTTGTGATCTCTCTCTCTGTCAAATAAATAAATAAAATCTTTTAAAAAAAAAAAAAAAAGTAATCTCTACACCTAACCTGGGACTCCAACTCACCACCCTGAGATCAAGAGGTATATGCTCTTCTGACTGAGCCAGCCAGGCATCCTCTCCACCTCCCTCCAAAAGGAGGTCAATCTTGTACATAGGGAAGGAAACACTCGTTTTTTCTTCTCTTTTCTTCTTCCTTCCTTCTTTTCTTTCTTTCTTCCTCTCAATAAAAAATAGAGATTTAGGAGGGTATGTGGGTGGCTCAGTTGGTTAAGCATCTGCCTTTGGCTCAGGTCATGATCCTAGGGATCACGGGACCTAGCCCTGGTCGGTGCCTCTCCCTCTGACCCTCCCCACCTACCCCTGCTCTTGCTGGCTCTCTCTCTTTAATGAATAGACAAAAAAACTTTAAAAAAAAATAGTGATTTAGATAATTTGGTGAGGACAAAAATATTGAGTTAATGAAATAGGCTAATAATAAAAGATCATACTGTGTGTCTGACATTGTATGAAATAGTTTATAAGTGTTATATTTACTTCCAATAACTACAGGGTGTTATTCCTATTTTACAGAAAAAATCAAGGCCCAAAGTAGGTACATTATTTACCCTAATTGGATGCTAACAGTCTAAACTGTTGAATCCTATGTTATTGTTAACTTTTTGCTACTCTAGGATGTGGGGGTGTATCCATTTCTTTTTTTTTTTTTTTTAAGAGTTTATTTATTTATTTGACAGTGAGAGAGGGAACACAAGCAGGTGGACTGGGAGAGGGAGAAGCAGGCTTCCCCCAAGCAGGGACCCCCGATGATGCGGGGCTTGATCCCTGGACCTTGGGATCAGGACCTGAGCTGAAGCCACCCAGGGGCCCCTATCCATTTTTTTTTGATGGACATGCTGGATGGAATACTGAGAAGAACCAATCAATATGGTAAGTTTAAACTTCTACTCTAAAGGAAGTATGGTCAGTGTAGTAGATGGAAAAAGTTTTCCTTTAACCCTCTTAGGGTTGCTGGCCAAGCCTGAGAGTTAAATTGACAAGGACAGATTAACCAGAGAAAAGCATACAAATTGTTTAAAAATGATTAAATAAGGGACGCCTGGGTGGCTCAGTGGGTTAAAGTCTCTGCCTTTGGCTCAGGTCATGATCCTAGGGTCCTGGGATCGAGCCCCGAATCAGGCTCTCTGCTTGGTAGGGGAACCTGCTTCCACCTCTCTCTCTGCCTGCCTCTCTGCCTACTTGTGATCTCTGTCTGTCAAATAAATAAATAAAATCTTAAAAAAAATGATTAAATAACATGGGCCCCTGGGTGGCTTAGTGGGTTAAAGCCTCTGCCTTGGGCTCAGGTCATGATCCCAGGCGATTCCCGCATGGGGCTCTCTGCTCAGCAGGGAGCCTGCTTCTCTGTCTCTCTGCCTGCCTCTCTGCCTACTTGTGATCTCTGTCTGTGAAATAAATAAAATCTTTAAAAAAAATGATTAAAGAACACAATGTAGTAGACACAAACAAACTTTATTTAACACTTTAACAAGTGGGCAGTTTCCATTCGGAGAACTACAGAATGGGGCAGAAGGCAGGAAACTTTTATAGAATAAATAATAAAAAACAAGGAAGTAATTATTGAGCTCAGGTTTGGCTTAGTGTTTGGGGATTGGCTGATTGGATATACTGAGTTTTTGGCCTAGTGAAGTATTTACAGGGACACGACATTTATCTAAATTTCAGTTTGCTGGCCTAGCATCCTGGGCAGAAGCAACCCCAAATCAGACCTACAAATTTATTTCAACAAAATTTATTTATTATAATTTTGATGTGACTTGGGAGCCTTCATCAGAAAATGAAGACCCAAAGATATAGACCAGGGTGGTTTTATGCTAGGTTTGATAAAGAGTGAACAGTAGTAGGGGAATATCATAAGTTAAAGAGTATGAGGTAATTGTTATAAATCGGGAGATTTGTCTTGGTGTCCCTTTGTCTTCAGAGATAAGGATGTTCCTTTCTGCCCAGGGCACCTCTCACAGGAGGGTTTTATGACCTGTTTTAGAGAAGAAGGAAGAGGGAAGCAGGAGTTTAGAATGACTTTCAGGTTTCTGCCATTTTTTTCAAACTCTCTAAAGTTAAAAATAGTCACTACAACAAGGTGCTTTATTTCAGGGTAGTGTGTCCTGAGAACTCCATCATGGGTATTAGTGGTGAGGAATAGGAGGTATTTTTTATTTTTTAATTCCGTATATTTTATTCAGTTATTCATTATATATAAACTATATAAAAATTATATAGTTTATTCAAAGAAGGGCAAACATCTAGGGAATTAATTCAGTTAACTAATATTTACTGGACATCTTCTCTTTAGTAGGGATTACGAAATGTCCCTCTTTTACATTCATCTTTTAGCTTTCAATTTTCTCCATTAAAGTTGAGGGGCTTGGATAATTTTTAAAGTTCTTTTTTGCTTAAAAACTTTAAGAGTCTCTAAGTCCTTTTAATCTTCATCTTATTTCCTCCCGACTAGACCTTAAAGTGGCATCTAGCCTGGTGGTGGGATGGGACTGTGACGTGTATGGTGGTTCACACCTGCAATTGGTGATGGTTAGAGTGAAGGTTATGGTTTCCTATTTTCCCTACTTCATCCAGGCCACCTTTGCATAAAAGTCATGATCATACTTGTTTACTTACTTAGTTACCTGTAAACAGATACTTTCCAATGGTACTAGCACCTCGAGGGGTAAGGGCCCACTCTTCCTCAATTTATTGTGCAGTGCTGGGCTTGGAAGTTTTGAGGAAAGGTTATTCAATGTTAGGTTGATATGCAAAATTATATTGGCCAACCTACTATTCTATTTGCTTTAGTTGTTGTCGAACAACTGAGCTCCTTTCAAATCCTGATCTTTCCTTATTTAGCTGAGCTTGCAGGGGGAGGGCTTCTACTTAAACTGAGAGAATGCATTTCCTTTTCACCTGTTTAGGCTAATGACTTTCAGTGTTATGCAGAGTAAAGAAATTATTTAGCTTTCCATTCAGAACTATTTTGTTTGAAAAAGAAAAGACTAATTCCAGCAGAATCATTAAATGAAAATGAGAAAGTTTAGCAAAATTAGAAAAAAAAAAAAAAAAGGAAAAGTCAGTCAAGGATTTTCTAGGGATTACAAATTGTTTTGCTCTGTTTACATCGAGGGAGACACATTCTTCAGTACCTGTTCCCAAGCTGATTTAGTCCACGAGAATGATTTTCCTATGGATGGAGTTTTCCCCAATACTTCACTTTATTATTGATCCATTTCTTTTTCATCCTGAAATTGTGTTTGGAAAACTGCTAAGACCCCATGACTCTGAAAGACTTGTCTGTCTTAGAGGGAAATGAAGTTGAAAAGAATTATTGTGAAATATGGGGTACAAGATTTTAGATCAGAAAATTAAACTACTGGTTCATAATCCATAAGACATGGTCTATGAGTATTCCCAGGCTAGATTGAGACCATTCAACAAAATTATACATCATCACTATCTTTTTCCCCTAATATCATCGAAATGTGTAACTTTTGGTAAAGGTAGGTCTGGTGACCAGGGAATACAAAACATCTTTAGAGCCAGAATGCATCTCTATATGGTAGTAGTGCTTCACTTCCAATGGGGCTGGAATGGCCCTGTTCTGCCAAGGTATGCAACTTCCACGGGCTTTTGGAAAAATACTCTCTGGCACCTGGATTCCTTATCCTTGGAATATATTACAGACCTTCTTTAGACACTTAACAGCAATAATTCTCCTATGGAACCCATGGAAGTACATGAGTAATGTGAGCCTTGTATCATCTGAAAATTATCTGTGGATACAACAACTTTTTCATTGGTGCTCGGAGATTCAGCTTAGGCTCAATATCCACTGTACATTTCCGCAAGAAAGCTTTAAATTTCTTTGACATGCCAAAAACCTAAGTTTGAATTAAATGACTAATGCTTTACCTAGTTTTTACCACTAGTTCTCTGCCAGAATCTTTTCAATTCATCCTCTGCCAAAGCCTGTCAACCATCATGACAACATACCCTTTCACCTCCCTATACCTCTTGCCTTTGGCTTTTCCAGTCCTTTGGCTGCCCTCCGGTTTCTTCCCTCACATACTCGTCTGGCTGGTTCTTAGAAGCCTGGCAGGGATTTCTTGACACAAATCTGGCTACCACAAACTAAGAGCCAGGAGTCCAAACACACCTCTCTGGGTGCAAATCTAAACGGATCTAATTTATAAACAAAGAGAGAACTCCTATTTTTTCCTCTAAAAACAAAGCATGCATTGGCTTTTAAAGGAGAGAATTAAGAGAAAATAACTGACGAAAACAGAGTTTAGAAAAAAATATGACGTAAAAAACAGTTACTGGATTAAGAGGACACCAGAAAAGCACCAGCCTCAGTTACTAGTCCATGAGGAGTCTCCCAGCCTTCTGTAAAGGTAAAGGAGGGCAATTATCTTTGTTCTGTGCACGGAAGTAATCCAAGCTTCCAAAACAGGAGGCGACACATCCTAGGTGCTCTGCGAATATTTCCTGAATATTCACAAGACTAGGAAAATTAAAAACTGACAAACTGCTATCATAAATAAAATGACAAAGGCTACTGCCTCATCTAGTGTTTAGCATCCCCAAATACAGCCCCATTGTTCTGTTCTCTTTATGCCTCTTCCCTTATTTTTGTCGTTCTCTTTTACATACACATTTAAATCTAACCACACACGTACATAAAATCCCTGAAACTACAGACCTAAATGTGTTATTCAAAGCAAGTCTTATTGCGTGGCTGCTTTTAAATGAACGTCAACTCCTAATGGGTTCAGTTTCTGAGCAGCCTTCTTTCCCGCCTTCTCGGAGTTGATTGAGGTGAGGGATTAAACAATCAGCATTCTCTCTGCAATTCCTCATTCTCCCCCCCGGCCCCCGTTCTCTCCTTTCCTCGGCTTAATTCCCTTTCTCAGTCTGTCCTTTCTCTTAGGGTTGTGGCTTCGCTTTCTCCCTCTCTGCTTGATCGTCCCTTTGATCCTTTCTTTCTATCCCTTATTCCCAGAAGCTCCAGAAAATACCTCCTTTTTTCCCCCCCTTTTCACGTCACTTCCCTCCCTTCTCCCATCTCCTCGGTGAGAGCGAGGTCCCCACTAGAGGCCAGCACTTTCTCAGTTTCGTCCCTCCAACCGGCGAGCAGAACTCGGAGAGAAAGAAGGGAAAAAAAGGAGAAAGAGAGCGAGAGAGGGGGGGAAAAAAAAAAAACCCAACAAAAAACCAACCCCGGGGCCTGGAGCGCAGAGGCCCGGGAGCGGCGTCGTCATGGCAACGGGCGCCGGCAGGAAACGAGGGACGCGCGGGAGGGAGGAGGGGGAGGAGGGCGCCGAGGGGAGGGGAGGGACGGGGGAGGGGTCCAGCTGCCCCGGAAGCACCTCCCCGCCAGCCCCCTCCTCCAGCCCGGCCCGCAGCCCCCGGCCCGCAGCCCCCACCCTCTCGGCCCGGCAGGAAGTGACAGGCCCGGAGCGAGCCCCGGAGGCCTGGCAGAGCCGCGGCCGGGCCCGCACCCGGAGCGGCGGGAGGGGCGGGGAGCCGCGGCCGCGCCGGGCACCTCCCACCCCGCCCTCGGCGCCCCCGCCCCTCCAGGAAGGGGAGGAGGAGAGGGGAGCCCGCCGCGGAGGCCGAGCGAGCCCCCCGCCCAGCCCGGCGACTGGGGACCCCGGCACATGAGGTGGACGCCCCCCGGGAGCACTTAGGTGCAGAGCCAGGCGCGAAGGTACCCGGGCGGCCGCGGGTTGGGGAGGGGCAGGACCTCTGGGGGCTTGGCTGCTCGGGGATGTTTCTTCAGCCACCTCCGTCTGTAACGCCCCAGGTACCTCCCCCAGTTTCTTTCCCTGCCTACCTCTGCGCTTCGCTCTGCGGTCCTTCGGCACTGTCTGTCCAAGTCTTCTTGCTCTTCATTTCGCTGCGCTGAATGCCGTCTGTCCGTCACCCTAGTTGCTTCTGACTGCTCATTTTCTCATTCATTTTTCCTTCTCTGACTTTGGTCCTCCCATCCAAGCATGCTGTCTGATAATCTCCCTGCTTTTTATGGTCCGCTTGGTCCCTCGGTCTCCAGTTCTTGACTTCTGTCTGTCTCTCTCCTGCTTGTCTCCCGGCTATCAGTAAGCACATTTCCCTGCTCACTTGGGTCAGTTCACTCCTGGCTCCACTCTATCTGTCCCCTTCCCCTCGGTGTCTTTGATTCCTCTTTGGAACCTCATTTTCATCAAGGTTCTGTATACAACAAGGACCCCTGGGCTCTTACTATCTCTATTCTCCAGATCACTTCCATTTCTTTGGCACAGTCTTCCCCAACAACCCCCCACTCCCTTCTCTTGCCGCCTTCTGTGTCCCATACTTTCTACAAGACAGAGTTTTAGGTTTAGGGAATTTATTTCCTCCAACTCTTGGCTCAGTGAACCCAGTCGCAGGTCCACTTAACTATCTTTTTCTATCTGCCTTCCGGAGGTCTGTGCTCCTTAACCACCCAAACTGACCCAATGAACCTAACCCAGCCCATACACACTCAAATACTGCCTTTCAGGGTGACAATAGTTTAGCGATTGTGGGCACCTCTGTGGATCAGCTTCTCACACTTTCTCTCCTGATGTAATTCTGAACATTTAAATGCACTGTGCCCCCCAAACCTTTTGTTGTTTTCATTTTCTGTATTTAATTGTGCAGTCCCAACGTTGATCACAAGTGAATAGATCTGTGTGCCTCGGGTCCAGGACTCCTGGTTTTGATGTCAGTTTCTCCTGATTTTATTACTTAAGCCAGCATCTTTTCATCTCTATTTTCATTTCACAATCTGGAAAAAAAAAAAAAAAGACTTCCATTTTGGGGGAGATGTGGGGTCCTACAGTATTAGCATTTTCACCTATGAATGTAGGAGTTAATGTCTCCTCTAGCTAAAGAAGGGGTCTCATGTGTTTGAGTACAGTAAACTAAGTCCATTGATCTATACAACTATGCCATGCTGCCTCTAATCCTTACCCACTTTTTTTCTTCACATGCTGATAATGAGGATTCATGGGTCTGTATCTGTTTAGTGCTTTGATACTGTGGGAGAAGATAACTATAGAGTTGAAACTGATACGATTTCTCCTGTGTTATATTCCATGTTTGCAGTGACGTTTGCTACACCTAAATAAAACTGAAGAGATGGGTTGAGTATGTGGGGGATAATGATGCGATCAGATGATATTGGGAACTGAATAAGAAATCTCCCCAACTCTGTTTCCAGGGCCAAGCGGTTTGATTTTATTTACTTTATTTTGGATGTAATCATTATGATAAATCCATTGTGATAAAACTGTTGACAGGCCTTAGCAGAAATTCTGGTTTGATGTTTACATTCCTAAACCAAACAGTGCTTTGCTGACCTAATATTTCTAGTGGCCCTGTGCCTCTGGAGTAGAGAAGGTAGTGTCTAGGCCCAACAAAAGAGGGAAAAAAAAGAATGAACAAAACCCCTCATTGTCATTTAGTGTTATTTGGAGGCATATTTCTTCTTGCTTCTTTTCTCCTGTCTCTGCTTGGTTCCTAGCAATGTCTTCATGTCTTTTGGCAAATTTTAGTGTAGACCGCAGAGAGTAAACTCTGATTACTAAAGTGAAAAGTTTAGTTTTACTTTCTTGAAGCCTTTCATTGCTGTGTATTTAATATGTTTAATGCCTGGTAGTCATTTGTTAAAATGATATATTCCGTTGTGAAGGCTTTTCTGCAAATGGGGGACTGAGGGGCTGGCAGGGAAAGTGATGTGACCAGTGTTTTTATTAGTAGCCTGAGCTGGAATCAGGCAGCTATTTTGGCTGCAGACTAGCTCTCCTACCTCCTAGTTTTTGTTTTGTTTTGTTTTAAAGTTGTATTTAAGTAATCTCTACACCCAGTGTGGGGCTTGAACTCATGATCCCAAGATCATGACTTGCATGCTCTTCCCACTGAGCCAGTCAGGCGTCCCTCTACCTCTAGTTTTATGACTTTCCATGATGCATTTAACATATCTGTATCTTGAGCCCCTTCTCCATAAAATGAGGACAGTGAACGAAATGACACTGCCTTAATCACAGCCTTTTGTTTGTTTGTTTGTTTGAGGAAGCAGCACTTATTAATGTAAAGACTTGATACCTACTAGGATAACTTCTTTAATCTCGGAAAACCTCATTTCTACAATTATAAGATGGGGACAATCATATTTACCTTAAAGCACTATGAGAGGTAATGGAGATGAAGAGCCTAGGCCAGCGAGAGGAGGCACCTGGTGGCTTCTCAGTTAGTGGTGGCCATTGTTAAGGTGATGTTAGTACTGATGTTGCAGGTGCAGATAAAAATGAGAAAACAGTAACTTTTAAGCAGGACTATTTTAAACTGTTACAAATGCTATGGGAATGTAAGGTAGCCTTAGTATTAAGGTCTTACATTCTAGCCACTTGATATTTAATAGAAAGTCATGAGGGAATCTGTAAAGGTTTCTTTTGAGACACTGGATAGCTTCAAAAGATGGTACAGGAAGCATGTGGTTATAAGTGTGTATTGCAGATTTGGTAGTTAAAGAAGCCCAAGGAATCATGGGCTTCAAGGAATCAAGGAATCCACAGAGGGAAGAGAGGAAGAGTATTAGATAACATGAAAAATAACAGGAAATATTAGTTTGAGATCAGGTGTGAATTTTAATCCTTCGCTACTTCCATCTAGGTCTTGAGTCAGAGCAACGGCTTTTGGGACCCTGCACGGCTATCATGGAGACTGAGAGTGAGCAGAACTCCAACTCCACCAATGGGAGCTCCAGCTCTGGGGGCAGCTCTCGGCCCCAGATAGCTCAGATGTCACTGTATGAACGGCAGGCGGTGCAGGTGAGGCTCAAGTGGGAGGGGCTGTGATCTGTGAATATTGGCTTCAGGTGGGCACTGGTGCTGGAAGAGGGCCGCTCCTTGTTCCTTTCCAGCAAACTGGGAGAGTTGGATTAGGTGATGACTAACGTCCCTTCCAACTCTGAGAATCTTAGGAGTTGACAATAGTTCAAGCAAGCAGAGAATGAGATTCAGTCTTCAAATCATGGTTTTTTTTTTTATACCATTCAGTTCATGTAGCTAGAGTTTAACTAACCGTTTATCGTCATGGATTGTCAGGTTTTTAACCTTTTGTCTCTCTTGTAAATCATCCTGAGTAATGGAAGTATGAAACTCCTTGGAGTTTTATTTTTAGACAAATAGTAAATCCCATGCTTTAAAAAATCTTGGGAATGGGGCATCTTACTCAAAATATCTTGGTTGCTAGAATAACCACGCACAAAATAAGAATAGTTCTAGTTATTACGGAATAAGAATACAGTAATAACCCAAAGGTGACACTCAAACCGCCTTACCAGCATCATCTTTATAAACATTTATGTGTTTGAAGATGCCAGTTATTTGAAAATATTACTTGATAAAATCTTTCACAAGCCACTATTTACTCTAGTTTTCATCATTTTCAACCACTTGGGGCTCTGTCACCTTTGTGTCCTAGAACGTGGTCTTTTGTGGCCCTAGAATTGTGTCCCTAGAATATGGTCTTTATTTTTTTCATTCATTTATTTTTAAGTAGGCTCCATGTCATGACCCTGAGATCACAGACCTGAGCTGAGATCAAGAGTTGAATGCTGGGGTGCCTGGGTGGCTCAGTGGATTAAGCCGCTGCCTTCGGCTCAGGTCATGATCTTGGTGTCCTGGGATCGAGCCCCGCATCCGGCTCTCTGCTCAGCGGGGAGCCTGCTTCCCCTTCTCTCTCTAACTCTCTGCCTACTTGTGATCTCTCTCTGTCAAATAAATAAATAAAATCTTAAAAAAAAAAAAAAAAAAGAGTTGAATGCTTAACTGACTGAACCATCCAGGCGCCCTGTTTTTACTTTTTTAAAGTAAGCTCTATACCCAGTCTGGGGCTAGAACTCACAACCCCGAGACCAAGAGTTGCATACTCTACCAACTGAGCCAGCCTGGTGCCCCTTCTTCTCTTTATATTATTTGATGTCCAGTTTATTTTCAACTTGTCTAGTCCCAGTTCTTTTTCTTGCTATGTCATTTTGGGAATTCCATTTTGGGAATTAAGAGTTCATGTGAGTTACATTGCTTATATTCCTTTTCTTTGTATACAAGAATAGAGAATAACAAAATTGTTTCTTCACTTTTTTTTTTTTTTTAAAGACTTTATTTCACAGGCCGAGATCACAAATAGGCAGAGAGGCAGACAGAGAAAGAGGAGGAAGCAGGCTCCCTGCTTCGCAGAGAACCCGATGCGATGCGGGGCTCGATCCCAGAACCCTGGGGTCATGAACTGAGCCGAAGACAGAGGCTTTAACCCACTGAGCCACCCACGCACCCCTGTTTATCCACTTTTTGAAGACTATGTGAACTTACTAGTTCTAATATAAAAATGGGCAAATCAGATGTTGATTTAGCCACATTCCCCATCTCCCTTTGTTTTTCTTTTTCCCAATTGTCCCTTTCACCTTATCACAGTCATTTGCATAGAATAGGAATTAGGAGTGATTCATTCTAAGTGGGTTGATCCTTTCTTTTCCTCTTAGGCTCTGCAGGCACTGCAGCGGCAGCCCAACGCGGCTCAGTATTTCCACCAGTTCATGCTCCAGCAGCAACTCAGCAATGCCCAGCTGCATAGCCTGGCTGCGGTCCAGCAGGTGAGAGGTCAGCAGCTAGCTGGCCCAAGAGGGAGGGGATGGGCACTACAGGTGGGTTGGGGCATACTGCTTCCACTACTGCCACTCAGGCTAAAATCATAGTCTTTTCTACCTCCTGTCCTCCTATAGGAGGATGAAGGGATCTTAGTTTTTGGGGTTGCAGTAGGAATTAGGAGGTAGAATGGCTGTGTTCCAGAACTGCACTGTCCAGTATGGCAGCCATTAGTCACGTGTAGCTGTTGAGCACTTAAAATGTGGCCAGTCCATACTGAGCTGTATAGTACAATTTTGGATTTCAAAGACATAGCATAAGAAAATATAAACTATCTCAGTAGTTTGTTTTTATTGGTTGTATGTTGAAATGAGATACATTGGCTTGAGTAAAGTTTATTTTTCCTGTTTCTTTTCCCTTTTTTACTTTTTATTTTTTAAAATTTTATTTATTTGAGATTGAGAAAGAGAGCAAGATAGAGCGAGCACAAGCTGGTGGGGAGGGGAGAGGGAGAGAAGCAGGTTCCACACTGAGCAGGGAGTCCCAGGGCGGGACTTGATCCTGGGACCCTGGGATCATGACCTGAGCCAAAGGCAGACGCTTAACTGACTGAGCCACCCAGTTGCACCTCTTTTCACTTTTTAAAAATGCATACTAGAAAATTACTTATGTGGCTCACATTGTATTTGTTTTAAACAGCCCTGGGTTAGACATATGAGTGACTCATGATTATGATCTGATCAAAGGTTGTTCTTCCACCTAAAAGAAAGTGGGAGGAGGGGGCAGAGTACCTGATTGCCCCAGAAGGGTTATGTGGGAGTTATTAGGCTGGCATATGTGGTAATGTGAGGGTTTTGGAGATAGGGAATATGCTTTTCCTTGTTCCATAGTAGAGCCCCTGGCTTTTTATCTGAACTCTCTATTACATTTTGTGCCTGTGATTCCAAGATTCAGTCTTTTCCTCCATTGTCTCTGCTCTTTTTTGTTTTCCTTTCCCCTCTAACAGGCCACGATTGCTGCCAGTCGGCAGGCCAGCTCCCCAAACACCAGCACTGCCCAGCAGCAGACTACCACCACCCAGGCCTCAGTGAGTAGTACTGGGTCTCCCCACTGAGAGGCTTCCTTCCCTGGGTCTCTGGGTGGAACAACCTTGTGTATTGAGCCGTGAATGAAGAAGATCGCTCTTACGTAGACAATATTAGTAAAAGGGAAACAACTGACCTGAGCCTATATCAGAGTCTCAGAGAGGAGGTCTAAGAAAGGAGAAAGAAAATCCTGGGGAAGAAGAGAGGATGAAAAAGGAAGGGGACTCATCTCTGGACCTTTTAACGAGGCATGAAGTCTGTTCCATTTTGTTCCTTTTCCCTCTCAGCTAGTAATGTTAGTAGTTAGGTTAGTGGTTAGCGGTGGTGGCTAGTGGTTAGTGGTTAGGGACTAGTTTCTTTACTTTGGTACTACCCTGCAGTAGTCAGGATGACAGTTATGGTCAAGAAGGTATTCATTTGCCCCTGACTCTGAAAATGAGATCGTCTGTTCTTAAAAAAAGAAGACAATAAGATATTCTGTTCTTGACTGTGTCCCTCTGCATTTGTCAGTGACGTGCATTTCTTTTTACCTTTCCAAAATCCTTAGTTCTGGTTCCTTTCTGTACCACACAGATCAATCTGGCCACCACGTCGGCCGCCCAGCTCATCAGCCGATCGCAGAGTGTGAGCTCTCCCAGTGCTACCACTTTGACCCAATCTGTGCTACTGGGGAACACCACCTCCCCACCTCTCAACCAGTCCCAGGCCCAGATGTATCTACGGGTAAGCCACAGACACAACCGCTATTGTTCCAGAGGCATAATTGTTGTGCCCCTGGCAAAGACTTGAGTGAAAGCTGTTTGATTTAAATATGGTTGCCCAAATATGGTAAGATACGCTGATGGACTTTCTGGGCCTTACCTATCTCTAGAAGTGATGCTTGGTATTCACAGGTAGCCTGCAGATTGAATTGAGATCCTAAGTGAGAAGGTGTTCGCCTTAGTATTTTTCACTGAAGTAGTGTCACATATAATCTAATCTTTTTAAACCTGTGGCTTAAGTACCCAAATTCTAAGTGTTATCTCTTAGCCTGTCTACTTACTACACATAAATACTTGCTCTAAAATCCTCATTGTCTCAACTTCTTTGATGTTTGACTCTTTGATATCAATCTATAGTGTTATATACATTCTAGGTTTCCTTCTGGATGATTCATTGCATATGGAGAATAAGGGTCTCCTGGGTTGGTGTGGAAAGGGGCAGGGCTTAGCAGTTTCGTATCTTCTGTTTATTTTGTCTTGTGGTCCTTCCCTTCCGTTTCTTCTGTCTTTCTTCTTCTCTTGTTCTCTTTCCTTTGCTCTTCCTCTTCCTCCTCTCCTTGCCAGCCACAGCTGGGAAACCTATTGCAGGTAAACCGGACCCTGGGCCGGAATGTGCCTCTAGCCTCCCAACTCATCCTGATGCCTAACGGGGCGGTGGCTGCGGTCCAGCAGGAGGTGCCATCTGCTCCATCTCCGGGAGTTCATACAGATGCAGATCAGGTCAGTGGCAACCACTTGACCTGTGGATGGGCACTGGGGAGGATGAAGGGAACCACCACAGACCAGGGCCTACCCTGCTACCCCATGACGACTTCTCAGGGTTCTTATTTTTTCTCCCCTTTTCTTCATTTCCACAGCACTCGAATTTCTTGTAACTTTTGAGTTATCTGAGTTAGGAAGGGAGGTGAAGTTGACTGAAAACAGCCCTGTGGACCTGGGAAGCCTTATTCTCAATCCAGGGCAGATGTCCTTACATTCTTTTAGACCTCCGTGGCTCAGTTTTATTCAGGAGGTCTTAATTCTCTTTCTTTGCAGTGCTCTCTTAAAGTAAGGGATGGCTGAGGGAATTCTGCAGTTAGGTAGATGTGAAGCCCACCGGGCTGTTGCAGGAAGGATGTTTGTGTCCTTCTCTTTATGAGTCACTGTGGCTGCTGACTCTCAGTGGTCTCTGTGCCCAGGAAAGTGTTCCTCGCCGTTGCTTTCTTGTGCCTTACCACATGGACATGGATTTCATGCCTGAAGTTTTGGCTTCTTATGATGGAATACAAATTGAGATCTCATAATAACTTTTTTCATTCTCTTAGTTTATCAGTTAGCAAGTAAATAGTGAGTTTGAGCTCTTTCTACTGATGTGCTCAGATATATACTAGAAACTTGGGAAGCTTGAAAAGAAAGACAAGTCAAGTCTTCAAAGATCTTAGAGAACAAAGAGGTACAAAGACCTTAGTGCCCAAAGGAGTCCAACGTAAATGGTCCTAACTCAGAGTGACACATGAGTTTAGAGAAGAGTTGGCTGCATTCCTGCTCAGTGACTTTTGGGATACTTGAGCAGATCCTCGAAAGATCGGTAGGATTTGATTTGGAGTTAGAAGAAAACTGGAGAGAGAGCAGTGTGTGTAAAGCCATGATTTGTATGTGACTGAATTGGGGATGAGTGGATAAAGTGGAGACAGCACACCTAATGTTAGAAAAGGTCATTGTCAGGGAGAAGTCTGAAAGCCAAGTAACTTTGTAGGTAGCAGGGGTCATGGCTGGCTATTGAACAGCAGATTAATAGGATAAGGACATACTCTGGAAAGAATCATCTAGGAACATGTGCCTGGAGAAGAAAGAGAAGTTAAGGAACCTAGTAAGAGATTCTTGGGGCTCATTTAGTTACTAGGGTAAAGTGTTTTTTTGTTTTTGTTTTTTTTTTAAGATTTTATTTATTTAACAGAGATCACAAGTAGGCAGAGCAGCAGGCAGAGAGAGGAGGAAGCAGGCTCCCTGCTGAGCAGAGAGTCCGATGCGGGGCTCGATCCCAGGACACTGGGATCATGACCTGAGCGGAAGGCAGAGGCTTTAACTCACTGAACCATCCAGGAGCCCCAGACATTCGTTTTAGACTATGGTAACGGCGTCGGGATCAGAGGATGAGGTTGAGACTGGTTTCATATCCAGTTCTTTGATTCATCCATCTCTTTACTCATCAGATACTCGAGTGTCAATATATGAAGGGACAGAGTAGTGTTTGAAAATAAGAATCTGATTCCAAGTCCATGACTTCCTGTGTGACCTAGGCAGACGGCCTAACATCTTTTTGCCGGTTTTTTCGTGTATAAAATAGCTGTTAAATACCTACCTTGGAGTGTGTTGAGGATTAAAGGAGTTAGAGATGACAAATCACTGAAGCACCAGACATTAACGAAAAATCACCTGAATGGCTTAACAATTGCTTCATTAGAAAGTACAGAGTGCTTTGAAAACCCAGGAAGAGATCTAATTCAGCCTTGGGCTTGGGGTAAAAGTTGAGCAGACCGCCCCAGGAGGTGACATTTAAATTGAGTGTCTGGTGAAGGCATGGAAAGAGAGTGGTGAAGGCAATGGAAACCTAATGTCCAAATACCCCTTGAATCCAAAGAGGAGGGAAGGAGCTTTATATATTTGAGGACTTGAAAGAAGACCTACATGCTTGGAGTTTGGCAAAGCGGGATGGAGATGGTGCTGGGGAGGTAGGAGAGACTTCATCTTGCAGGGCACTGGGGACAGTGTTTAGGATTTTGGGCTTTATGTGAAGGGTGATGGGACATTATGGGAGGATTTTAAATTTGGAAATCACATGGTGGGGTTTGAGGCTTGTTCATTTGTTGGTTTGGAGACTACGTTGGGGGCATAGTTGCTCAGTGGGTTGAGCATCTGCTTTCGGCTCAGGTCATGATCCCAGGGCCTTGGGATGGAGCCTGGCATGGGGCTCTCTGCTCGGCCGGGAGCCTGCTTCCCTCTCTCCCACTCCCCCTACTTGCATTCCCTCTCTCACTGTCTCTTTCTCTGTCAAATAAATAAGTAAAATCTTTAAAAAAAAAAAAAAAAAGACTATGTTAGCTCCTCTGTAGAGAATAAATGGAAGCGTGTGTGAATAAATGAGTGTGAATCTAGGGACAACAATTTAGAGGAAAGATGGTGTTTGGGTTAGGCAGTAACAATGGACATGGACAGAAATGAATAGATTTGAGAAAAATTTTAGAAGATCTTTGAAAAAGGAAAGCTGATTCAGTTGAGAGAGGTGCCAGGGACGAGATGTGACAGCAGTGAGGTGACAGCGTAGTGTGACTAGAGAGGTAGAATGTTGGAGAAGTGGACTTATGGTGAGGTTGACTTTTGTACACCCACCGCTGTCTTGGATGTGCTTGTGAGTCACTGGGTCATGAGGTCAGCAGTTTTAGATAGTTGGTGCTTGAGAATAGAGAGAAGGTCTGCATGGAAATAAACATTCAAGAGTAGACACAGGATAATGGAAGTCAAGAGAGCATTTGGCATTGCTTAGGGAAAGGTACAGATTGATATGAGAAATGGAACCCTGAGGGTTAGGACTACTTCTTGGAAAATATAACAGCTCAGGGTCAGTAGAGGCTGATGAAGTGGCAGAGGGGAGTAGAAAGTGAAACAGGAAAGTCTGGATTGTGTAGTGTCACGAAGACAAGGGAGCAGCAGAACGTTAGAAGTGGCAGGGAGTCCTCTGTCAAATGTAGTAGAGAGGACAAGAAGGAGTTACCAATATGGACAGAGAACCATTTCAGTGGAGTTTGGGGGTTCGGGGGGTTGAAGCCAAACTAGTATCACCTGAGGAATGGTTGGATGGTGAGAATAGATGCAGTGAATGTAAACAATTATTACCAGTTTAGCAATCAAAGGAAAGGGGGATGAAGCTGGGGTTGGGGAAGTGGGCTTCAGGTGTGATCGGAGGGCGCCTTAGAGGGGAAGTTGAAGAGACAGGAAGGAATTGATAGCACAAGCTCCTTGAGAAGGAGGAGAGCTGAGGCCCTGAGTGTGGAGAAGGATTTGATAGGAGGGCTGATAGAGGGGAGAGCAGGGAAAAGGCGGTGGTGGGGATTCATGAAGGGGATTATAGATTTGGTGATGGAACTGCTCACATAGTGGTTTTATCATCTCTGCAGGGGTGTTGAGGAAGAGGGGGAAGAACAAGTGGTTCTGAGGTATATTGGGAGACTAGGAAAGTTTTGAGTAGTCATTATGGAAAGCTGATTGGAAACAAACTATATAAATGTCTTATCACGTTAAGTGCCCCAACACCCCATCCTGGTAATTCCTGTTAAGCTCTCTCAAAAGCTCTCACCTCTTTACTCCTCGCCTGAATTCAGGTTCCTTGTATTTTTCACCTGCATTATTCTTCTAGTTTTCTAATTGGTCTCTTGACTTCAGCCTGGTCTAAGCATCTTCCATATTATCCTCAGAATATGTTTTTTCAATAAGAAAATACATGTTGTTCCTAACGTTATTTTAAATGGTACTTCTGGTGTGCCGAGTTTGATAAGTCATAATCCTTGGTTCATGATAGCTCTCAGCAGTGGTCCAATCATGGCCCAATCTTATTTACTTACTATGTTTTAATGATGTAATAAGCATTCCCCAGCTCCACCCACTGCCTGCCCCACCTATGGTAACAATCATTCTGATTCCTAGGTTCATCCTGCCCTCTGTCCCTTTTTCTATAGTTTTATTGTGTTTACATGGGTTTTTCAAAAGTACTTCTTATTATGGAAAATTTCAAACTTCTGCAAAAATAGAAAAATACATGAATCTCTGCACACCTGCTAACCAGCTGCAATATTTATCAACTCACAGCCTTTCTCTCCAGGCCATTTCCCTCCACTGTGGATTATTTAGAAGTAAATTCCAGATACCATATGTTCTATATATTTATACACACACACACACACACACATATTTGTATTTAAGTGTAGAAGGTCTTTGTGCTGTATGTAATTTGGGGGGAATATTTTCTTAATAGCTTATTGTCAAGATCCATCTGTATTGTTGTATGTCGTTGTATTTTATTAATTTTGATTTCTCTGTAGTATTGAACCATGTGAATATACTGTGGTTCATTCATCTTCTCTTCTGATAATGGCCATTTGGGTTGCTTCCAGACTTCCATTAACTGAATAGTGCTGCTGTGGACTTCCCTACACATGCCTCCTGTTGCTACAGGAGCAAGAGTTGCTCCTGTAGAATTCCTGGATCAGAGGGTGTATGAATGTTCAGCTTTAGGATAGGATGCCAAACCGTTTTCAAAGCAGTTGTACTGATTTACACTCCTGTCAGCAGTGTTGAAAAGAATGTAGTGTTGTAGTATTGTACGCTACAGCTGTAGTGTTGATGATCTTTATTCTGATTAATAGTGGCTTCCTGTCATTTGAAGTGCTCATCAATCTTCTCTTCATATTTCGGAATACTTACTCTATCAGGCACTGTGCTAGATGCTGGAAATACAACAATGGGGAAGACAGACTTTCTGTTCCTCATTTGAACACACGTTTCTACCTCCCCGGCCTCAGCCTGTCTTCCTAGCTTCATTTCTTGCTACTCCCTCTGACTCCCCCCAAACATAATGAAATATTTATAATTTCCAAAAATGCTCTGCTCTTTCTTCACTCGATAGTCTTCCAACTGTTGTTACCTGTGTCTTCAAACTTCACTTTCCCTCTCACCCATGGAGTCTCAGATGAAACAAAAGACTTTTAGGAAGTTTTCCCCAATCTCCCTGGTCTGAGTCTGTCTTCCTCCTCTGTGCTCCCATGGCACTTTGTGTATATCTCTGCATAGTATGACAGGTTTATTGGTGATTTTCGTGTCTGTCTTTTCTGGTAGAAAGTACTCATTAAGAGCAGGGACATTCTTTCGTCCCTGCATTTCCAGTATCCAGTGTACTACTGGAAGCATAGTAGGGTATTTGGTCGATGTTGAATGAATAAACAGAAGAAAGGAAAATTTGAGACATTTCGAAGGAATAAATGAGCGAACTTGCTCATAGATTTGATAGTGAATGAAGGAGACTAAAAGTCAAATAGGATTCAAGAGTCCCTCCCCGGGTGACCGGAAGGACTTCAGTGTATGTAATTGTAAAGGTAAGGGGACAAGTTTTGAGGGGGGCTGGGAATATCTGTAGCTGTCTTCACTGCTTCTGAATCGGTCACAGAAGTCTTTGACCTTCATGCTTCCTGTTCCCCTCTTCTCAATATATCTTTTTCTTCTTATCTTTCAGGTGCAGAATTTGGCAGTGAGGAACCAACAGGCCTCAGCCCAAGGACCCCAAATGCAAGGCTCTACTCAGAAGGCCATTCCTCCTGGAGCCTCCCCTGTCTCTAGCCTCTCCCAGGCTTCTAGCCAGGCCCTTGCTGTGGCTCAGGCTTCCTCTGGGGCCTCAGGCCAGTCCCTCAACCTCAGTCAAGCTGGCACAGGCAGTGGGAGTAGCATCCCAGGGTCCATGGGGCCAGGTGGTGGTGGCCAGGCACCCGGGGGCTTGGGTCCATTGCCTTCCTCAGGAATGGGTGGGGGTGGGAGCTGTCCTAGAAAGGGCACAGGAGTGGTGCAGCCCTTGCCTGCAGCCCAAACAGTGACTGTGAGTCAGGGAAGCCAGACAGAAGCAGAAAGTGCAGCGGCTAAGAAGGCAGAAGCAGATGGGGCTGGTCAGCAGAATGTGGGCATGAACCTGACACGGACAGCTACACCTGCTCCCAGTCAGACCCTTATTAGCTCAGGTAAGCTCTACCCTCTCACAATGTCATTATTCTCTCAGAACTTGTTTGAAATCCTCAGAGTACTTTTCTTTGCCATTTATCCTGCTTCTCTGGGTCCTGGAGTAGTAGAAGGAAAAAAAAAATCCCATCAGTCTTTATCAGATTAGTCCAGGGAGAGAGTAGTAGGACAGGTAGCGGAAGTAGATCTCTGCTTCCACAAGGCAGCAATCTGTACAAATTGCTTTGTCCCCTTCTTCTTAGGCCCTGAGTCTGTCAGTTTATCCATCCCATCCATTCATTTACCCAGTTCTTACTGGGTATTGCCTACTGTGTTGTAGGAGGTGTTAGGGATGCATCTTTTTTTTTTTAGTTATTTTTATTAACATATAATGTATTATTTGGGGATGCATGTTTGAAAAACAGATTCCTTGTCCCCATGGAGTTTACGATTTGGTGCAAGGGATGACTTCTCTCCTTACTCTGTTTAATGATGATTAGTTGGACCAGGGTAGAGTGGAGATGGTCTAAGTGCCTTAGAGCATTCAGGACTAGCAAACAGAGCAAACAGGACTAGCAAACGGTTTAGTAAAGTTAACTTGTGATCATCTGATCAAGGATAAGGATAAAAAAAGGAATAAATAATAATAACCTCAGATGGTTTATAGTTGCTTTTAGAATGTGGTTCGGTATAGTTAGATGTCCGTACCTCACTTGGTAATGTTTATTTTTACCTGCCTTGTTTCCGGCACTTCCTTTGTTGCTCTGTTTGGATGATTTGCTTACAAAAAAAGTTAAGAGTTAATCACCAGCTGTACTACTACCACCTAGTATTTACATACCGTAGCACTCTGTTTCCAAAGTGCTTTCATGTTACATGTGCTCTCTGGGCGATCTGGGAGATGGTGTGTCTTGGCTTCACCTGCAGTGGAGGGAACTGCATAAAGGCTGGGCCTGCAGCCCCTGACTCTTATGCCTTCTTGTAGGTGGTGACCAAACTGACGAGTCTGAAAAACCCAGGCATTCGTGGGAGGATGTTTGAATCTTTGTGGACCTTTGTGGACATTAATTCTCTCAGTGACCGTTGAGTCTTTATCATGTGCCGGGCATGGGGCTGGGTTCTAGGGATGTAAAAATGAATAGAGCAAGGACTCAACCCTTGAAGAACTCAGTCTAATCATACGGGAGATGGGCCAGCCATTCTCCTTTGCTGGGTCAAACTATCAGGATTTAGTGTAGCAAAGAAAATAAAAGTTAGATAGCTGCAAGAAATTACTGAGGACTGTGAAATGCTTGGGCAAGGGACTTCTTCCTTGGAGGTGCTTCGCTATAGAGAAAGACTTGGTTATGTCTGACTCAGAGGTGAGAGTGTGAATGAAGTGATCTCTTGGGTCCGCCAGGTTCGATTTCCCTTCACTGTGTGATCCCAAAGCCAAGTACACCTTGGAAAGGTGATTTCCCTTTCAATTTGTAACGATGATAATTTTCCGCTCTTTTTTGTTCCACTCGGGGCGCCCCGCTGTAGCCACCTACACGCAGATCCAGCCCCACTCCCTGATTCAGCAACAGCAGCAGATCCACCTCCAGCAGAAACAGGTGGTGATCCAGCAGCAGATCGCCATCCACCACCAGCAGCAGTTCCAGCACCGGCAGTCCCAGCTCCTCCACACAGCCACACACCTCCAGCTGGCCCAGCAGCAGCAGCAGCAGCAGCAGCAGCCGCCGCCCCCGCCGCCAGCTGCCACACTCACTGCCCCTCAGCCACCGCAGGTCCCACCTACTCAGCAGGTCCCTCCTTCCCAGTCCCAGCAGCAAGCCCAGACCCTGGTGGTCCAACCCATGCTTCAGTCTTCACCCTTGTCCCTTCCGCCTGACCCAACCCCCAAGCCACCCATCCCCATCCAGTCCAAACCACCTGTAGCACCTATCAAGCCTCCTCAGTTAGGCGCTGCTAAGATGTCAGCTACCCAGCAACCACCACCCCATATCCCTGTGCAAGTGGTGGGCACCCGGCAGCCCGGGACGGCCCAGGCCCAGGCTCTGGGGTTGGCACAGCTGGCCGCTGCTGTCCCTACTTCCCGGGGCATGCCCAATACAGTGCAGCCCAGTCAGGCCCATTTGGCCTCCTCGCCACCTTCATCCCAGGCTGCCGGGGCCCTGCAAGAGTGCCCTCCCACGCTGGCGTCTGGGATGAGCCTCGCTCCTGTGCAGGGGACAGCGCATGTGGTAAAGGGTGGGGCTACGACCTCCTCACCTGTTGTGGCCCAGGTACCTGCTGCCTTCTACATGCAGTCTGTGCACCTGCCGGTGAGTGAGGTCTTGAGTGGACCTGGGGCTCAGTGGACATAGAGCTTAACTTAGGAGGGGAGTAACGAGTTCGGAAGGTTGAGATACTGATACTTATCATTTTACCTTCATTACTTCCTTAAGAAGCCCCATCTCCAAATACAGCCATACTGGGGTTAGGACTTAGGATTGGGTGGGGGAGGGGAACCACAAACATTCAGTCCATAACAAATAGATAATTAATATGTGTGGGTGAGTGAGCATGGCGGGTGAATATGGTATTGCACCAACTGCTCTGTGAATCATCATATTGTTTTATCTGTAACAACTATTTGTTACAAACTAACACTTAAAAGATATTGGTTTGTCCTTTTGTAAGAGAGGCATTGATGGAAGGTTAAGATACTGGTATTTATTTGTTCCTTTTGTAGGAGAGACATTACTGTGTATAATAATCTGTACTTCACATTGCTTGATTTGCTCCTGAAATCATTCTGGGTTTTTGGATCTGTGCTAAATTAGGTCAGGATAGCCTTACTCACTTAAGTTGGTCTTTAGAAAAACAGTGGTTCTCGGTGGAGCCATAGTGAACTAGAATCCTGAGGTGTAGGTCAGGACTAAATGTGACATTCTCTTTTGTCCTGATGTAGAAGATACACTTCTTGGGAATGACCGGGAATTCTAGAGTACCATGGGAAGTATGCAGATTGGGTAATCTGGAACCAAGAACGTTTTCACTGATAGTATGGTGGTCATTGAGGTTCCTTATATCCTTCATTCATACATCTTGGTTTCTTTCCTGTTTTTCACTATATAGAGCAAACCCCAGACATTGGCTGTCAAACGCAAGGCAGAGTCTGAGGAGGAGAGAGATGATATCTCCACGTTGGGTTCAATGCTTCCTGCCAAGGCATCTCCAGTAGCTGAAAGTCCAAAGGCCATGGAGGAGAAGAGCAGTCTTGGAGGTAACTGACTTCTGCAGTGTGATTTGAGTGCAGAGATTAGAGAAGTGTTCTGAGTGAGCTCAGAGCTAAATCTGGTTCCGTAGAAGATGACCCTGAACTTGGTGGACCAATGGGTAGATCCAAAAACAGGGACTCCAGGGTGAATGATCAAAGGTGAACATGTATTATTGTGGAAGATCAGACTGGCTTGGCTAATAGATGGATCAGTTACGTCATCCTCTTATCTGTTCCTTAATCTGTTCCAGAGAAAGCTGAACCAGTGACTGGTGTGAATGCTAGTACTCCAAGCAGTGAACTAGTAGCCTTGGCTCCTGCCCCAGCTGCACCGCCCCCTACACTAGCCATGGTGTCCAGACAAATGGGTGACTCAAAACCCCCACAGGCCATCGTGAAGCCCCAGATTCTCACCCACATCATTGAAGGCTTCGTTATCCAGGAAGGAGCAGAGCCTTTCCCGGTGAGGGCAGGGCCATAAGGTGGGACTTTCAAGTGGGGACTTGGTCTGATTATTATCTTTCCAAAGTTCACTAAAATCAAATCTCAGAACTATTTAATTATTGGAGAATGGTTCAATTCTATTGTTTGTGTAGTTAATTGTGGAGGAGGAAGGGAAGGGAGAAAGGAAATAGTATGTGTAGACCAACAAATGCAAATGTTGGGAAGAGGAGAAGAGAAGGAAGAAGCTATAATGTTTAGTTACACAAACTAGCCTGTCTCATAATGAAGAAATTTGTGGTAGAGAAGTTAAGGGACTTTTCTAGATACCAGGAGTTGCAGAACTAGGCCTAGAATGCAGGTGTCTGCAACTTTGGAAGGAAAAGGACAAGCTAGTGTGTGAAGTTAGGAACGTGTTTTCCACTGGCTCATCTGAAAAGAGCCAGGTAGGGCCTCTTGATTGCCATGTTGAGAAATGTTTCTCTAAACCAGACGTGGCCATTAACCAGGCAAAGATATGGCAGTGAGAAATACTGGGGAAAGTTATAGAGAAGCAGAAAGGAACTAGGCTAACTTAACTGTAAACTTTTTCTGGCACAGGTGGGTTGTTCTCAGTTACTGAAAGAGTCTGAGAAGCCATTACAGACTGGCCTGCCTACAGGGCTGAATGAGAATCAGCCAGGGGGCCCCTTGGGAGGGGACAGCCCATCTGCTGGTAAGTATTTATTTAGAGACCCATCTGGGGAAGGAGGCTCAGGGAGATAGAGGTGTTTGAGCACTCAGTGTGAAATAATAATTATTTAAATTGGGAGTTAAATGAAGTCCAGCCACATGCAGGAACTGTATTAAATATCAAAATGTATAGAATCACACAAAAGGAGTTCCCTATAGAATTAGGGTAATTTTATCAAGCTAACCTCTCGAATTATTTACTCTAAGTATGTATTTTTCAAAAGATGATGTAAAATAGGATATTTCTAAATTTCCATTTCTCATTCTAGGTTTTATCATCTATATTAAGGACTCTTGTTTATATTACTCCCACTGCTTTTGTAAACTTGTGTTGGGAGACGGATCCAGCATCTTTCTAGTTAGTAATTAGTTCCTCTCTCCTATTCTAAAATGCAGTTTTGTTGGCAACCTGAGAGTATAAATTGGGATCAAGTTAGTCATTCAAGATGGAAATTGGGCTGGTTTAAGTCAGGAAGGCCATGATGTTCCTGAAGGACGTGTCTTTAGGTTTTGGATTTTGAACTTTATGTTTTAGGGATTCCGAATTAGGTTGTGTAGGTCTTGAGGGGCAAACCCTGTGAGTAATTAGCCAGCTGTGGCCTAATGATGGCCTGAGCAGCAGCGGGATCAGCAATAGCTCCCCAGGGATGCGTTATTTTCCAGAGCTAGATAAGAAGGCGAACCTCCTGAAGTGTGAGTACTGTGGGAAGTATGCTCCTGCTGAGCAGTTTCGCGGCTCCAAGAGGTTCTGCTCAATGACCTGCGCTAAGAGGTACTGGGCACCTACCCCTTCCTTACCTTCAGCACCAGTTCCTCCATCAAATAGCGGGCCCCTTCCCTAGGATGACCTCATAGCTGACATTTCCCGTCTTCGCTTTCGTGTTCTTCCCCAAGTCGGTTCTTAAAATACCAACTCCCACGTAGCCACGGCTAGCCCGGCGGTCTCCTCCAGCACCGCTGACACTCCATATATGCCCCAATCTGTAGGTATAATGTGAGCTGTAGTCACCAGTTCCGGCTGAAGAGGAAAAAAATGAAAGAGTTCCAAGAAGCCAACTATGCTCGCGTTCGTCGGCGGGGACCCCGCCGCAGCTCCTCGGACATCGCTCGTGCCAAGATCCAGGGCAAGCGCCACCGGGTGAGCTTCCGTTGCGCAGCCAGCTACCTTTAAAATGGTCCTTATTCCTTCCTCATTCCCTGCCAGGCAGTTCCTTTGCCCTTGTAAAAGAGTATGAGACCAGAGCTCTGAGTTCTGTATTGATAGCATTCGTCCAGATTCCAAGAGATCGTGACTCCTTGTCTCTTCTCAAGTGATTACTGGGTCATGTACACATTAATCATTATATCACATTATATTTGACAAAATCTAGATTGATTGTTGGAAGAAGGGGTGAATCAAGAAAGTGATAGTTTATACTTGGAAGTTACTTGAAGTTACTTGAGGGTGGACTAGTGACTCCGGGCATTTGCAAACAAAGTACAGTTTCTTCACTCTAATATTTTGCTTTGTGCCTAGTATTAACCCAAACCCCGTTGGCTGGGAAGGGGTGAAGAAATGTCCTGACACTGTTCATGACCTCATGGCTTTGTGTTGTTCTCCGTAGGGTCAAGAGGACTCTAGCCGGGGTTCAGATAATTCCAGTTACGATGAAGCACTCTCTCCAACATCTCCTGGGCCTTTATCTGTGCGAACTGGGCATGGAGAACGTGACCTGGGGAACCCCAATACGGCGCCACCGACGCCAGAATTACATGGCATCAACCCTGTGTTCCTGTCCAGCAATCCCAGCCGTTGGAGTGTAGAAGAGGTGTATGAGTTTATCGCTTCTCTACAAGGTATTGAGGGCCTATCCAGGAGAACCCAGATCACATACAGGTTTACTTTTCTTTAGGTTACCCCACATGGGCCTTTGTGATAGGGAACAGAATGGATTTTTAAGCAGTAGGCACTTAAGTATGGTATGGCAGAGGTTCTATTCTTCATATTTACACAAAGTAACTTGCACACACCCTGGTTTAATTTCCTTTTGGGTTGATTGTCCTCTACTATGTCAGCAATCTTGCAGTGTTTGATTTTCACTTTTCTATTTCTTACCAGTAATTTTTAGATAAAGTGTATTTTTTATATGTGATTTTTGTGACACCTGTCATGGATAAAACACTGTTTCCACTAATGGGATTAGGCAAGTAGGGACCATTGTTATTCCACACTCTTCCAGGCAGTATTGTTTATAAACTCTTCTTGACAAAGGATGGTTTTCTCCAGAAAAGAAAATCAACCTACCCTTTTTGCCATTTGTCTGAACCCTGGGCTCATAAAGAGGTCATAAAGGCTCTGAACTTTGATTTTTTTTTGCTAGTGTAAAAGAAAACATATGATCTTGCTCCTTCCCTTTTCTCCCTCAAGCTAGTTGAATGAAGTTTTTTCTGTGATTGAACAACTTTGTTATTCTTTCCTCTTGGCTTTTTTAAATAGCCAGTTTCTCGGATTTCATTTTACTTCCAAAGATTGCCACCCCAGACTTTTATATTCCTGAATTTAGGAGGAGTACATTGGGATTAACCACTACTGGATTCCCCTTTATTTCATCTTCAATTCCCCCTCCTGTCCTCTGTATGTACCACCACATAGTTTTTCATATGTATTCCCACCATTTCCTTCTAGGCTGCCAAGAGATTGCAGAGGAGTTTCGTTCCCAGGAGATTGATGGACAGGCCCTTTTATTACTTAAAGAGGAGCATCTTATGAGTGCCATGAACATCAAGTTGGGCCCTGCCCTCAAGATCTGCGCCAAGATAAACGTCCTCAAGGAGACCTAAGGTGGCCCTCTTGCACAAACGAGCCTAAGGCAGACACTCTCCACTGTCCAGGTTATAACCTGGTACCAGCAGACTTTACAGGGAAGAGCGAGCTGTTCCAATTACCCGAATCTTCTGTAGAGGGGATTACTGAGACAGGGAAGAGAAGTGCAAGAATTGGTTGCTGGTGCTACATGGCGGCAGCTGTGACATTTTCCTCTGGTTCTACCTTATTTTTTAAAATCATTACAGTTCTTACTTTTCTCACCTAATCCAATCTTTATAAAAGCAGTCTAGAGAACGAGGACTGCTCAGCCTTATCCTGGAGTGGAAGATCTAGTCAGGGTCTCAGCTCTCCAAGAGTAGACAGTACCACATGGTAAGGCAGTGGGTGGGACATAGGTGTGCCTCAACAGTGGGAGAGATAGGGTTTCTCTAGCTTGTGTGACACAAGTAGTGACATCTGGTACTCCCTTTCTTCCCTCTGGATTGCCCAATTGTGGCTGGGGCCCAGAGATTTCTTTGTTGTCGCTCCCTTAGTACTGAACGTTTTCTCCTGCATCTGTGGCAGGCTGGCTCACTGGTGCAGAGACTTGGTGGGCATCATTCTGATTTGCTGCAGGGGCTAAAAGGTGTGTGGCACACACATGGTTGTCCTTCTTTTTGCATCCCCCTGCTCCCTTCAGTTTCTCTGTTGCGTCTCCTGCCCTGCCTTTCTTTTCAATTCCAACTCTGCTCTGTCCTATAGCTTTATTAAAACGGGAGTGTGTGGGGCTGAGGTCAGGAGTATAAGTACCTACCTTAGGCGCTATTCCTTATACAACAAAAATATTAAATATTTTTTTCCTTCTCTGTAAAAGGATAAAAATTGGTCTGTTGTCTCTTACTCCATTCCAGTGTCTCTACCCTCTTCTTTCATACAAAAGACTAGGGCAACTTGTTTGTTTGTTTTTTTTAATCTTTTAAGTGTTTTTATACAAAAAATGTAGTTTTTCTCTTTTTCATTTTTAAAACACCAGTGTGGGGGAGGGATGCAAACAAGTTAACAAAAAAGATGCTTTTATAACATTATTTTCCCTGTTTAGAAAGAAGAAAAAAAAAATCATTCCAATAGTATTTAAAAGTCCAAAGATGAAATAATTTTTTTCTTCCCTAAAAGCTATTAAAAGCCCCTGCCTATTGCGCCCTCTTGTGTCCAGTGGAGCCGTGTTACTCTTCAGTGGCCCAGGTTCACTACTATGGAAAGATTGGGCCAGGCTTCTTTCTGGGCACATAGCCTAAACAAAAAAGTGGAAGCATCAGAGGATTCAAAACCTCTCCCCACAGAAACTGCTGGGGGCAAGAAGATACTTCCCTGAGCCAGAAGGGACAGGTGCAGCAGTAATCCACACCCAGAGCACAGGATGGCAAAGCACTAGATATCCCACCTCTGCTTTAACTCCTTTCCAGAAGATTAGGTGGGGAGGGAAGGGGGAAGTCAACATGCCTGTGAAGAAAGTGCAACATCTATAGAAATACTGGTAGAGGAAAACAGCTTAGAAGAAAAGCTTTGCCTAAAGCTTTTACTGTGAGTGGGAGAAGAAAGCCATCAAGGAGATCCCACCACAGGTAAACAGACTTCCTTTTCTGAAACCCCTATAGCACAAGAGGTCCCATTCACTTTCCCTTTCTAACGGACTAAACTTCTGGATAAGGTATTTTGGCCATACAAGGTCCATGACCACAAGGCCACAATCCGGGGTCCAGTTCCAGCTATAAGGTCACTCCACTGCCAACAACTGATGTGATGGTATTTTATAATCCTCTAAGTGGGAAATTAACATTTTCCCCATCCTAATCCCAGAGGTGGAAGAAGCAAGCCTGCAACATCCCCAGGCTCAGACCAAATAGAAATACTTGGAATGTAACCAAGTAATCACCATAGAGTAGTTCCAAGCAGCAAGAAATTACATCAGGTTCTCATGGAGACTACTGTAGGGTACAGAGTAACAGCATGAAAGCAATCAAACCTTGTATAAATAATGTTTCTTTGCCTCCCCCCTTTTTAATTAAAGAAATCCAGTGTCTCAAAAACTTGTGAAAATATGTTTAAAAAAGACTCAGGGAGGCTGCCACACTTTTTTGCTCATTGTAACTATCTTGTACCTTCTGATACCAAGAGATAGTGTGATAGCCTCTTCTGCACAGGCCCTATTATTTTATCTCTGTCCTATAACTGTACCTCTCTAGAAAAAAAAAATGGGGAGCAAAGGGAAGGCATTTCTACTAGTGAGAAGAGAATGCAAATCAAAAGCAAACTGGAAAGCAAGATCAATGTTAAGGATGGGATGAGAGACTGGAGTGGAGACTGCTTAAGAAATCTGGCTGAGTATGCTTTGGTTTGGGGGACTGAAGAAGCAGCTGGGCATTTAAAGTGCAATCACATTGGTAATAAATGATCATCCCTTTCTTCTGACTCCTCGCCCAGCTGATCATCCCCCACACCACGATACGCAGCAGGCACATTGCGGGGTTTAGAACGGCACACAAAGTCACAACCATCCTGTAGAGAGAAGCAAAGGAAGGAAATGAGAATTTGGAATAACCAACTTTGAGGGTGAGGCAAAATACACTTATGGCCTAAGAATATGGCAAGAACTAGGTTTCTTCAAGGATAATGAGAAAATCCAGAAGCTCTAAGGGCCAGCCTAAATTGAATTTAGGGCTAATGCGAGAAAAATTCTAATTAGGTCTTACTTTCTCCCCATCCAGGTCCCTTAACAGCTTTATCAGATTCCTCAATTTAAACAACAGTGTTGCTCTTCCAGCGAAGCCTTTCCCAAGGCCAGACAGTAAGATGCTATGCTACTTGTTACTTTGTACTACGGCCTGGGACTCCTTTGTGTTTAGCACCCGAAGTCCTATGTCCCTGGAAATCCCTCTGTCTAGGTAAACCAGGGTGGTTGGTCACTCAGCCTTGGCAGCAGGCTATAGACTCAGCCACCAGTCCTGTTACTTACTGCTACCAGGTTGCCAAGATCTTGCCAGAAGGCTAAGTGGGGAAACTGCTCCATTCCCTTGGCTCCCACCACCAGTCGCTGGTATAGGAACCCTCCAATGATATAGACAGCAACCAGTGATGCAAACCTATTAAGAAAGACATCGCTAGTTAAAAACCAAGGAATAGTAAAACTGATAAGAAAAGGTAATCTTAATATTCATTAGTGGTTTCCTAGTCTGTATTCTATAAAAATGGGGGAAAAAAACGCCCCTAAAATGGGAAGGTGCCTTCTTTAGAAAACCAGTTAGAGCACGTCTAAAAGCAAAGGCTCAGACAAAAATAAGACTTAATGTGTGACTCTGACTTGTAGCCAAGAATAAGTACTATTAGCTAGGTATAGAGTTCCACTTCCCCGAAAGTTCTTATAATCTAATGGGATAATAAAAAAACTGTCCGGTTTTCCAGTAATGGGACGTAAAGCATTTCCAAATGCAAATATTAGAGGTGAAACATTGTATCTAACTTTTTAAAACTTGCATCAGAGTTTAAAAGTATCCCCCCCCTTCCAATTATAGTATAGTGTGTACACACACACAGACAATTTGTGTCTAAGTGTCACCAAGTAATTGAGTTTAAGGGAGAAAAAAAGGGAAGGTTTGGACTGATAAAGGAAAAAGCACTCACGTGACTAGTAAGATAGAACCCACACTGAGGTGAGAGATCTCTGGGGAACAGGCCAGGCTGCTATCCATCTCAAAGAGGTAGAAACAATCTTGAACTTTGCCTCGCTCCTCAAACACAAGGTTAAAATTGTCCTGATGATGAAAGGACAGAACAGTACACAACAATGTGGTTAACTGTTTCAACGCTTACTTAGAAAAAGAAAAAACCCACAAACTAAAAAACATTTGCTTTCTCTCCTGATTCAGTAACTTATTTTCCATGTATGATCGAACATAGGTGTCTGTGACACAAGGAAAAACAACTAGTTTTCTCTTGTCTGTCCCGATGTATCTTTTTCCCTGTGGAAATTCTTTCCCCCTCAGGTCAGTGCTCTCCACTGCTCTCTAGGCTCATGTGCCCCGGGGTTGCCTCACCGCTAGTGTGTGTCGATTGCAGGAGATCATCACCACTGCACGACGCTGCTCCATGCCACAGTGACTGTCATATTCGTCACCCCCTTTATAGGTCAGCATGATCCAATTACCTGAGGAGCGACAACGGAAATGTTGCTTTGGGGCAGGAAGGCAGGCCTGGGTATGATGGCAGAAAGGAATGGAGGAGTTCAATGAAATTGGTTTTGATTAAAATAACCCGTAACAGTATGAGCTCCATAAACCAGAAATACCAAGTTAAAACCTGCTTCTTCTCTTAAGACAACGAAGAATCAGATATTCATGTAAGCATAGTCTTAATTTTCCATATTAAAGGCAGGCAACTAATAGTGCAAAAACAATTAGGACCCATGCTTTCACACTGATTGACATTTTCTGAAGACCTGCTCACATCAAAAGAAGAGGTTCCATAAAATTCTTAGGTGGTAGGGGAAAACTTAAGATTTAAAATTAGCCACACACACACAAAAAATAAAATAAAAATAAAATTAGCCACAGATAAATGCAAGGTGTACGACTGGGAGCCATTTCTTCTTTAGTACTTATGGCATTCAAATTTCTTTTGCAAAATATCCTCTGATTTATCAATCATGTGAGGTGAGTAAGGTAAAGATTCTGCTTCTAATCTTGCACGTATGAAGAAACACAAGATGATTTTTCAAAGTCAAAGGCAAGTAAACATGAGCTGGGTCAAAAATCCAGTCTTCCAACCCCTACTTAAACCCAAATTCTTGATGTTATTTTTCATTATATTATTGATACGAACAAATATCTGCACTGGAAAATACAGTTATCTGCTTAAGGGAGGGAATTAGACCACAGGTGCTCACATAGTTCTTTCCAGCAATATGATTTTATGACTTTTGAGAAACCTAATCACCACAGCCCAAGTTAGCTGGGGAAGTTTTGGTAGACAGGTTTGCAAAAAAGTTTAATCTCTGAAAATGTAACTGGCAAAACTGGACTAATTCAATGAGAAAGGTTGTTGGTGTTTTTAAGCCTGGTATGAAAAACACATTAAGCTACAGAATCCCAGCTAGATTCTTTATGCATGAGCTTTTCATTAACTTTAAAACAAACATAAAGGTCCTGACCCATGACTCCAGAGGAGTGGTGGAACTAGGTATCTTGTGGTTTAGTCTCAGGTGAGCTGAAGCACATGTACCATATAATACTCTAAAAAGGGGGCGCCTGGGTGGCTCAGTGGGTTAAGCCGCTGCCTTCGGCTCAGGTCATGATCTCAGGGTCCTGGGATCGAGCCCCACATCGGGCTCTCTGCTCAGCGGGGAGCCTGCTTCCCCCCGTCTCTCTGCCTGCCTCTGCCTACTTGTGATCTCTCTCTCTCTCTGTCAAATAAATAAATAAAATCTTTAAAAAAAAAAAAATACTCTAAAAAGAATGCAAAAGGTTGACACATACAGGATCGTCAGAGGGATTGACTTGGGATCCATTAACCAACAGGGAGAGTCTTACTTCCATTGAAGACGTGAGTCTCGTTGAGTCTCCCTACCACTCTTTCCTTCCCATTACTTTTGTTGATCTGCACCAGGCCTGCCCCAGAGGTGCGGTTGCCAGCTTCCCGGCAGACCCTGAACATATAGATGTATGTGTCCGGACCCTGGCCCACAGTGCTCTCAAAGCTGTAAGAAGTGAGGAGAAAGAAGGAAGAGAAGTTACTGGCTATCAGCTTTAGGACAAGCAGCCTCTCTTCCTTTAAGCTGCCTACCCCTACCGCCCCCCACCCCACCTCCTGCCAAGTGTGATCAATTTACTTATCTGTCACAACTAAATGTACTAGTTAATATTTGTTGATCATGAAATATCCATGTAATAGTGAATAGTTCATTTGTTGAATGAAGACAATCCTAACTGCTGACGATGATGGTTTAAAACACAACACCCAAGATAGCTAGATATTCTAGAATACCTGTTCTAGACTATGCTGAAGTGTCAGTTGCTATTTCCCAGTGAATACGATCTATGTTCATGGGAAGTATCCCATGGTTTCTTGTTCCTTGAAGATCATTTTCAGATTTACATACCAAAAGATTCCTGACACTTCTGATGTGTACAGGCCTCAATGTTTATCTGATACTTCTAAAGTCCTATTACATGGAAGTACCAAATAATGCTTTTTAATTCCTACAAGGTGGTCTCCTGGATCCAGTCTTAAAAACAGTGCATTTTCTCTTCTGCATAAGAGAACTGCACACTGCTACTAAAAACTGGGCTCAGAATTTGCTCTACAGCATTAAAAAAAAAAAAACAAAACAAAAAACCAACAACCAAAACCAAACAGGGGTACCTGGGTGGCTCAGTAGGTTAGCATCCAGCTCTGAATCTCAGCTTAGGTTTTGCCCTGGGCTCCACGCCGGGCATGGAGCCTGCTTTAAAAAAAAGTAAGATATTATGGCCAAATAAGACCAATATTACTGAAGTTCAGACTAGAACCATCTCCCAGAGTTGGTTATAATACACGTTTTCCCTCCATACAGAGTAGTAATACTAAAAGTCGGTAAGTGGAGGAAAAAAAATATATTCTTAAGATTTTGTTTTAAAAAATATTTCTATACCCAATGTGGGACTTGAACTTACAACCCCAAGATTAAGAGTCATATGCTCCACCAACTGAGCCCGCCAGGCCCTCGAGAAGAAAAGATTCTTTAACAAAGTTATTTTCTCAAGTCCTTTAAAGCTGTTCTCAGTTACCTTTTGTTATACAGTGGTTGCAACCTCTTCAGAAGAGCCAACTCTTTCTCAGATTCTCGCCCTTTTTCTCCTACCAGGTCGCAGGTTTTTTCTTCTGTCTGCCAGGATTCTCTTACTGCCACAGCTAGGAGCAGTGGCAGGAGCAGTCCAGTCCTCCAGCAGCTGTAGAAGAGGAACATCCTTTTGGGACAGGGAGTGTGGGTGTTGAGGAAGCAGGGAAGATCGGGGTGGGGGAAGAGAGAGAAAAAGCACATGAATGTACAATTTTTACTGTTTTATCTTCCATCCATCACTTTTTCTACATTAGTCAGTTTTCCTTATTAACACAAAGTTGGGTTTTATTTTTTTGGGTCTATTTCGGGCTTTTAGCTTTCACCCATTATTTTTTTCCCTGTCCTCTAATACTCAGAACAGGATTCTTAATCTTTAGGTTTCTTTTTCTTTTTAAAGATTTATTTTGAGAGAGAGAGAGAGTATGAGCATCTTTACTGTTTCATGAAAAGTTAGATTGCAGTATCTCACACTTAAAGTTTAATACTGTTCATACAAATGGCTTCAACCTGCAGTCCTCCCTAAGGTAACACTCAAATTATAACTTAACACTTGATCAAGTCTGCTTGAAAGTTATTGACAGATGTAAAATAGGGAAAGGGACTCCAGTACTTTGGCTCCTAACTTCTCCTGTCAATATTCAGAAACTTCCAACAGTCTTTGTTCATATTCATCGTAAGAAAGATGGTAAGAGATAAATAAAGCCACAGCACCTAAAAGCTGACATTTATCTAATGTAATGGCTCATCTCTGAAAACACAATCGTTTAAATTATAGGAAGAAGAAAATTCACTAGGTTGAAGTGACTGAAGACGTCTTTCAAAATCCACCTCAGGCTCTACATATCATAAATCTCAAGAGTTTCTAAACTTCCAGTAAGCAGTTGTCTTTGTACACTCTGAACTGGTGACAATTCTTGGCAATCACTAAGTCACTTTCCAATTCCCCTGTTTCTTGTACTGCTCTAGGAATGGAAACACATGGTTCCATTTCCTAAACTCATTTTTCTTTTCCTCTAATCCATCTTCACCCAGGACATACTCATTTATCCTTGCAAAAGACTTCACTCTGATGTCCATTAGTTAATGATCCTGCAGGCCACTGCTACTTGTTAATTTCATAACAGTGTCACTGTTATCATACAAATATTTAATTCTTCCAAACTTTTCTTACTTGTAGTAACATGCTTCCAGACTACAAGCCTGGACTTTGGCTAATTAACTCTTTAGAGTCCTCTAATTCTTTTTCAGGTTAGTTAATCAACTCCAGTACCTTTCTAGAATAAAAAACTAGGTAGAGTTTAATGGGTATTAGTAAATTTGAAGATAGGAAAATGGAAGCTCTGAGCCCTGACTGAATGGTCTCTGCCCTGACTGAATTTTCTCTACTCCCCTAAACAAACTTACATTTGACCTTCTGTTTTCCACACTCCATTAGGGCAACAAATGCTTGGGAAATTGTCTCCCTGACTTTGTGTGTTTTTTTTTCTCTTAAGATTTTATTTACTTATTTGAGATAAGAGAGAGAGCAGAAGCATGGGGAGGGGCAGAGGGAGAAGCAGACTCCACTTCGAGCAAGGAGCCTGACATGGGGCCTGATCCCAGGATGCTGGGAACACGGCCTGAGCCAAAGGCAGACACTTAACTGACAGAGCCACCCAGATGTTCCTACGACTTTGTGTATTTCCAAAACCAACTCACTACGTAGTATAAGTAAAGTGTTTCCATAGAATAATTATCACCAGTAGTAACGTCCAAGGCCCCCATAAAACAGATTTAGAGCACGAATAGGAAACTTTATAACAGAGTACTTGCCTTTTACTCTTAAAAGCATTTAACATGCATTAACTAATTAATCCTTACAAAAACCCTATGCAGTAAATACAATTATTGTCCTTATTTTACAGATGAAAGAACTGAGACATAGCCAATGGAGTGACCCAGAAAGTCTGGCTCCAGAGCTCATGGTCTACATTTAACCACTACATGTGTATCCCCTTTCACTTTAATTTTTTGGGACTCAGGGTAGGCAGCCAAAGCCTTGCTTTCTTTTTGACAAAGCAGGGGGAAGTGATTCCTCACATAGTTCACTGAATAAGAGGTAGAATAAAGAACTCAAACCTCAAACTCCTACCTTCCCTAAATTAACTCATTGCTCAACACATTACAGGACCAGCACTGTTCCTAAATATATATATATATATGTATATATATATATATATAGATTCCTTTTACTAGATTGATTTAACACGCCATATTCCTTATATTCTCTCAGGATCTAATTTAAAATTTCAACGTTCTGGACTGTCAAGCCTTTTTTTTTTCCAGGACCAGTTTTCCAGAGGGGATTCTCATACAGAAGGCTGTGTTATATGGCCTCAAAGTTAGTTCCTTATTTGTTAACAGTTTATGATTTCTTTTCCCAAATTAGAACAAAATTGGGATAGGATAAAGGGTTAAACAAACACCCTGCAGTCTCCATTAGTGGAGCTGAACTTTCTTTCATTTGCTTATTCGTTCAAGAAGTTAGGCTGAGACTCAACTTACACTCCTCTCTTTTCTGCCTAAGGTTTGTCTGTTTTGAGCTACTTCTCTGATTCAGTGGCAAATGCTCTAAGTGCTTTATCTAGATTGTCTGTAATCTTCACAGCCAAGAAAAGTAAGTATAATTTCTCCCATTTTACAGATGAGGAAACTGATGCTTACAGAGGCTAAATTATTTGCCCTAGGTTATACAAGTATTAAACATGTACGAAGTTGGTGGGGCAACTTGGATGATTCATGGCATAAAGCTATTTTCTGATAAATATAGGGGTGCAAAAATTCATTAGCGAGCGTATGACATCCAAGGGCTGTGTAGTTCCCTTTTAATGTGCTACACTTAGATCCTCAAGGTGCAACAGTCTGTCTAGATACTTTGGAAATAAGGGGCCGAACTTTAAGATTTTGAAAATCCCCTTCAATTTTCTTGTTCTAGGACACATCTATTTTGGTAATGCTAAAACAATTCTCTTCAATGGAATGACCACTGACTAAGCCAGGAATTGGGAAGCAGTTCAAATCACTGGGCATCTGTACCACTCTTTCCCACCCGTCAAGACTAGCCATGAGCATTTTCCATTTTTCAGTGGAATTTCTACTTTCTGCTGTCTGGCTCATTCCTGAGGTAACCACCCTCAACTCCTGTCTCCAGCAGTCTACCCTTTCAGAAGAGCAGCCCTAACTAGCTAAACGGCCCGACGCTGAGAAGCCCTAGACAAGCGGCTCTAGGTCCCACGGGCGGAAGCTCCCCAGAAAGAGAAAGCACGAGATAAGCCCTCTAGTAGCTATCCCATACCATACACGCATCCTCTTCGAACTTCTCCCAGGGTTCTAGAAATTCTTATTCCCTCTAGTTCCTGATTTCCCAACTGCCTAGAGCCGTATCCTCTCCAAATGATGCCGCTTTACCTTCCTCCACAATGCAGGCCAAAAATTCCCTCTACAGGTATCCAGGTACACCTCCAGCGACTCCATACCCAGGGTCCTTCCTTTCTCTGCCTTCCAAATACACGTCGAATTCTTCTCCGGTCTTGGTAGGTCCTTTCTCCCTCACTCCCTTCGGGACTCTCTAACTCCCCGCCCTCACGCCTCCGTCTCCATTCTGCCCTAGGGCTCCTCAGCTGGAATCTTGGCTAGAACCCCGGCCAAGGGAGACTTAGCGATCCCCAGCCCCTGTTCCGGGCACCGGGGTGTGAGCGCTCTCCAGCTCCCCTCCTCCTCCACGCCCCTCATACTCACGTGTCACGGGCACAGGGAGTAGCCAAGGCGCAGAATCCCTGGCTGAATACCTGTCTGGGGCTGGGAGACAGGGCCAGCGAGGGGCCAGCCACAGACCCCGGACCCAGAACTCGTGTCAAAGGCCAGCGTTCCCCAATGCGCCTCGCCGTGCTCCACTCCGGGAACCGGAAACAGGAAGCACCAGGCGTCTTCTGGGCAACTGCTCCTCCCACTAGACCCCGCGGCATGTGACCACAGAACCATTTCACCCCTTTCCCCTTCCCGGTCTCCCGGCCGATCCCAGACCCTGATTGGTCAGGATCCGGGTCCTGTAGCTCCGCCCTTGTTCTATCAACTCCAACCACTTTCCGAGGTTTTCAAGTTGCGTTCCACCGTCTGGCGGGGGGGTCGCGTTTCTACTAATGGGGTCCCAGAGTCCCGCCCCTGAGCTTCTCTGCTCGCGCAGTCGCTCGCGGAGTCACGCGCGGTCACGCGGGGTCACGCGCGGTCACGCGCCGGCCAGCTCCCAGAAGGGGGTACGCGAGGGCGGGCGGCGGAAGCGGAAATTGGGAAAGGGGGCCGTCGGCCAGGCTTCAGTGGGAGCTGTAGTTCTCGCCCCGGGTCTCTTCCTGTCGGTGTTTCCCGCGCCGGTTTGCCGCCGGCGAGAGGCGCTGTTTCGCCGTCGGCCTGCGGCGAGTCGCGTGGTCTTCAGGATCGGCATCTAGAGGAGAGTGGACAGCGATTGGGTCGCGGCTTTCTTAACGACACCTTTGTTCTTGATTTCCTTTCTATACTTGAGTACCTTGGGGTCTGTTGTTACCCGTACTGTTTTCGTTAACCTTGTCATTCCGGTCATTCTGCGTAAAACACGGCGAACGGTTCTGTTCACCGGAGGTTTCGCGGCATTGTGCGTGCTGAGCACAACAGAACCGATTCTGTTCAGCCCACCCTATCCGCATTTCTGGTGTCCTGGGGAAAGAAGTCTCCCCTTTTAGTCTCCGTGCCTTTGCCAAGATCCTCCGCGGTTTCCCTCAGGTCGGTCTGAATTCGTCGCTTGCTCAAGTCCTGCGCGTCCCTGGAACTCGGTTCAAATGCTTTTGCTCCCGTGACTTTCTGGATTTTAACGCTTTTCGGAATGAAGAACACCTTCCTCTAAGTGCCCGCTTGTTGCCTCTACTTGGTTTTAACCGGATTCCAACCTGCTTTGACTCCTGCGTTGCTTTTGTGTGTGTCCCCCTCTCTTCGCGGGTAGGGACTGGATTTTGATGCGTCCTTCTCACCAGAGCTAGTACAATGTTTTGAATCCAGTAATAATGGAAGCGAATACGTGCATGGTTCTGTGGTGCCGGCACTGTTCTTAGTGCTTTAAATGGGAATTGATTGATTTAATCTTAAACCCAAGCTTTCAATTTTAAAGCTGATGGTGGCTAAGGAACTTACTTTGGTTGCCACGTCTATTAAGTTAACGTTGTCAGTATTCAGGTTCCGTAATTGAGGCATAAGTTAGTTATATGTGCATGTAGTCTTCAGAGTCGAAGCTCTCACGCAGTACTTGATGCTCACTGTTTAGGATTCTGCATTTGTTTATTGATTGGTACATTCAGTTCAGCCAAGGTGGTTATCATGTCTGGGTTGGGTTTGAATGTGTTCTCAAGAAAAATGTAAGAAAATTAGGGGCATCTGGGTGGCTCAGTGGGTTAAAGCCTCTGCCTTCGGCTCAGGTCATGATCCCGGGGTCCTGGAATCGAGTCCCACGTCGGGCTCTCTGCTCAGCGGGGAGCCTGCTTCCCTTCTCTGTGCCTTCCCTGCTTCGCTCTCTGTGCCTGTCTCTCTGCCTGCTTGTGATCTCTGTCAAATAAATAAAATCTTTAAAAAAAAACAGAAAAATATAAGAAAATTAAAAAGTGAGTCTCTTTCTAATAATAAGAGTAATTTGTAATCAGAAAATACAGAGAAAGACAAAATAAAAATCCAAAACCCACAAAGAGGTTGTGTATCTCTCTCAGGAATGTGTTATCCATTTCCTTCTTAAAAACATTTAATGTAATCAAAGTTTTTCTCTATATCGCTAACTTTACAAACTTTAAATTTTTAAATTTTTATTATTTTAGAGATTTTCTTTATTGATTTGACAGAGATCACAAGTAGGCAGAGAGGCAGGCAGAGAGAGGGGGAAGGCAGACTCTCTGCTGAGCAGAGAGCCGGATGCAGGGCTGGTCCCAGGAACCTGGGATCATGACCTGAGCCCAAGGCAGAGGCCTTAACTCACTGAGCCACCCAGGCGCCCCACAAATAAACTTTTTAATGGTTGCATAATATTTAGGTGCATGGATTACTGCTTAAGCAATTCCAATAGAGTTAGGTATTTAAGGCATTTCTACTGAATTTTTTTTTTTCCAATTCATTCAACAAATAGTTACTGAGCAGTTACACTGTTATAGATTTTGGGTGATGAATGGGAGAAAATAAAAGACAAAAATCTCTTTTACAATGAGCTTTCATTCTAGAATTAATATTCTTTTGTTGGTGAATTCGAATTTTAATTTCAGAAATCTTGCCTCTGGTCATTGCCTACAGTCGTGTTGGGTGTGAGGGAAGAAGGTAGGTTGTATGTTGGAAATGGTGAAAGGTCCAGCAACACAGTTGAGTAGGATGAATAATTTATCTTATGTAGTAGGAGTGAGGAGGGAGAGACCTCCCTTTCCATCCCTTACAAATAATTTGGGTTACTTCCCTGCTTCTCAGCCTTTAGGGCCGATTATGGAAACTGTCTATGTCAGGGACAAAACTGAAATTAGCAGGGTTTTTGCTTTTCTGCTCTGTGTCTATCTAGCCTTATCATTAACAAGAACACCCTCTACACTCTACCCACACCCACACCCACACTCCCTCCCACATACAATTGCTCACTTTGTTTAGAAAGTTCTGTGACTTTTGTTCTAAAATCATATGTTAAGGATGCCTCCTGTTTAGTATAAGCAGAGGAGGGGAAGATGCTGGAAAGATCTAGTGCTCCCCCACATGGAGGATATATTCCAAGATCCCTGAAACTAGGAACAGTACTGAACCCCATATATACTGTATTTTTTTTCTTATACATAACCTATGATAAGGCTTGATGTGTAAGTGAGGCATAGTAAGAGATTAACGACAACAATAATAAAATAGAACAATTATAACAATATGTGAATGTGGTGTCTGTCAAAATATCTAACTGTGGGGTGCTTGGATGGCTCACTGGGTTAAGCCTCTGTCTTTGGCTGAGGTCATGATCTCAGGGTCCTGGATTCCAGCCCTGCATCGGGCTGTCTGCTCTGCAGGGAGCCTGCTTAACCCATTCTCTCTGCCTGCCTCTCTGCCTACTTAAAATTAAAATCTGTCAAATTAAAAAAATCTAACTGTACTGTACTCATCCTTCTCCTTGTGATGGTGAGAGATGATATGCCCACATGATGAAAGGAAGTGAGGTGAATGACATAAAATTGGGATTTAAGGTTAGGTTGTTATTGACAGATAAGTCAGGAGGAGGATCATCTGCTCCCAGGATGTGGTTGACCTTGAATAACTGAAACCATAGAAAGCGAAACTGTGTGTAGGGGATACTACTGTATCCTGAATTCTTCCATCAATTCGTTGCTTTGATAATTTTCCCCGTCTACTTTTTTGTTGACTCTGAGCTGGGAGGTTGGGAATGGCTTTTTAAACCTCTCAACAGCTTCCTTCTGTATGAGTTTTGCATTGCAGGTTTTGCAATCAACTATCAAATCCAGCCTGCTCACAATTTCTGATCTACTCAGGGATATTTCAAAATTTGTTGGTAGATTCTTAATCCTGTTATGCATGTATTCAGTTTGCTGTCTTGAATTGGATTTCAGTTTTGAATTTTTATGGATGCTTTCCTTTTAAAACATTTAACATATTTCAAGGACTAAATATATTTTTGGTTTTGGTAATTTTCAACTTTAATATAATTTAACATTTTTAGAATAGATGCAAGAATAGTAAAAAGAACTCTTGTATTCATTTCACCTGGATTTACCAGTTGTTTACAAGTCACCTCATTTGCTTTATTGGTCTCTCCCATCCCTGTAAACACACACACACACACACACACACACACTACACTACACACACACACTCATGCAGTGGTTTATTTTGAACAATTTGAAAGTTGCCCATTATTGTTAAGGACATTAGTGTGTATTTCCCAAGAATAAAGACATTCTCTTAACTTATTACAGTGTAATCATCACAATTAGAAATATAACACTGGTAGGATATTATTACCTAATCCATGGCCCATATTTAGATTTCATCAGTCATCCCAGTAAATATGCTTTGTAATTATTTCCCATTCCCCAACCACAGAGCCCAAGCAGAGTCACACATTGCAGTTAGTTGCCATTTTTCTTTGTTTGTCACTGAAATTTTGAAAAGTACAGGTCACTTAATTTGTAAAATATCTCTCATTTTGAGTTTTCCTCGTGATTATATTTAGGTATATGTTTTCTTTTTCTTTCTTTTTTTAAAATGTTTTTTTAAAAGATTTTGTTTATTTATTTGACAGAGAGATCACAGGTAGGCAGAGACCAGGCAGAGAGAGAGGAAGGGAAGCAGAGCAGAGAGCCTGATGTGGGGCTCGATCCTAGGACCCTGAGATCATGATCTAAGCCGAAAGCAGAGGCTTAATGCACTGAGCAACCCAGATGCCCCTCTTTTTTTTTAAGATTTTATTTGTTTAGGGGCACCTGGTGGTTCAGTGTCGGTTAAGCCTCTGCTTTTGGCTCAGGTCATGATCTCAGTGTCGTGGGATAGAGCCCTACATCGGGCTCTTCGCTCACTGGAGAGCCTGCTTCCTCTTCTCCCTCTGCCTGCTTATTACCTACTTGTGATCTCTGTCTGTCAAATAAATAAATAAAATCTTTATTTTTTAAATATATTTTTAAAGATCTTATTTATTTATTTGACAGACAGAAAGGGAGATCACAAGTAGGCAGAGAGGCAGGCAGAGGGAGAGGGGGAAGCAGGCTTCCTGCTGAGTGGAGAGCTGGATGTGGGGCTGGATCTCAGGACCCTGAGACCATGACCTGAGCTGAACACAGAGGCTTAAACCACTGAGCCATCCAGGCACCCCTAGGTATGTGCTTTTTGATAGGACTAATAGAGAAGTGATGTGTCCTCTTATCAGTCAAGATGCAATTAGAAGACAGATACCAGACCAGTGATTTTAAGGAAAAAATTAATATAGACTTGTTTTCTAGTAAAAAATAATTAGTAAGGGGGGCTCAACAAGGATTCTAGGTTATACAGAAGTTACACAGAAATAACAACTGGGTGCCTATGTGGCTCAGTGGGTTAAGTCTCTGCCTTTGGCTCAGGTCATGATCTCAGGGTCCTGGGACGGAGCCCTGCATAGAGCTCTCTGTTGGGTGGGGAGCCTGCTTCCCCCTCTCTCTCTGCCTACTTCTCTGCCTACTTGTGATCTCTCTCTCTCTGTGTCAAATAAATAGATAAAATCTTAAAAAAAAAGAAAAAAAGAAATAGTAACTACAAAATGCAGCTACTACCTCTGGGCTGAAGAAGAGTTAGCAAGGAAGTACCTTATAAGCTTGAAGAAGTGCTAACTTCCCCAACCACGAGGTAGAGATTCAGGTCTGTGAAGAGATGGGTAGTTCCTGCCACAGGAACATGCAGCCCACTGATGAGATAACAGATAACAGATAACAGATTACTTTTGGGTATACAGATATTCCGTGTTTATCTTGTATTTTAATTACCCTAGAATCAGTCTTTTCTCCACAGGAGCCTGGAGAGTGGTGTTGAAAAACCAAGATCTGATTACAAGGTGTGTTTGTGGCTACTTTTGGGTCACTGCTTTAGTGCCTCTAGGCAGAGTTAGGAAATCTATATATATTTCTAAGAGCGAGAAACCACTCCCATTACACAATCTATTTATACATTTGTTTACAGACAAGAAAATACAGGAAGTAGCTTTATAACTGTTAAACCATACCAATGTGTAAAGCAAGCCTATTGGAGTTCAATATTTATTTGAAGTTTCATTTTTTTGTTGTTGGTGAGGTACAGTTTATCAATAATGAAGTACACAACGCCAAAGTGTATAATTCAATGAATCTTAACAATGCATCATAACTGTAACCACCTTGTAATCAAGATTTAGTAGATTTTCATCACCCAAGAATATTTCCTCATGTTCCTGTCTAGGATTTTCATTACAGTGTTGCATAGAAATGATAAAATTAAACATTATCCTGGCTTTGCTCCTGGGATAAACCGCACTTGTCATGATGAATTGTCTCTTGTTATTTTTCTGAATTTCATTTGCTGATATTTTTTTAAAGATTTTGAAGTCTATATTCATGAGTATTCATGAGTCTAGTTTTTTTTTTTTTTTTTTGAAGATTTTATGTATATATTTGTCAAGGAGAGAGAGAGGGAGAGCATGAGAGAGCATAAGTAGGGGAGCTGCAGATAGAGAGAGAAGCAGGCTCTCCGCTGAGCAGGGAGCCCAATGCAGGATTCCACCCCAGGACTCTGGGATCGTGACCTGATCCAAAGGCAGAGGCTTAACCGACTAAGCCACCCAGGTATCCATAATCTTTTTTTCTTGTAATTCTTTGTCAGTTTTGGCATCAGAATCGTGATAGCTGCCTAAAATAAGTGTATACTTTCATTTTCTATTTTCTGAAGGAATTGTGTTATTTATTCTTTGAAGCTTGATAGAACATGCTATTGAAGTCATCTGAGCATGAAGCTTTTTTAACGGGAAGGTTTGTATTAAGAAATTCAGTTTCTTTAGTGGAGCTATTCAGAAATTTCTGTTTCTTGTGTTAGTTGGTAAATTGTGTTTTTCTTTTTTTTTTTTTTTTAGGAATTACTATACATTTGATTTATTTGAACTCTATAAATATAAAAAATTAAAAATCAAATACATTTTCATTTGCTAATATTAATTATCATTATGAAACATTATCCTATAAAATCTGTTATCTGTTTATATTCTCTACAGACTTTTAAAAAAAATTCAGTTAATTAACAGATAATGTATTTTTGGTTTTAGAGGTAGAGGACAGTGATTCATCAGTATTATATAACACCTGGTGGTTTTCAAGGAATTTTTCCATTTTATCTAAATTGTTAAATTTTTTGGCATACAGATAGAATATTCCCTTATTACTCTTGTAGTGTCTTTAAAATCTGTAGTAATATACTTGCTTCATTCTTGATATTCAGTTTGTCTTTCTTTGTTTCTTGGTAAATTCTGTTAGAAGTTTATCAGTTAATAATCTTACCAAATAACCCAATTTTTACTTGTTTATTGTTAATTTTGTTAATTTATATTAAATGTATTATGTAACATATAAATGTATATATTATATAATAGTAAAATTTTGTTCATTTTTCTGTTGGTTGTGGTTAGTTTTTTAAATATTATTCATTTAGAATTTAAAATTCCCGACCTTTATTCTGCTTGCTTTGGTTTTAATTTGTTCTTCTTTTTTATCTTCTTAAACCAGAAACAGATTATTTATTTAAAGTATTTCTTCTTTTTTAGTCACTTAAAGCTCTAACATTCTAAGTTACTGTTTTAGCTTTGGTCTACAAATTTTTGTAATTATTTAGTTTTTTAAATAATTTCTAATTTTGTTTATTATTTCTTCTTTAACCTATGGATTATTTAGAATGTGTATGTGTGTGTGTTTTAGGTATACAAAAAGTCGTGTTAATTATTCAAACAGAACTTAATTTTTGAGTGTACATGTAATGATATGATATATGCTTACATTTCAGAATGATTACTACAGTAAGTTTAGTCAGCATCCATCACCCCAGTTACCAGTTTTTTTCTTGTAGTGAGAACTTCTGAGATCTACTCTCTTAGCAGCTTTCAAATACATAATACAGTATCATTAACTATAGTCACCGTGCTATACGTTACATCCCCATGACTTACTCATCTTGTAATTGGAAGTCTGTACCTTTTAACTAACTTCACCCTCCTCTCACCCCCTACAGCTGGCAACCACCAATCTCTTCTCTCTGTCTAAGAGTTCAGTGTTTTTTTTTTTTGTTTTGTTTTTTAAATCCTACATATAAATGAGATCCTACAGTATTTGTTTTTCCCGTCTGACTTATTTCACTTAACAGTACCCTCAAGGTCCATCCATATAGTCAGAAATGACAGGATTTTCTTCCTTTTTTTTTTTTAGTGGCTAAATAATCCATTATGTATATACACCACATTTTCTTTATTCATTCATCTATCAGCTGATACTTAGTTTGTTTCCATGTGTTGGCTCTTGTGAGTAATGCTGCAGTGAATGTGAGAGTGCAGATGTATTTTGATATAAAAGATACAAATGGTAATGATTTTGTTTTCTTCAACTGCATACCCAAAAGTGGAATTATTGGATCATATGGTAGTTCTACTTTTTAAGGTGGCTTCACACTGTTTTCTATAATGGCTACACCAATATCATTCCCACAAGTAGTGCCCAGGGTTGCCTTTTCCTCACATCCTTTCCAATACTCTAATAAACACTTGTTATTTCTTGGTTTTTGTTTCTGTTTTTTTTGGGGGGGCTATTTTTAAAAAAGATTTTATTTATTTGAAAGAGGGAGAAGCAGAGAAAGAGGGACAAGCAGATTCCCCACTGAGCAGGGGAACTTGATGTCAGGACTCTGACCTTGATCCTAGGATTCTGAGATCATGACTTGAACCAAAGTACCCAGGTGCCCCTGGCTATTTTTAGAAGTAGTCATTCTAACAAGTAGGAGGTCATACCTCATTGTATTTTGATTTTTATTTCTCTGATGATTATAAGTGTGTTTTAAAATTTTTAACTATTTAGGAACTTTCTACATTCTTTCTTGTTATTGATTCTACTCTGGCTGTAGAACACACCTTTAAGATTGTAACATATTGAAATTCATTAAAATTTGTATTAGTATCCAGTATTGTAATTTACTTCGTAAATATTCCGTTTACACTTGAAAGACACGCATATTCTGTGGTTATTTGATATCATTTTGTTGGATATACTTCAACTAAGTCAAGATGGTTATAGTATTGTTTAAAAATTTTTACTGTTTTTTTTTTTTTGTCAAGTTGTTTTATCAGTTATTGAGAAAAGGGTGTTTAAATTTTCAACTATAATTATGGATTTGCTTATTTCTTTTTTAATTCAGTGAGGTTTTGCTTCACATGTTTTGAAATTGTATTATTAGGTTCATACTCATTTGCAGTTGTTATGTATACTTGATGCTGTGATTCATATAACTATGAAATGTACCTGTGTTTACTTGTCAATTTTGTTGTATATTAATAGAACCATTTATGGTAAGCTAAAAAATGTCCCCCATTCCCACCTCCAAAGATGTCTATGTCTAATACCTGGAACCTGTGATTACATTTCCTTACATGGCAAAAGAAACTCTGTAGATACAATTAAATTAAGAATCTTGCATTGGAGATTATGTTGGATTATCCAGGTAGATCTAGTATAATTGCAGTGAAGCAGTAGAGTAAAAGTTAGAAAAAGGAGATATGATGATAGAAATGGGCATTGGGGTGATACACTTTGAAATGAGAGGAAGGGGCTGCAAGCCAAACAATTCAGGCAGCCTATAGAAGCAGGAAAAATTGGGGTGCATGGGTGGCTCAGTTGCTTAAGCCTCTGACTCCTGGTTTTGGCTCAGGTCATGATTTCAGGGGTGTGAGATCAAGCCCCACATGAAGCTCTGTGTTCAGCACAGAGTCTGCTTGAGATCGTCTCTTTCCCTCTCCCTTTGCCCCTTCCCCACTCATGTTGTCTCCCACTCCCCCCCCAAGTAATACATAAAAAATACCCCCCCTTTTGAAAGATGCAGGACAAATAAAGAAAGTGAATTCTTCTCTAAAGCTTCCAGAGGAAAGCAGCCTTCCAACATTTTCATTTAAAATTTTTGACACCCAGACTGTGAAAGAATAAAGGTACATTGTTTTAAGCCACTGTGTGGTATTTGTTACAGCAACATTAAGAAACCTATATACCACTTCAGGTTCCTTTTGCTTACTGTTTGCAGGTATCTTTTTCTATACTTTCTTTCAACCTCTTTGTGTTATTATGTCTATAGTGCATGTGTTATATACAGCGTATTGTTAGTTTTTTGCTTTTTTCCCTAGTGTTCCAATCTCTGCCATTTATTTGATGTATTTAGTGCATTTATGATGAATTCAGTTATTGATATGGTTGGCACTAGGTTTGTCATTTTGCTCTTTGTTTACAGTTCATCTTGTGTGTTTTATTTTCCTTTGTTTCTTCTTTCTTTTAAGGAAGTTAAGAAAAACACAATCTTTTATATGTTCCTATGTACTTACCATTTCTGTTCTTCTTCAGTCTTATAAGTCTACATTTTCATCTTGTGACATTTCTTTTTAGTATGAAGAGCTGCTTTTAGCATTTCTTATAGTGCTGGACTGCTAATGACAATGCTATGTTTTCTTTAAATAAAAGTGTTTTTTTCTTCCTCTTTATTTTTGGTGGATGTGTTTGCTGGATATAGAATTCTGGCTAGTAGTATCATTTACCACACACCCCAGATTTTTTTTTTTAATATTTTTTTAAAGATTTATTTATTTATTTGACAGATAGAAATCACAAGTAGGCAGAGAGGCAGGCAGAGAGAGAGGGGGAAGCAGGCTCATGCTGAGCAGAGAGCCCGATATGGGGCTCGATCCCAGGACCCTGGGACCATGACCTGAGCCAAAGGCAGAGGCTTTAACCCACTGAGCCACCCAGGCACCCCAACACACACCCCAGATTTACTGAGATATAATTGATGTATAACATTGTATAATTTTAAGGTATACAGTGTGATGATTTGATACATGTATATATTGTGAAATGATTACCGCATAAGTTACTACATCCAACACCTCACATAATTTTCTTTCTTTCTTTCTTTCTTTCTTTCTTTCTTTCTTTCTTTCTTTCTTTCTTTCTTTCTTGTGGTAAGAACATTTAACATTTACTCTTAGCAAATTTCAAGTATACAATATAGCATTGTTACCTGTAATCACTATGTGGTACATTACATCCCCAGAACTTATTCGTCTTATAACTGGAAGTTTATACCTTTTGACCTACATCTCATTTGTTCCACCCTTCAGCCCCTGGCAACCTCCATTCTCTCTATTAATATGAGTTTGGTTTTTTTATTTTTTAATTTTCTTTAATTTTTTTTAAAGATTTTATTTATTTGACAGAGATCACAAGTAGGCAGAGAGGCAGGCAGAGAGAGAGAGAATAGGAAGCAGGCTCCCTGTTGAGCAGAGAGCCTGATGCGGGGCTCGATCCCAGGATCCTGCGATCATGACCCAAACCAAAGGCGGAAGCTCCAACCCACTGAGCCACCCAGGCACCCCGAGTTTGGTTTTTTAAGATGCTACATATAAATGAGATTATGTAGCATTTGTTTTTCTCTGACTTATTTCCCTTGGCATAATGCTCTCAGTGTCCATCCATGTTGTCACAAATGGCAGGATTTCTTTCATTTTTATGCCTTAATACCATTCCATTATATATGTATATGACATTTTTTTTTAAAGATTTTATTTATTTATTTGCGAGAGAGAGACAGTGAGAGAGAGCATGAGAGGGGAGAAGGTCAGAGAGCGAAGCAGACTCCCCATGGAGCTGGGAGCCTGATGTGAGACTCGATCCCGGGACTCCAGGATCACGCCCTGAGCCGAAGGCAGTCGTCCAACCAACTGAGCCACCCAGGCGTCCCTGTATATGACATTTTTTTTATCCATTCATCCTTTGATAGGCACATAGATGGTTTTCATGTCTTAACTATTGTGAATAATGCTGTAGTGAACAAGAAGGTGCAGATACCTCTTTGACATTATGATTTAATTTCCTTTAGCTACATACCCAGATGGAATTACTGGATCATATAGTGGTTCTGTTTTTAATTTTTTTAGGAACTTCCATGTTGTTTTCCATAGTGGCTGTACCAATAGTATTATTATTTTACCTTTTAAAAAATGGAGTTCCATTGTTTTCTCCTTCTTGGTTTCTGATGGGAATTCAGCAATCATTCACATTATTATTCCCCTCCGTTAATATGTTGTTTTTCTCTGGCTACTTGCAATATTTTCTCTTTATCTGGTTTTCAGCAGTTTTGTTATGATGTTCTTAGGTGGGATTTCCCTTATATTTATCCTGAAAGGGGTTCGTTGAATATCTCATATCTGTACATTTTGCACTAAATTTGGGAAATATTTGATCATTAATTCTTCAAATTGTTTTCCTGCTCCAGTATTTTTCTCCTCTTTTTCTGGGGCTTCACTTATAAGCACTTGATATTGTCCTGCAGATCATTGAGGCTCTACTTATTTATTTTTTCTGTTATTTATATTGGATAATTTCTAGCAATCTATCTTCATATACCATTGACCTTTTCTTCTGTCCTCTCCAGTTTGCCGATAATCCCATTCAGTTGGGTTTTTTTTTTAATCTTTAATTAATTTTTAATTTGGGGGGGGCTTTTAATTTTAGTTTTTAAAAAAGATTATGGGTCATGATCTTTTTTTTCATTTTTAAAAAAAGATTTTATTTATTATCACAAGTGGGCAGAGATGCAGGCAGAGAGAGGGGAAGGGAAGCAGGCTCCCTGCTGAGCAGAGAGTCTGGGGCTCCATCCCAGGGTCTTGAGATCACGACCTGAGCCAAAGGCAGAGGCTTTAACCCACTGAGCCACCCAGGCACCCCCCCTCTTTTATTTTTCATTTTTAAAGAAGATTTTTATTCATTTATTTGACAGAGCGAGAGAGGGAACAAAAGTAGGGGGGGGTGGTAGAGGGAGCAGCAGGCTTTCCACTGAGCGGAGAGTCCCGTCCAGGGCTCAATGCTGGGCTCGATCCCAGGACCCTCGCCAAAGGCAGATGCCCAACCATCTGAGCCACCTAGGCGCCCCTTTTTTTCGTTTTATTTTTTATTTCTTGTTTTTTTTTTCTCTTTTTTTTTCATTTTAAACAAGAAGTTTAAACAACAAGATGCTTGACTTGAAGGGAAAACTATCTAGGATTCATTTCTTTTAATTTATACCTACTTAAAGACAGAGTGCCCTACATGTAACAGCTATGTACAAAAAAGTCATAAAATTGCTCTTAGTTTTATAATGATAAATGAAGAACATTAAAATTCTCCAATCCGGGGGTGCCTGGGTGGCTCAGTGGGTTAAAGCCTCTGCCTTCGGCTCAGGTCATGATCTCAGGGTCCTGGGGTCGAGCCCCGCATCTGGCTCTCTGCTCGGCGGGGAGCCTGCTTCCTCCTCTCTCTCTGCCTGTTTCTCTGTCTACTTGTTATTTCTCTGTCAAATAAAATCTTTAAAAAAAGAAAAAAAAATTCTCCAATCGAACAAGGTGTGCAAGGATTTTTATGTTTTTGTTTTTTTGTTAAACTGTGAGAACAAAATAACTTACTGGAATATAAGGTAAGAACTGACTGAGCATGTGACTAATGGAGAGAGTGGGTATTTTCACAGAAGCAGTATTTTCCTCCATCCCATCTCCATTTGATGTTGATCAAAACATACCACTGGCCATTTACTTAAAAAAAACGTGATACGCTTGTGCACATACACAGTTCCTTTATGTACAATAAAGGAATAGGGAAGGGGAAAATGAAAGAATAGAGAAAACTACTGTAGTAGTCAGGATGTGGTAGAACCGAATTGTGGTTTTCTAATGGAGAATGTCTTTTTGGTCTAGAGGAATGGAATTCTGGAGTAAAGCAGCAGGTTCCCTGTTTAGTAGACACTCCTGTCTGCTGCTGGAACACATCAATTGTATCTTCCGCCTCCATTTCCAACTGTGCAGGTGTGTCTGTTTCCCTGACTGGCTGCCTATCAAATCAGAATCTGATCTGCCTCATTGACAAACCCTGTCGTTCACAATAGGCTTTTATCAGTTCGTTAAGTGGTGTATGCTTCTTAATCTTAAACTGCACTACAGAACCATCCTGCCCCACCACCTTCAAACTAAATCAATCTTTGTTCTCAGTCTTGTCTCCTTCCTTGGGCTTTTTGTCGGCCAGGGCAAGCATGAGTCTCTTCTGCGGTCGCTTCACAAAAGAGGTACCAGGTCAGCACCAAACGAGCACACGAGCAGCACCAGCCATATTCCTTTCTGATTAAGAATTTTACTTGGTTCTTTCTGTTTCCCTGCAGTGGTTCTTCATCTTCTTGTTCATTATGAACATATTTTCCTCTTGTCTTTGAGCATATTTATACAGCTATTAAAGTCCTTGTTTGCTGATTCCAACATCTATGTCATCTTAAGTTTCTTTTTAGTTATTTACTTTTCTCTGAGTGGTGGCCCACAATTTCTTATTTTTCTGCATTGTAATACTTTTTTATTGTATGCTGGACGTCAAATACATTATTTGGGATATGCATTATGTTGTCTTTTTTAAAATAAAATTTTTATTTGGGAATAATGTCAGATTTTTAGAAGATAATGCATAGCAATTTTTCATATCCTTTACCCCATTACTTCTAATGTTAACATATTAAATAATCATTTAATCATTGAATCAAAACTAAGAATTAATAACTGCCCTACTATTATTAACTAATTGCAGGTTTTCTTTGAACTTCACCAGGTTTTCACTGATGTTTGTTTTCTTTTCCTGGATCTAATCCAGGATACTGCCTTGCATTTATATTTCCTTAATCCTCTGGTCTGTTGTAGTTCCTCAGTATTCCTTATTTTTCATAACCTTGATAGAATTAAGAGTACTAGTCAGATATTTAGTAGACTACTTCTCAATTTATTATTTTTTTTCATCTTAAGACTTAGATTATGGATTTTGGTAAAATATACCATAGTAATTAGGTATCTTTTTTATTGCATCATATTGTTGTACATGATATCAACAAGACATTACTGGTGATTTACAAGATTCACCCTGTTTTTATGTTAAAGGTTATGTTCGCTAGGTTTCTCTACTGTAAAGTTACTGTTTTCTACTAACCATATGTCATTCTTTGGAAGTGAGTCACTAAGTCTTGCCAATACTCAGGAGAATTAAATTGAGTATTATGATGGGGGAGTGCCTGCATTTATTATTTGGAATCTGAATGAAAGATATAGAACTTCTCTCTTATTTACTTATTTATTTATTTGTTCAATAATGTCTTTAAATTATATGGATTCAGAGGAGTGACATCACCATGATGGCAGATTAGGAGACTCCAGGCTTTATCCTCCACAAAGAAGAATAGACAGCTATTTACTAATAAGAATAGCTCTGAAAGGTCTCAGGAGTCTACTTAAGCGTCAGCAACACAATGGGACAGAAAAACTCGAGAATAACCACACAAAAAGGGTAGGAAGAAAGTTCTATCACCCACATGTAAATAATCAGCTAATTTCTGACAAAGTCATAAAGAGCATACAATTAATTGGGAAAGTATCGTCTCAAATAAAGATGTTGGGAAAACTGTATATCCACATGCAAAAGAATGATGTTGGAACCCCCACCCTTTTTTTTTTTTTTTTACACCATATATAAAAACAATGGAAATAAATTAAAGACTTAAAACTAAGACTGAAACTGTAAAACTCCTGGTAGAAAACATAGGGGAAAAACTCCTTGACTCAGTCTTGATAGTGATTTTTTGGAATGTACACTAAAAGCGAAGGTAGCAAAAGCAAAAATAGTAAGGGACAGGCGAGGCTAGAAGTGACTAGGGTCATGGTATGTGTGTGGGGGAATGTAGATGTAATCAGGGTCACAGAAATCCCAGATGTGGATAAATAGATATGATACTTACATGATACTCTCATGATAGTTACAAGTCTTCCATGTTTGTTCTAAATATTGACATGATACTCACAAATCCCTCATGATATGGACAGTAAATTTACCAAGTTCCCTGGTCAGTTTCCCATAAAAAACTGGCTATAAAAGCTCTCAGTGGCAGCCCATTTGGAACCCCTCTCCCTTCAGTGGGTTCTTTTCTTTCCTTTTTGTTCTCATCTTCACTTGATAAACTTTCACTTCACTTCCTCCTTTTTCCTTGAGATTCATTCTTTCACTCTGTAAGATAAGAATCCTGAAACCCTGCAACAATAGGGCACCTGGGTGGTTTAGTTGATAAAGTGTCTGACTTTTTTTTTTTTAATAAAGATTTTAGGGGGGCGCCTGGGTGGCTCAGTGGGTTAGGCCGCTGCCTTTGGCTCGGGTCATGATCTCAGGGTCCTGGGATTGAGTCCCGCATCGAGCTCTCTGCTCAGCGGGGAGCCTGCTTCCCTCTCTCTCTGCCTGCCTCTCTTGTCTACTTGTGATTTCTCTCTGTCAAATAAATAAATAAAATCTTAAAAAAAAATAAAGATTTTATTTATTTATTTGACAGAGATCACAAGTAGACAGAGAGGCAAGCAGAGAGAAAGGAAGGGAAGCAGGCTCCCCACCCAGCAGAGAGCCTGATGCGGGGCTCGATCCCAGGACCCTGAGATCATGACCCGAGCCGAAGGCAGCGGCTCAACCCACTGAGCCAGGATGAGTTTCCTTTTATGAAAGACTTGGGATAGATACAAACTAATTTATGGTGACAGAAGGCAGATCAGTGGAGGCCTAGAGAAAGGGGAATGGGAGGGGCAGAAGGGCAGTAGTAGAGTACACCAGTAAATTTTCAGGGGTGACAAATATGTTTACTTTCTAGATTGTGGTAATAGTTTCACTGATGCATGCAAATATGTTAATTGTACCTCAGTAAAGCTATTAAAAAATAATGTATACTTAAGGGGCCTCTGGCTGACTCAGCCACAGCGTATGACTTTTGATCTTGGGGTTATGAGTTCAAGCCCCTTGTTAGATGTGGCAACCTACTTAAAAAACAAAAACTTGAAGTTTGTTAAGAGAGTAGATTTTGGGGCATCTGGGTGGTTCAGTTGGTTAAGTGTGTTAAGTGTCAGCCTTTGGGTCAGGTCATGATCCCACAGCCCTGGGACTGAGTCCCAGATCAGGCTCTCTGCTCAGTGAGAGCCTGCTTTTCTCTCTCTCTCTCCCTCTGCCTACCACTCCCCCTGCTTGTGTGTGCGCTCTTTCTCTCTCTCAAATAAATAAATAATAAAATCTTTAAAAAAAAAAAAAAGTAGATTTCAGGTGTTCTCACCATAACCCCACACCCCCACACAGAGACAGTAACTGTTGGAAGTGTTGAATATGTAAATTAGTTTGTGGTAATAGTTTCACAATGTGTACTTACATCAAAAGTTCCACATTAAATGCTTTACATAGATACATTTTTCTCCAAATTAATTAACATATACTGTATTATTAGTTTCAGAGGTAGAATTTAGTGATTCATCAGTTGTGTATAACACCCAGTGGTCATTGCTTCAAGTGCTCTTCTTCATGCCCATCACCCAATTATCCCTCACCCCCTACCACCTCCCCTCCAGCAACCCTCAGTTTGTTCCCCATGATTAAGAGTCTCTTATGGTTTGCCTCCATCTCTGTTTTCCTCTTATTTTATTTTTCCTCCCCTTCCCCTTCATCTGTTTGTTTTCTCAAATTCCACATATGAGTGAAATCATAGGGTATTTGTCTTTCTCGGACTCATTTCGCTTAGCATAATACCCACCAGTTCCCCCCACGTCATTGCAAATGGCAAGATTTCATTTTTTTTGATGGCAGAGTAATAAATAGGTACAACTTTAATTAAAAGTGCATGCAGATAAAAACCAGTCAGTATGAAATCATAGTTCTTTTTTATTCCTGAGTTATACTCCAACACTATTATTTATTTTCTTGCTATAATTGTTTCATTTTTAGCCATTGGGCAGCTTGGTTCCTGTGTCCTTCTGACATGCCCTCATTTGTTTTTTTTTTTTTTAAGTTTTTGAGTACTTCCTCATTTTCTAGCACTAAAAGACTAAAAGGTGCCCCAGACTCATGTTGGGTTTTTTGTGCCCTGACCCTAGATTTAGTCATTTCCTCAAGAAGTTCTGGTTCTTATGCTGCCACCACTGCCTCCTCCTACTCTTCTTTCTTCTTCTTCTTCTTCTTCTTCTTCAGTCATCTTAACTGTTTTAAGTGTACAGTTCAGCAGTGTTAATTATAATTATGGCCTTAGTATTTGTGACCCTTCCATCCTCAAAGTCATTTGTTGAGACCTTAAACTCCAGCGTTCTTTTGTGATGGGACTTCTAAATGTTACAGGATTTTTGTCCCTTCAGTGCCCAGGTTCTTGGTCATGCCATTTTGAAGAATGAAGAGGTAGATCAGATGGAGAGTGGTGGACAGCAAAGCAAAATTTACTGAGCAAGAGTTTAAAGCTCCTGCAGGGTGGGGGGCAGCGAGTGGGTTGCCTCCAGAGTTTCTAAGTTCAGGGCTTTTTTTTTTTTTTTTAAATTTAGGGCTTTTTATGAGCTCTTTTGCTGAACTATCTTAAGCAATCAGGGTGTGCTGAGTCATGCCAGTTAGGGCTTTGGTTACGGATCTGTCTACCTATTAGGTTAATATCTCTGTGCAGATGCTCTTTTTTTGCTGACGTCTGGGGTCTTATGGCTTCACTGCCCCTTGCCCGTGCTATTGACAAATGCTTTTGTGGTTGTCTTATTTTAGGACATTTTGCAGAAGTCATTTCTGCAAAGGCTGCAAAGCAGAATGCTAGCGCAGTCCTGTCTAAGCTGCAAAACAGGATGTCAGTGCTGTTTTTTTTTTTTTTTTAAAGATTTTATTTATTTATTTGACAGGGAGAGATCACAAGTAGACAGAGAGGCAGGGAAGCAGGCTCCCTGCTGAGCAGAGAGCCCGACGCGGGACTCGATCCCAGGACCCTGGGATCATGACCTGAGCCGAAGGCAGCGGCCCAACCCACTGAGCCACCCAGGTGCCCCTGTCAGTGCTGTTTTATCTTAGCTGTCCTGACTCCATATTTTCTTGGTAGGGACTCTGGCCCTGACTATCTAACTGTCCAACTAAGTCCTAACATAAGGAATAACTGAAGTTATATGAGGTCTTGATGCTGGGGTCCTGATCTGATAGAATTAGTGTCCTTATAAGAGGAGCCCCCAGGGAGCTTGCTCACTCTCTTCCTGTACACGTGCACCGAGGAAGGGCCATGGGAGACCACAGTGAGAAGGCCACTGTAACCCAATGGGGGAGTTCTCAGCATATACCAACCCTGCAGGCAGCTTCATCTTGGACTTCTAGTGTCCAAAACTGTGAGCAAATAAATTTCTGTTGCTTAAGCTACCCCAGCCTAGGGGATTTTGTTATGGCTCTCTAAGCGGACTGATACACGTCCATTCACCTTGTTGTACAACAGAGCTCCAGAAGTTTCTCACCTTGCAGCACTGAAACTATAACCATTAAATAACTCCCTGTTCTTCCTGCTCCCCAGCTCCAGCAATCTCTGTTCTATTTTCTGTTTCTATGAATTGACTACTGTAGATACCTCATATATGTGGAATCTTAGAGTATTTGTGTGTGTGTGTGTGGGGATGGGCTTATTTCATTTATCATAACGTCTTCCAGGTTCCTCCATGTTGTAGAGTGTGACCCAATTTTCTTCCTTTTTAAGATTGAATAATATGACCATTTTATGTTAGACCACATTTTATCTCTGTTGTCTTCTTTTTAAGGGCATCAAAATTTGTTCGTTGGGACAGCTAAATTACTGATAGATCTTTTTGGTTCTGTCAGGCTTTACTTATTTTTTTTTTCTCTGTTCACACTGGTCAACACTGCATCACGTTGGGTCTCTAATCAGCTGTCGGCCCTGCTGGAGGCCATCTCAGCGGGGAGGGGGGCTGCTAGGGGCTTGTCCTCTGCCTGTGTAGCCTAGCTCTTAGCCAAGGAGCGTGGTGAATTCCCATGCTGTTTTTTGGATACCTCTCTCTGCAGTCTCTTGTCAGTTACCCTGTCCTGCAAACCCCAGGCACATAAACAGCTCAAAACTTGCACCTGCCTCCTGAGTTTGGTGAGACTGCTGCTCTTAGAATTCAGTTTCCTGCCAAGATGGGCTCGGGAGGGAGACAAACCATAAGAGACTCTTAATCTCACAAAACAAATTGAGGGTTGCTGGGGGTAGGGGTGTAGGGAGAGGGTGGTGGGGTTATGAACATTGGGGAGGGTATGTGCTATGGTGAGTGCTGTGAAGTGTGTAAACCTGGCGATTCACAGACCTGTACCCCTGGGACTAATAGTATGTTATATGTTTATAAAAAAAATATTAAAAAAAAAATTCAGTTTCCTGCTTTGTGCCAGAAAGTGACCCTGGGTAGTATAATGCCAGGGTGATGCTGGTGCTTACCTTTGCGTGTTTCATTCTCTCAGGGATTGCTGTGCTGCTTGTACTTCTGTGCCTGAAAACAGTTGCTTATGTATTTTGTCATATATAGTTCCTTTTTTTTTTTTTTAAGAATTTATTTAGTCATTACAGAGAGAGAACACAAGCAGGGGGAGTAGCAGACAGAGGGAGAAACAGGTTCCCTGCAGAGCAAGGAGCCCGATGCAGGACTTGATCCCAGGACTCCGGGATCATGACCTGAGCTAAAGGCAGATGCTTAACCAACTGAGCCACCCAGCCATCCCCATATATAGTTTTTTTGTTGAAGAGCAAATCCAGTCTTACTCTGTCATGGTGGGAAGCAGGACTATACTAGGTTGTGGGAAGCAGGACTATACTAGGTTTTTTAAAAAATTTCTTTTAATTTTTTAAACTATTATTATTATTTTTAAAGTAATCTCTGGGGGACTCAAAGTCCCTCAAAGGGGCTCAAACTCATGACCCTGAGATCATGAGTTGCACGCTCTACCAACTGAGCAGCCAGGTGCCCCGGAGTTCTACTAGTTTTTATTAGAATGCTCTCCCTGTTTTTCATCTCTTTCCTGTCTTGAACTTACATAGATTTTAATTGTTTCTGTTTTCCTAACTTTAACTACTTATTAACGTTTTACCTATTAGAAATACATTATTCACCCTTTAGTATGTATTTATTTAATTTGTTCTCCTTATAGCTGTCTTTGCATATAAAAATAAAGGAACAGGGGCGCCTGGGTGGCTCAGTGGGTTAAAGCCTCTGCCTTCAGCTCAGGTCATGGTCCCCGGGTTCTGGGACCGAGCCCCGCATCAGGCTCTCTGCTTGGCTGGGAGCCTGCTTCCCTTCCTCTCTCTCTGCCTACTTGTGATCTTTGTCTGTCAAATAAATAAATAAAATCTTAAAAAAAAATAAAGGAAATAGGAGAGAAAATTTAATGGAATTTCTGACTCAATGAAGTATAAAGATTAGAACACAATCAGGAAGATATTTGGGGGAATGTAAGGGTACAGCACATTCACAAAACATATATTGGGGAAATAGTTCATTTTTCCCATGATGCCAGGCACATGCAACCAACAGTCAATTTCTCTTGCCATATATCACTAACCAAAAGCTCTAAGAAACGATGAAAATGGTCCCATTTGGCATGCATCTATTTTATCAAAAGGAAACAAAGCAAATATAAAATCTGAGATAAATTCATAGCTAAGAACACTGTCATTTTTATTCCAGTTTCTATAATTGAAATTGCTGGACTTCAGAGCAACTTTTCCTTGTTAAATAGACTGAGTGAGGTGGGAATCAATATGTATTTAATGAATATCTAGAGAGAGTGCTGAGGCAGAAAAAAAAATCATAGTTTAGAATATTAATTTCTATTTATTTATTTATTTATTAAGGATTTTATTCATTTATTTGAGAGAGAGAGAGAATGAGAAGGGGAAGGGTCAGAGGGAGAAGCAGACTACCTTCCAAGCAGGGAGCCTGATGTGGGACTGGATCCCGGAATTCCAGGATCATGACCTGAACCGAAGGCAGTCGCTTAACCAACTGAGCCATCCAGGCTCCCCAGGAATATTAACTTCTTAATCAGCTGCAGATTTTGAGCCATTTCCTGAAAAACTGCTTCTGTCTTTATCATACTGGGCCATTTGAAAAAAAAAAAAAAAACAACCAACTTGAAAACCTTCAAATTTCCTGCTTGTGGTTGAGACATTGGGTTGCTCCCTCACTGACGTGTCTCTTCATACTTCTGTAATTTTACTTTCTCACCTGAATGCGGATGATATTAGATGGAGATAATGGACAATGGTATTTATTTTACATTTCCATTGTCTACTGAACCTCAAACCCAGAATAATCGCAGACCACAGCAAAAAGGTGAGTTAATCAAGTTAGTGGGCAAAACAATGCACAGTGCCCATAGACTAAGGGATGAATGGAAGGTAGAATAAGTTTGGAGTAGAGGATGCAGAAAAATGGATGGTAATTTGAAGGAATACATCTGGTTCAGTTTGAAGTCCAAACTGGGGGTATGAAAATCTGGTATACAGTCATGGATCTGCTCTGAGTTCTTAGGTAAAGTCCTTTCTTTTTTTTTTTTAAAGATTTTATTTATTTATTTTGACAGAGAGAGATCACAAGTAGGCAGAAAGGCAGGCAGAGAGAGAGAGGAGGAAGCAGGCACCCCACCGAGCAGAGAGCCCGACTTGGGGCTTGATCCCAGGACCCTGAGATCATGACCCGAGCCGAAGGCAGAGGCTCAACCCACTGAGCCACACTGGTGCCCCGGTAAAGTCCTTTCTAACTGTTCACTTCTAAAGTCTCATCTATGAATCCCAAGCTAAGGCTGTTTAAATTCTAAGTATCTCTGTTTTTCTGATTTTGAAATTGGGAGAAAGACACCAATAACTTTGCTAATGGATAATAGTAAGAGTTTGTCAGAAAAGAAACTGATTCACGTTCTCTAGGTTTCCCTCCCACAGTACCATATGAGAGTGTGACGGGAGTAGGAAGAAGGCATTAAGAATATTACAAATAAGTAGGGGCGCCTGGGTGGCTCAGTGGATTAAAGCCTCTGCCTTTGGCTCAGGTCAGGACCCTCAGGGTCCTGGGATCGAGCCCCGCATCGGGCTCTCTGTTCAGCAGGGAGCCTGCTTCCTCCTCCCTCTCTCTCTGCCTGCCTCTCTGCCTACTTGTGATCTCTATCTGTCAAATAAAATAAATAAAATCTTAAAAAAAAAAAAAGAAAAAAAAGAATATTACAAATAAGTATTCCCAGTGACTCTTTGGGGATTTGAGGATGAAAAAGATACTTTTATATGGAGCCCTAAAAAAACGCTTTCTGGGATAGACACATTATAGTATAAGAGCCAAAATTAATATTTGTTTTTTTATCTTAGGCAATACACTCCCATAAAGTATGTTCTTTAGGGTGACTTCATCAGCTTTCTCTCTTCTGCTACATAATCATATTATTATAATTTTTAGTGTTGTTCTTTGAAAGCAATACTATAATTCGCTATGTCATTCTAGTACATTTGGACATTTATTTATTTCCATTACTCTAATTTATATGGTATTGGATATTGGATATGTAGATTTCTTTTGGCTTAAATCTGTACCAATTTCTAAGGAATAGGAACATTAAGTTAAAGGAATCGATATTTTAAAGTTTAAGGGCAAGGTCACACAGGTTATGGTAAGTTGGAACTTGAATATAATTATTTTGATTTCTAGGCAAGTAGTTTTTTATTTACATACAGTCCACATTGCCCATTCTTGTTTGCTGCCAGTATGCTCATTTCTACCCCAGCTTTCAAGGGTACTATATTTGGGAAGAGGAAAATAGACTAGGGGCTTTAAAATTACATTAAAAATCTCTTTACAAGGGGTGCCTGGGTAGCTCAGTGGGTTTAGCCTCTGCCTTCGGCTCAGGTCATGATACCAGGGTCCTGGGATCGAGTCCCGCATCAGGCTCTCTGCTCAGCGGGGAGCCTGCTTCCTCCTCTCTCTGCCTGCCTCTCCGCCTACTTGTGATTTCTGTCTGTCAAATAAATAAATAAAATCTTAAAAAAAAAATCTCTTTACAAAATTATTACATGTTTGTTATGGAAAATAGGGAACATTTTAAAGCAGATAAAAGAAAATAAAAATCATTAATAATTTTAAAACAATGTGGTGATTATTCCTGTTACTGTTTTGATCTATTTTTGCCTGTCTATGCAATGTATTGTATGTACTCTACTAAAAGCCTTTTACTATGTATATTTCTAAAGTAAATTTTAAAAAAATTTAAATTTTCACAAATTGTGGTTACACAAATGCAATTAAGTTTTGGTACCTCTTTTCATTTCGTGTAACATCTAAAATAATTTATTTCAGGGGCGCCTGGGTGGCTCAGTGGGTTAAAGCCTCTGCCTTCGGCTCAGGTCATGATCCCAGGGTCCTGGGATCGAGCCCCGCATCGGGCTCTCTGCTCAGCAGGGAGCCTGCTTCCTCCTCTCTCTGACTGCCTCTCTGCCTACTTGTAATCTCTGTCTGTCAAATAAATAAATAAAATAAAAAAATAATTTATTTCATTAAATATTTTACTATAGTGAAAATATATTTTCTTTTCTTTCTTTCTCTTTTTTTTTTTTAAAGATTTTATTTATTTATTTGTCAGAGAGACAGCTCACAAGCAGGGGGAGCGGCAGGCAGAGGGAGAAGCAGGCCCCTCACTGAGCAAGGAGCCTGATGCAGGACCCATCCCAGTACTCTGGGATCACAACCAACCAGAAGGTATATGCTTAACCAAGTGAGCCATCCAGGCATCCCAAGAAAAAGTATTCTTAACTCGATAAATATAGGATGTTTCCTGATAAAGATGTGGGTTGTCACTCTAGACTTCAGAGCAAATCCCTAATATCTAGCAAGGAAACTTTTAGGGCCTAGGTCTCAGTTCTCACTAGGCCAAATTTGTTCAAGACTCCAGATATCCTTTGGCTTTTCTTGTCCTTCAACTTTTATTCTAACTCAGGATTTTGTTTTGGATTCTCTTCTTGCAGTTTCTTCTTCCAGGTTCCCTCTCTCACACCGGGTGGCAATAGTTTTGGGGCTTCTGAACATCATTTTTGTGTGTCTCCTGCTTGTCCAATGGATTCAGGGTAAGTACCAACTTAAGTCAAAATCTTTTGTTTTGCCTCTTTTTAAAAAAAAGTTTACTTATTTAAGTAAACTCTACACTCAGTGTGGGGCTCGAACTCATGACCTGAGATCAAGAGTTGCATGCTCTTCTGACAGAACCAGCCAAGTATCCCTAATTTACCTATATTGTGTTATAAAAGCAATATAATATAACAGAAAATTTGAAAAATGAAAATGCCAACGAAATAAATCATCACTTGTACACAACATTTCCTGACTGTCACCTCCTAGTCTTTGACTACATGCATTTGTAGAAGTATTTGTTCTTTTAACAAAGAATATCAAGGGGCACCTAGATGGCTCAGTGAATTAAAGTCTCTGCCTTTGGCTCAGGTCATGATCCCAGGGTCCTAGGATTGAGCCCCGCATTGGGCTCTCTGCTCAGCAGGGAGCCTGCTTCCCCTTCTCTCTCTGCCTGCCTCTCTGCCTACTTGTGACCTCTGTCTGTCAAATAAATAAATAAAATCTTAAAAAAAATAAAAAAACACAAAGAATATCAAGTCCTCTAAAATCTTCCCCATCTTATTTTTTTAAAGGTAAGACTAGTATAGGGGCACCTGGGTGGCTCAGTGGATTGAGCCGCTGCCTTCCGCTTGGGTCATGATCTTGGGGTCCTGGAATCGAGTCCCGAGTCGGGCTCTCTGCTTGGCGGGGAGCCTGCTTCCCCCAGCCCCCTGCCTGCCTCTCTGCCTACTTGTGATCTCTGTCAAATAAATAAATAAAAATCTTAAAAAAACAATTAAAAAAAAAGGTAAGACTAAGTATAGTTCTAATCATTGGATGCTTATAATTCATATATTGCTTTTTAATTATATTATGTCATAAACACTTTCCTAATACCATATTTCTTATGATAATAAAGTTAAAATTGTACTATTTATGTATTGTATTTAACTTTTCACATAATAGATACATCAAATTTTAATTAAATATATTCTGATTATTTTCAACTAGAGTGCTTTCACAATGTTTGAAGTGAAATTTTCTAGATTTAATCCTTCTAGGTCATTAACTATGATGATCCAGAAAGCCCTCGGTTTATTGTTTCACAATCCAGAGTCCTGACTTAAGTTTATGTTATCTGAAGATGATTGTTAGTGACAGATGATTGTTTTACAGAATTTATTCATTAGGACTCTAATCCTAATCTAAGGGTTCAGCCCTAGGACCTCTACCTCAGACCTAAATCCTTTGCAGAAAGAGACTTCAAGAAAGTTGGGAATTTCTCATTCAGGCTGGGTAATGTCACAGTTGTATGGAAAAAGCATAAATTTATAAAGTGCCAAATTTGTAGCTTAATCCCCAGAACCCTATATTGGTCCCATGTCAAGCCACAGAAAAGCTGCCTAATTTTGACATTTAAAAAAAAAAGACTGCCTTTGCTTTTTAACCCCTAAATCTAGATTAGGTATATAACCTTTTATGCAGTCATATATCCACATGTGCTCATTTGCTATAATGGCTCCTGTGTGCCTGTTGTGAAATTGTGCCTGTGAGGAGTTTATACAAATATGTTTTATGAAAGTAGAAAATCAATAGAATTATGGAATCTTGGCTGAAATGACCTTGAAAGCTTATTAGGTTTCCTTTCATTTTCACAGAACTATAATCCACCCATTTTTTAAAAAAGATTTTAGTTATTTGTTTGAGAGAGAGAGTGAGCACAAGGCAGGGAGAGGGACAGAGGGAGAGGGAGAGGCAGACTCCCTGTTGAGCAGGGACCTCAACATGGAGCTTATTCCCAGGACCCCAAGATCATGACCTGAGCTGAAGACAGATGTTTAAGACAGACATTTAACTGACTGAGCCATGGAGGCATTCCCCCACCACCACTTTTAAAAGATATAATCTGGCCATTTTAACCTTTTTTAAAAAAATTAATTAATTTATTTATTTGACAGACAGAGATCACGAGTAGACAGAGAGTCAGGCAGAGAGAGGGGGAAGCAGACTCCCCGCTGAGCAAAGAGCCAGATGTGGGGTTCAGTCCTATGACCCTGAGATCATGACCTGAGCCGAAGGCAGAGGCTTAAGCCACTGAGCCACCGAGGTGCCCCTAATCTGGCCATTTTAAAGGAGTGAGAATGTTCTGTATTTAAAAGAGCCCTGTGAAGAAATTACATCACTCTGACTTCAGCATCTGATATCCTTCTCTGTCAGAAACTTTTGTTCGATAAATTATTTTTGCTGAAGTGTAAGACTTTTATCTAATATCTAATGATGACAATCACATTTGTGATAAATGATAAAACACTCTAGTTAAGTTTGCTTTTTCTAGTTTCTGTCCTTTTCTTTTGCGTTATCATGTGGTATCAGGCTAAGGTTGGACATTTTGGAAGATCTGGCCTGATTTCAGCGATGTATATTACACAGTTACACAGTGTGTGCACTAAAACTACATAGACAATGGACAGATACATATAATGCAGATGCTTAGTTATTTTATCTGGTATGAATACAGCAGATGTGCTTAAGGTTCTCTAGCACAAGTGATGTACTCTGTCCACGATCCGCCGCCAGGCTGTATCCATTTCCTTCCCTGCTTTAGTCCTAGTCACATGCTTCAGTGGTGGAACGCACAGGAGTAGTGAGAGAGCTGGACATCATGAAGATTTTAATTCGAGGCCAGGCATTGTTGTGCCTTTCTCTAAACCTCAGTCTGGAAAGTGGTGGGGTAGGGAGGACAGGGCGACCGCCATGCTCTATTTATCTCCCATTTCATTTCCAAGACTGAGTGGTCCATAAAGATGTGAACCAGGTCCTCTTCCTTTCCAGGTTCCAGTCGTACCAGCTGTGCCAATTGTTGCAGTTGTCCAGACCTCTTTATGAAGAGTGGTAACTACTGTTACTACTTCTCACTGGAGAAAAAGGACTGGAACTCTAGCCTGGAATTCTGCCTGGATAAAGAGTCACATCTCCTTGAGTTCACAGACCAACGGGAAATGGTAAACATAAACATTTAGCAAATGGTTGTTTTGTTGATGAATGCTGTTCCAATGTATTGTGTATTCTCTTTTGAGGAACAAAAGGAACACTCTTCTCCTTCCCCATCCTTCTCTCTCCTCTTTCCCTTCCTTCCTCCCCCTCTACCCCTGCTCCTTCCTTCCTTCTTACTCCTTACTCTTTCTCTGCTTGACCCAGCAGCCCTCAGGTATGGAAACCTAGATGTTTGCATACTCCTGTATGTGTGTCTACGTGTGTGCTGGAGGTGGAAGGATGGTGACTATTATAGGTAGGAATTAGGCCTGAAATACAAGTCTAATGAAAAGAAAGCATTAGAGCCAGAAATATACGGGTCCAACAACAAGGAGATAGCAGATTCCTGTGCAACAGCTGGTGGAATTTGGGAGGGAGCAGAAGAGAGAGAGATCATGGGAACAAAGAGACTGTAGCAAGGGCTTCAGTGCCTTTTTCAGTGATTTCCCTTCATTTATTGGAATCCAGTAAGTTCTAGGCGAGGAAACACTTGGGTTGAGGAGTAGGGCATGAGGAGGAAGCAGTTCCAGAGAGCTGGAAAAGAAGAAAGGAAAGGTGTGTGTGTGTCAGAGAGAGAGAGGGAGAGATCGTACTCTCCTTGCAGGGCTAATCTGTGGGCTCCACTTCCTATATGCCCCTCAGATCCTTCCTGTCCATCCAGCAGTCTCTTGGAGGAGAGCTCTTTATTAATTCTAGAGCATCTCAAGGAATTGATATCCTGAGATAACCTGGTACAAAAATCAAATTCTAACTTGTCAGTGTTAATAAAGTATACAAAGAAAATAAATCCTAATTAGGTTTTTAGTGCTAATTTCATGTTGATTTTTTATGTGTTGATATTGATTTTACGTGTTCTCTTTTGGGTAGAATTAAGTCACAGAGAATAGTTTATTAAGAATTAAAATATAGGGTCACCTAGGTGGCTTAGTGGGTTGGGCCTCTGCCTTCGGCTCAGGTCACGATCCCAGGGTCCTGGGATCAAGCCCCGCATCTGGCTCTCTGCTCGGCAGGGAGCGTGCTTTCCCCTCTCTCTCTCTGCCTGCCTCTCTGCCTGCTTGTGATATCTCTGTCAAATAAATAAATAAATAAAATCTTTAAAAAAAAAAAAGAATTAAACTATAATTTGTTATTTGCAATGACGTGGTTGGAACTAAAGGGTATTATACTAAGCAAAATAAGTCAATCAGAGAAAGACAATTATCCTATGGTCTCACTGATACGTGGAATTTGAGAAACAAGGCAGAGGATCATAGGGGGAGAGAGGAAAAAATATAACAAGAGGAAACCAGAAAGGGAGACAAATCATAAGAGACTCTTAATCCCAGGAAACAAACTGAGGGTTGCTGGAAGGGAGGCAGGCAGGGGGTTGGGGTGGCTGAGTGATGGACATTGGGGAGGGTATGTGCTATGGTGAGCTCTGTGAATTGTGTAAGACTGATGAATCACAGGCCTGTACCCCTTAAACAAATAATAATTATATGTTAATAATAATAATAAAAAAGAGAAGGATAAGGAAGAAAAAAAAAAGAAACTATAACGATTATAACAACATTGTATGGCGACAGATGTTAACTACTTTTGTAGCATTGTTTACCCAGAGTTGTCCACACTACATTCTACATCAGAAACTAATGTAACATTGTGTGTCAACTATACTTCAATTAAAAAAAAAAGAACTCAATTATATTAACATTCTTTGGGGAAATTCAGAGAAGTAACTACTCTAAAGCTGACGAGGAGAACATACAGTCCCTAAATTGTGTAACTTTCTATTTTAAGAAAAGATTAAAGTATCTAGATGTCTTGTTTTCTGTTGAAAGAAGAATAGTCATTCCTTTGAAATTCTGTTTTTGGGGTGTCTGGTGGCTCAGTGGGTTAAGCCTCTGCCTTCAGCTCGGGTCATGATCTCAGGGTCCTGGGATCGAGCCCCACTTCGCATCGGGCTCTCTGCTCAGCGGGAAGCCTGCTTCCCCGTCTCTCTCTGCCTGCGTATCTGCCTACTTGTGATCTGTCTGTCAAATAAATAAATAAAATCTTAAAAAAAAAAAGAAATTCTTTTTTTTCCCCCAAAAGATTTATTTATTTATTTGACAGCGACACAGCAAGAGGGAACACAAGTAGGGGGAATGGGAGAGAGAGAGAAGCAGGCTGGAAGAGCTGGAAGCAGGCTTCCAGCTGAGCAGGGAGCCCAGTGCAGGGCTCAATCCCAGAACCCTGGAATCATGACCTGAGCCGAAGGCAGACACTTGACTAAGGCACTCAGGTGCCCCCATTCCTTTGAAATTCTACATAGAATCTAATTTCAAATCAGTCTGTCCCTGTTACTCCCTTTTCTTTTATGCCTTCCCTAAACTAGATGATAGGATGCATTGAGATCTATTCGTTCGATATGTGAGATCTTGGTTTTGTGGCATCTGATCATAATAGCCTTGTTTTCTGCACCTTTTGCAGCAACTTCTGTTCTCACTCTGATATATTTGCATCTGAAGACTTGAGCTGACCAACGTCAATAGAAGTAAGCAAAGAGCTTGAACCATTGCAGGAACCATGCTGATAAACAGAGTAGTGAGTGGTAATGCGAAACAATGCCAGAGGCAGTGTGGTGTAGCAGCTATTATTACAAATGAGGCTGTGTGCTAATAAGAAGGGAGGAGGACAGGGGCTAATGCTCTGAATATCTGGGGCTTGGGATATTTCTGATTCTCAGCACTTCCCAAAGGAATGGAGTGGTATTAGAGGGATTCTTGTCTGTCTTTCTTTACTTTCCCTGAGTCTTGCCTCTGCCGTCAAGTAAGCTGAACAGAGTTAGTTTGGCTGCATTTCCAAAACCTGTTTATTTTCTCATAAGTCCCCTTGGTTCAAGGTGATGCCGGAGAGGGTAAAATGCCCCTGAGAGATTTAATAGCAGTCAGATGGGTTTCGCTTCTGACCTCCCAGGGAGCCTTGCACGATTCTCGGGTCTAATTCTTTGTCTTGCCCCCAGCTTTTGTCAGATTCTATAGCACTGGCTTGACTTCTGTCTGATCGGCTGAGCCTCCTGTACTAGCGACATTATTCTTTTGTTCTCAAGGCAAGATTTATATTCTGTTTTAAGGTATGCCTGATATTCCTAGTGTCATACTTCGGACGAAACAGCTGCTAGAAGAGCATACGGGTCTATTAAGGAGGAAAGTTTTCAAACTGGGACTCCACTGGTGGAGAACACATCTAGAGAATTAGTTCGCTATATGCAAAGGTCAACCTTTTAAAGTCACTCACAGAAATATTGTACTTGATGGCTTCCAGATACATCTTGCACATGCTGAAAACTGAGATGACTTTTCCCATTAATTGTCTGCTGTGCTTTTTTTATTCATGTTTAAAAAATTATTTGAAGTTGAAATCTGGAATGTACCTTATAGGATTTAAATCTATTTAAAGTAGTGAGATTCTCACTTATTATCTTTTTTTCTATCTTGGACTTAAATATTTATTTTATTTTTGAGAAAATAATAAAATGAAAATTGAATCACTCCATTATTTCTTCAGTTTTCTGTTTACATGATGGCATTGACTCTGTTGTTTTTCTTGCTCTTTTGAATTTATCTTTAGATCTTTAGGTATATTCAAGTTCTTGATTTTTGTTGCCATGTTTTTCCGTTAGGCTCAGTTCATTTAGGATGTTAGCATTTGCTTTTAGGGTTTTTTGTTGTTGTTTTGGGTTTGTTTTTAGCCGCACCCTCCGCCAGCTCACAAGAACCAGCCCCTTGTGGCTCTTCCCTTCTCTTAACCTTTGTTATAGTTGTTGGTAAGTTATCGTAAAATACACCCTTGTTGATCAGAAAGTTCCCCGTGGAAATACTTTGGTTTCTTTAAAGCTATTCCAATGCTCCTCACCCTGTGACATCTTTCTTCCTTATTATTATCATATCATTGTATCACCAGGCTCTTGTTTTAACAACCTCTTATTCAGCCTTAACCCTCTTCCCTGTCAGAGTTTATGACTTTGGGATTGTCCCTATCTTCCTCCTGAACTTTTGATATTGGCTTTTCTTTGTTTTTTTAGGATTTACATCTAAACATAATCAGGGCTTCCTTCTTTGGATACTACAATACAAACACTATGGTAAGGTGGTCACTTCCCCCATATTTTAAGTAACAGAAAGGGCTTTTTTGGTGTCTTTGAGACAGTCACAAGTTGGTTTTTTACTACCTTGCTTTACTAGCTACGTGAACTTGAGAAATTTTGTTACCTTCTGTGACTCTCAGTTTCCTCAGGTATGAAGTAGAGAAAGTTCTTTCCAGAATTATTATGATATTAAATGAGAAAATCTGTGTGGAATTTCCTTTAACATATAGGAATCACTTAATTTTAGTTTTTCTTCTTTTCCACTTTAATTTTCCTTGTCACTCAAAATGAAGCCTAGAGTCAAAATAACTTGCTTTTCTCTTATGTCTTCCAAGATGTGAAATTTCAATAAATATGTATCACAAAATAAATTATGACTTGTCGAACTAAGCATTTTTGTTATGAGGATATCTTAAATATGTTAGAAGATTCAAAGAAATACCTGGAAACACAGGGTGATGGTAGGAGAACTGTTGAACTCTGGAGTTGTTATAGTCTGATAATGTCTATGTTTTTGTCACGCTTCCCTCATAAACAGAACGAGCAGCAGCTGTGACCTTCACACAAAAATTGTAGGTGTGGTAGATAGGTTAAGATATCGCTCAGTATCTTTTTTTTTTGGTTAACATTTTACAGAATTGTGGTAAAATATATGCAAAACATAAAACTGTTTTAACAATTTTCAAGTGTACAATTAAGTGGCATTAAGTATAGTCACATTGTTTTTCAACTGTCACCACTGTTCCTCTCCAGAACTTTTTCTTCATCCCAGACCAAAACTCTGTATCCATTAAACACTTAACTCCCCATTCCCCCTTCCCCCAACCCCTGGTAACCACCGTTCTACTTTTTGTGTCTCTGAATTTGCCTATTACGTCCTTTTGTATCTGGCTTATCTCACTGAGCATGTTTTCAAGGTCCATTCATGCTGTAGTACGCATCAGAATTTCATTCCTTTCTATGGCTGAATAATAGTCAATTACATGGATATATCACATTGTGTTTATCCATTCATTTGTCAATGGACAGTCTCACTGTCTTTTAAAGAGAGTGCTCTGGTTTACACAGCAAGTCTTAATTTATTTTTAGTATTGTGCATATTCACAAAATTATAGGGAACATTCATATCAATATTAAACTCTAGTAATTTGTAGCCTGTCAAATTTTCCTTTGATATATTTTAATGTATCTGCATGTTTTTATATGATACTAATTGCTGTCTGTAAACTATAAGGTATCTGAAAGTCTGGAAACATAGGATAAATTTATTTTTAAATAGTATATTAGTTACATTTTCAAGTAATATGCTCCATAAATCTCTAGATATGTTTTTAGGCAAAACTCCTTTAAATTTAAAACAATAGATCCCAGTTGATTTTAGATATGGGTGATCTGTATTGTACTTTTTTTTTCCAAATTAATAACTACATCCATTGCTTTAAATACCTTACATGAAAAGGTGTCCAGAGATTGAAGAAAAATAAATTAATGATATTATTTAGAAATATAACATATACATTTATAACATATATATATATATTTACAAATATATTTATCCTATGTTTCCAGGTTTTTTGGACACCTTATATTTATGTTCTGCTTTCATCATATAACATTGTTTCCTTACTGTTTTTTCCAAACATTTAAAAATTATTGTAGTTATTTATTTTTTATGGTTCTGTATTATTCTATTATTGTTTATCTATTTTTCTTATCTTAGACAACATTTTTCTTATTTCTAATTTTTATTCATTTAAAGCATTTTTATATGAATTATTTCTCTTGAAGTCATTTTTTAAGGATATAGTTCCCAAGATTAGATGAGCCAATTGAAGATATGACCAAGTAACTTTGACATATTATTAGTTTATTTCCATATAGATTGAAATAACTAGATATATCCTGTAAGCCATGTTAGTTTGGTAGTTTAAGGAGTATGTTCTATGCCTTAATAATATTTAAGTTATAATTTAAAAATATAACTTGCAAAGGTATGTGGGTATATAAGCATGAATACTGATCTAAAAAAAAAGAAAGAAAAATATATCTGATTTTATTTGTTTGAGCTCTGTCTTCATTTTGCTTTTAGGTTTTGCATTTTTTTCTCTGTAAAATAAGACCAAATATCACAAACTCTAAAGTAAATACAACAAACCTGAGTCCTTTCGTTTATACCCTCTTTGGAGGATGAGGATTCTGAGTCAACACCCTTGTTTATGCTTCTGTGCTGTTTCTACACACACACACATACACGCACACGCACACAGTCCATGAGTACACAGAGCACTGATCATTACAGTCTGGTTTTAAGGTTTATTCTGAGTGGGATAATAAAACTTTCACTCTCCAGCCTCACCAGTGAGAAGTGGTAAACTGGTCTGATCATGTGACTTCAAAATGTGTGGGTTGAGAGAGTAGTAAATTAGTGCAGGGTTGGCATTTGTATGTCGGTACTATCTAATCCCAGCTCCTCAGACTCTACCTCAGGTTTTTGTTTTTTTTTTTTAAGATTTTTATTTATTTGACAGACAGAGATCACAAGTAGGCAGAGAGGCAGGCAGAGAGAGAGAGAGAGGAGGAAGCAGGCTCCCCCCTGAGCAGAGAGCCCGATGTGGGGCTCGATCCCAGGACCCTGGGATCATGACCTGAGCCGAAGGCAGAGGCTTTAACCCACTGAGCCACCCAGACACCCCTCTACCTGAGGTTTTTGAGCAAGTCTTTGTTCATTTCTGTGCTTTATCAGCCATCCCTCTACCCTTGAAATAAAGGGAAGAAAGAAACAGACTTTTTCTTGCCATATCCAGAGGAATGAGGACAAACTCATTTTTTCCATTTTAAATAATCCTTTAAAGCAACTTGGTTAAAAACTGCATGAAAAGTTTCAAGCTATTCTGGAAATTAAGACATCATTTCATCTCTCTTACCCTTCCCTGACTCTTCAGTTTACCTCCCTACCCCCAACATATATAAGTAAGTACTCCATGGGGGTAAAGTAAAAAGGGCAGAGCATTTGTGTTCAAAAGGTTTTAATTTCTTGTGGCACAAGACTTATCTTTTATATATCTTGTTTCTCTGTCTTGTTCCTGACTGTAGAGGTAAAGCTCTCAGTTTCCCCCGTTCCGGATGGTATTTACTGTGGGCCTTTTATAATGGCCTTTATGATGTTAAGATGTGTTTCCTCTATCTCTATTTTGTTGAGGGTTTCTGTCAAGAATGGATGCTGTATTTTGTCAAATAATTTTTCTGCATCTATTGAGAGGATCATATGGTTCTTATCCTTTCTTTTATTAATGTGATATGTCATGTTGATTGATTTGCAAGTATTGAACCACCCCTGCAACCCAGGAATAAATCCCACTTGATCATGGTGAATAATTCTTTTAAGGTACTGTTCGATTCCATTTGCTAGTATCTTGTTGAGGATTTTTGCATCCATGTTAATCAGGCTTATTGACTTGTAATTCTCCATTTTAGTGAGGTCTTTGGTTTTGGAATCAAGGTGATGCTGGCCTCCTAGAAAGAGTTCAGAAGTTTTCCTTCCATTTCTATTTTTTGGAACAGTTTGAGAAGAATAGGTATTAGTTCTTCTCTAAATGTCTGGTAGAATTCCCCTGGGAAGCCATCTGGCCCTGGATTTTTATCTGTTGGGAGATTTTTTATTACAGATTCAATTTCCTTGATGGTTATGGGTCTATTCAAATTTGCAATTTCTTACTGTTTCAGTTTTGGTATTGGTAGTTTGTATGTTTCTAGGAATTTATCCATTTCTTCCAGATTGCCCCTTTTGTTGCCATATAATTTTTCATAATATCTTCTTATAATTGTTTATAGTTCTGTGGTGTTGGTTGTGATCTCTCTTCTTTCACTGGTGGTTTTATTTATTTGGATCCTTTCTCTCTTGCTCTCTTTTTTAAAATAAAAATCTGTTTTTTTTAAAAGGTTTTAATTTATTTATCAGAGAGAGAGAGAGTACAAGCAGGAGGAGCAGCAGGAAGACCAGGCAGAAGGAGAAGCAGGCTTCCCACTGAGCAGGGAGACTGATGAGGGACTTGATCCCAGGACCCTGAGATGGTGACCTGAGCCAAAGACAGATGCTTAACTGGCTGAGCCACCCAGGCGCCCTCTTTTTCTTTTTCATATGTCTAATTAGGGGTTTATCAACTTGATTAATTCTTTCAAAGAACCAGCTCTTTTTGTTGATCTGTTCTGCTGTTTTTGTTTTTGTTGTTTGTTTCTATATTGTTTATTTCTGCTCTATCCTTTGTTAAAATTTTACTTCTTCTGCTGGTGTTAGGCTTTATTTGCTGTTCCTTTTCTATCTCCTTTCGGTATAGGTTAGGTTGTGTATTTGAGACTTTTTTTGCTTCTTGAGGTAGGCCTGTATTGCTACATATTTTCCTTTTATAACCACCTTTGCTGCATCCCAGAGGTTTTGGACTGTTGTGTTTTCATTTTCATTTGTTTCCATGCATTTTTAAATTTCTTCCTTAATTTCCTGGTTAACCCATTCATTCTTTAGTAAGATGTTCTTTAATCTCTATGTATTTGTGGTCTTTCCAAATTTTTTCTTGTGGTTGACTTCAGGTTTTAGAGTGTTGTGGCCTGAAATACACATAGTATGATCTCAGTGTTTTTGTATTTGTTGAGGGCTGATTTGGGACCTAGTATGTGATCTTTTCTGGAGAATGTTCAATATGCATTAGGAAAAAAAAGTGTATTCTGCTGCTTTAGGATAAAATGTTCTGAATATGTCTGTTAAATCCGTCTGATACGTTGTGTCATTCAAAGCCATTGTTTCCTTGTTCATTTCCTGCTTAGATGATCTATTGCTGTAAGTGGGGTGTTAAAGTCCCCTTCTATTATTGTGTTATTATCAATGAGTTTCTTTTAAAAAATTTATTTATTTATTTATTTGAGAGAGAGTGCGCATGAGTGGGGGGAAGGGCAGAGGGAGAGGAAGAGAGAGAATCAGATTCCCTGTTGAGCAGGGAGCCTGATGTGGGCCTTTCCCAGGACCTTGGGATCATTACCTACACTGAAGGCAGACACTTAACTGACTGAGCCACATAGGCACCCCATCAATGAGTTTCTTTATGTTTATTATTGATTGGTTTATATATTTGGGTTCTCCCAAGTTGGGGGCATGTATATTTATAATTGTGAGATCTTCTTGTTGGATAGACCCCTTAATTATGATATAGTGCCTTCTTCCTCTCTTGTTGCAGTCTTTGGGCGCCTGGGTGGCTCAGTGGGTTAAGCCGCTGCCTTCGGCTCGGGTCATGATCTCAGGGTCCTGGGATCGAGTCCCGCATCGGGCTCTCTGCTCAGCAGGGAGCCTGCTTCCCTCACTCTCTCTCTGCCTGCTGCTCTGCCTACTTGTGATCTCTCTCTGTCAAATAAATAAAATCTTTAAAAAAAAAAATCTAGTTTGTCTGATATAAGTATCGCTACTCTGACTTTCTTTTGATTTCCATTAGAATGACAGAAGTTTCTCCATGCCCTCACTTTCAATCTGGAGGTGTCTTTAGGTCTAAAACGAGTCTTTTGTAAGCAAAATATAGATGGGTCTTGTTTTTTTAATCCATTCTGATACCCTTTATCTTTTGATTGGAGCATTTAGTCCATTTACATTCAGAATAATTATTGATAGATAAGAATTTAGTGCCATTGTATTATCTATAAAGTTGCTGTTTCTGGAGATTTTTTTCTGTTCCTTTCTAGTCTTTGTTGCTTTTGGTCTTTCTTCTCCATTTAAGGGGTCTCCTTTAATACTTTTTGCAGGACTGGTTTAGTGGTCATGAAACTCTTTTAGCTTTTGTTTATCTCAGAAGCTCTTTATCTCTACTTCTATTCAGAATGTCAGCCTTGTGGGATAAAGTATTCTTGACTGCATATTTTTCCCATTCAGCACATTGAATATATCACGCCACATTCTTGTGGCCTGTCAAGTTTCTGTGGAGACAGCTACTGCTAATTTGATTTATCTTCCCTTGTAGGTTAGGTATTTCTTTTCTCTTGCTGCTTTCCGGATTCTTTCCTTATCTCTATATTTTGCAAATTGTACTATGATATGTCTTGGTATTGGCCAGCTTTTGTTGAATTTGATGAGAGTTCTCTGTGCTTCCTGGATTTGGATGACAGTTTCCTTTCCTAGATTAGGGAAGTTCTCAGCTATAATTTGCTCAAATAAACTTTCTGCCACCTTTCCTTCTCTTCTTCTGGGACTCCTGTGATACAAATTTTATTATGCTTTATGGAGTCACTGAATGCCTTAAGTCTACATTCATGATCCATGAATCATGGATCTTTCTTTTCTTTCCCTCTTCTCTTCTGCTTCATTATTTTCCATAATTTTATCTTCCATATCACTGATTAGTTCCTCTGTTTTGTTCATCCTTGTCATTGCATCCAGTCAGTTTTGCATCTAGGTGATAGCATTTTTAATTTTTTAAAAATACTTTGTTTGTTTGTTTGTTTGATACACAGAGAGAATATGCACAAACAAGGGAAGTGGCAGGCAGAGGAAAAGGGATGAGCCCTATGAGGGGCTTGATCCCAGGACCCTGGGATCATGACCTAAGCCGAAGACATATTCTTAACCAAATGAGCCATCCAGGCACCGCTCAGTTATAGCATTTTTTATTTTGGCCTGACAAGTTTTTAGTTCTTTTATCTCTACAGAAAGGTATTTTCTAGTGTCTTCTATGCTTTTCTCAAGCCCAGCTAGTATAGTTAGCATTGTTGTTTTAAGTTCTGGTTCAGACATATTATTTATTATTAGTTCCCTGGTCATCACTTCTTCCTGTTCTTTCTTTTGGGGTGAATTCCTCTGTCTTTTCATTTTGGGTAGGTCACTGTTTTTTCTGTGTTAGAAAGCCTCTTATGTTTGCTGCTCCTGAGAATAATGACTATATTAAGAGGTCCTATACTGTCCCAGGCCTGGTGCTTTAGGATGTGTTTCACAGTATGCACTGTGTTTTTCTGTTTTGGCTGCTCTATCCCTCAGGTCAGTCCTCTGCAGTCTCCTCTCTTGTGTTCCTGGCTTCCATCAGACCCTGCCCTCATGCAGGGTCTGTGACTGAGCCATCTGTGACTGAGCCATCTGCCCACTGCATGACACAGTACTCCTGTATTTTCTGTCATGGTCATGGCTAGGTTTCAAAACTCCAAATTTTAGGGACCCAGAGTGGTGCAGAGTGGTGATGATCCTCTGGGGGAGGGTCTTGCCATGCTGCAGCTGGTGTCCATTAGTCCCAGAAAAGCAGTGACATGATTGTGCATTGGCTTGGAGTTTATGGTAAAGTGTAGCAAAAGCGGGCACCAGGGTTTGCCGCTCTCAGTGGTGTCTCTGTTCCTATGCTAATGAACGGGGCAGCACACTAGTGTCCACAAGCTCTTTTGACCCCCGAGAGGCCATGCTGCCTCTCCCAAATGCACTCCAAGAAGGGGAACTCTCTCTTCCAGTGCAATCCAGGGGATCCTCAAACCATGCTATCTGGTCCCAGGTCTCTGCCTTCCTTCCCCACGGAAGCACTGCTGTGGCCACCAGGCTCCACTGGGCTGTGGCTAATGGACTTCTGAAGCTTCAGACTTTGGACTTCCTGGCTTGTAAAAACTTGTGATAATCAGCTGCTCTTGTTTTCCTACTCAATGGTTTTGGGGAAGTGTTTGTCTTGCGCAGTTCCCTGCACTGCTTTCTTTCTCTTCTCTTTCTTTCTTTCCAGGATCAAAACTCCCTCCCATTACAGCACCTGCATTTCTTTTCTCCCCAGAATTATGTCCCCACACTTCCTCTCTTCCCTGATGTGGCTTCTTTTCACCCTCTAGTTCTGCAGTTTGTACTTTACCATGTGAGGGCTTCCTCACCCAGCCCAGGTTTTAGGATATTTGACCTTGGTTGTAATGAGAAACAAACATGATGTGTTCACTTTAGTAGACCTCCTTATTCATACATCAGCCTGTTCTGTGGCAACACTTGGACCCAGTAAATAATACTGAAATCTAATGTTATAATATAAGCTTAAGTTGTCTTCTTGGTGTGTTTCATCAAAGAGAATGTGGTTTCTTAGCCAAATGTGCACCTTTCTTGACACATCCCATGAGTTTCATGATCTTTTTCAGGGCTGGAAAGCATCATTTTATTTTATTTTTTAAGTAATACGTACACCAAACATGGGACTCCAACTTACAACCCCAAGATCAAGAGTCTCATGCTATACCAACCAAGCCAGGCAGGTACTCCGAGAAAGCATAGTTTAGGAGAGAGATAGGTTGCAGAGAGATGGACTATCTCAGTACAGGACATGCCAAGGTGTTGCCTTGGGTTCTAGTCCAAGTACTATCACTAAGTTGAGTTTCTATTCCTTCAAACAGAAGAAGTCCAAGGAGTGAGGAGAGAGATCAAAGCAAGTTCACTGAATTTGAGAATATGGTGCTTTTGTGATGGCCACTGCCAGATGAAGTCACGGTTATCTCAGAGCATTAATGTAGGAAGGAGGCTTAAGACAAATAGTCAGGAAGTACATGATCACAGGAACAAGTTATGGCCTTTTCATTTAACATCTATCAGGTCAAACTCTAACTCAGAGAAAACCAAACCAACCAAGTAACCAAACAAAACCATTAACACACAAGATTTCTGGTAGCAAAGTCAAAGGACTGGAGATATAACTTGGATGCTTTCTTATTAGTTTTAGTTTTTATTTTTTTCACAAGGGAATTGCAGTGACTTCAAGGATTAAGAATAAGAAGTAGAGTGTTGAGAAGATGCAGGAAATTATCTCATTAAGTATACATACAGTATTTGCTGAATACACAGGGATATCAGTTATCAAATGTCCACAAATGCTCCTGCACACATATTTGCTTGCCCACCACTTGTAACCCAGGGGGTTGAGTATCTGTTAAAATACATATGAATACCTTTAAATATTCACTCATGCTCTAAAACACACACAAACTGAGCTACTTATGTTATATGTAACTGTTTCCCATGAGTAGATTGGTCTTCAAACTTACAATTTTATCCGTTTTGCTCATGAAGAAACACATTACTTGTTAACATTAACATCACATTGAAAATTCAGCATCACAAGAAAGGTCTCTGTAACAAAAGCATTTTTCAAAGCTGAGGATGTTTATTGCAAAGTCTATTCATTACACTAACGCCAAATCCTACAATAGTATTAATCTTCTGGAATTTATCCTTTATTTTATTCCACTTATTGAGGCAATTACCTTAGAGTATAACTCCTTCATTTGAGTGTCAGACTCTACAGAGCAAAGAATATGTTATCTCTGTTCTAGTGGTAGCATGGGACCAACTTAACTTTGTCTTATGCTTGTTTCCTTAAGAACTGTTTTTATTTTACTTGTCATATGCAAGATTGATGAGAACTTGAAAAATAAGAGTGTAGTGGGGAAAAAAGCAAGTATATTGCTGAAAGCTTAATAATAACTTATGTATTAAATGATAATTAGAAAGATGACTGCTTCCATAGTGGTATTAAGCTTTTCTTCTGTAAAAGTTATTTGAATACCTATTAAGTACTTCATCTAACCAAGGAGGAAGTTACAGTGGAAGGCAGAGTATAATATTTATCTTGTCTTTCATGTTATAAAATGCAATTATACACATAAAGTTGAATTATAGGAAATGTTGCACTCTGCTGTGTAAGTATAGAATTAAAGTTTAAAAGAGAGATTAGTTATTTGGACTAGGTGGTGGTTTTAATCAGCTTGAACTGCTAACCAGAGTATCACTGGGTGGCTTAAGCCACAGACATTGATGTCTCACAGTTCTGGAGGCTGAGAAGTTCAAGATCAAAATGTTGATGGGTTCCGTCTCTGGTGAGGCTCTTATTTGTGGCTTGCAGACAGTTGCCCTATAATTGTGTCCTTTCCTGATAGAGGGAGAGTGTGCTGGGAACTCTTCTTAAAAGGACACTAATGTCATCATTAGTGAGGGCCTCATGACCTTGTCTAAAACTAATAACCTTCCAAAGGCCATATGCCTAGGTACCATCATGTTATTAATTAGAGCTTCAATATATGAATTTTGGGGAGAAATAAATATTCAGTCCATAATAATGGTAACAAGAGGGGGTGTAAAGAATAATTATCGATCACGACACTGAATCTCTTCTTTAGTTTCCTACATTTTCTTACCTTTTTCCATCATCTTCAATCTCTCCCTAGCGCCTGCTTCGACGGTTCCTCAAAAATGATTTTTACTGGATTGGTCTGAGGAACAAATCTGGCTGGAGGTGGGAAGATGGGTCACCCCTAAAAATCTCAAGGTAAGGGGGTTCAAAAAAATGGGGAAAAAAGAGAAAAGGAGAAGAGAAAGTATGTGATGGGGAAAGAGGTCAAGGTTAATAGATGGTGAGGAGAGGAAAGGGTAAGGAAAGGAACTAGAGAACAGGAGAGGAAATGAATGGTGGATAAGAGCCAAAAAAAAAAAAAAAAACCAAAACAAAACAAATAAACAAAAACAAAACCCAAAACCCAAAAAAACAAAAAACCAAAACCAACAACAAAAAACCCCAACAACAACGAAAAAAAGAGAGGCTAATGTTCTGGGAGCTGAGAGAAGTGGGGCCTGAATAGGGAGAAAGAACTGCTCAGTTTTTATCTCTTCCATGCCTTGCAGCTCCTTTGCTCTCATATTACCTTAAGTGATTGACTTTCCTGATTTCTTACAGCATTGTTTCAAACAGCTTGATCCAGAAGTGTGGAGCCATCAACCAACACCATCTCCAAGCCGCCAGCTGTGAAGCTCTTTTACCGTGGATCTGTAAGAAGGTCAGACTTTGAGGGGGTCAGATCTGTGGTAAGGCTCCCTCACACGAGGGAGCAGGCCTCTGGGTGCTCAGATGACCATGCGCATGTATTTGGTGAATGATGAAACTTCTAGGACATAGCATTTGATGTAAGATTAGTGCAGCTTCCCTGGGAACTGAAGGTTTGTTGCTGGACTCTCCTTGAGAACATTTAGATATTATCCTAACAATTTAAAGATCAGATCTAGGATCATTTGGGAAATAGAAGTTTTTTGTAGTACTTCTCACTGTAGTGACTGATGCTGCCTCCTTCACCCCCATCCTTACCATTTCTGTCAAAAGTGTACCTTTCCTCAATGTTAAGGTCCGAACTGATGAAATCTGCGCAGGTATATACTATTGCTCATGTGTTATAGGTGTTTTTGATGTGTGCTAGGAAGTTGGCATGTTACTGATTCCTCATAATATATTTTTATCCTAATGGTGGCCCTTCACGGAGAAAGCTATATTCTAAAGGATAATGCTAATAGTGAGAACCTAAGTTGTAGAAAGAGGATGAAACAGGGTGGTGCTTTCTGCTTCTCAGCTCTTCACCACTTAAAGACATGGCCTTGGCTGAATTTAATTTTTATAGGTGTGCATAGATGTGGTTGAATAAACTGATATATGACCATATCTTTTCCATGTTGTGGATGTGTGATTTGCAGGTTAATTTCACATAGTGGTCAATCTGAGGAAAGTTTACAGAAGCCATTTATGTGCTTGATTCCCAAATTATTTTAGGCATGAATGCCTCAAAAATGAGAAAAACTTGGTTATTTCTCTTAAGTAGGGTTTGGAGAGGGATGCCTGGGTGGCTCAGTCGGTTAAGTGACTGCCTTCGGCTCAGGTCATGATCCCAGGGTCCTGGGATCGAGTCCCACATTGGGCTCCCTGCTCGGCGGGGAGCCTGCTTCTCCCTCTGCCTGCTGCTCCCTTGCTTGTGCTCACTCACTCTCACGCTCACTCTCTATCTGATAAATAAATAAAATATTTTTAAAAAAGTAGGGTTTGGAGATAGGGAGGGAAGGTGCTGTTTAAAAGACGTAAGAGGGAATACTGAGGGGGACCATCATTCCATACTGTACTGTTGATGATGCTGGATTACAATCTCTTACCTTTCTCTCAGTTTTAAAAAAACTTAACATAGGGCGTCTGGGTAGCTCAGTGGGTTAAGCCGCTGTCTTTGGCTCGGGTCATGATCTCAGGGTCCTGGGATCGAGTCCCGCATCTGGCTCTCTGCTCAGCGGGGAGCCTGCTTCCCTTCTTCTCTCTCTCTGCCTGCCTGTCTGCCTACTTGTGGTCTCTCTCTCTGTCAAATAAATAAATAAAAAAACTTAAAAAAAATTACCATATAGTGTATTATATGTTTCAGGGACACAGGTCTGTGATTCATCAGTCTTACACAGTTCACAGCACTCACTGTAGCACATACCCTCCCCAATGTTGATAACTCAGCCACCCCATCCCTCCCACCCACCTCCACTCCAGCAACCCTCAGTTTGTTTTCTGAGACCAAGAGTCTCTTAAGGTTTGTTTCCCTCTCTGGTTTCATCTTGTTTCATTTTTCTATCCCTTCCTCTCTGATTCTCTGTCTTGTTTCTCAAATTCCTCAAATCAGTGAGATCATATGATAATTGTCCCTCTCTGATTGACTTATTTTGCTTAGCATAATACCCTCTAGTTCAATCCACGTTGTTGCAGATGGCAAGATTTCATTTTTTGATGGCTGCATAGTATTCCATTGTATATACACACGACTTCTTCTTTATCCATTCATCTGCTGATGGACATCTTTCCATAATTTGACTGTTGTGGACATTGCTGCTATAATTATTCGGGTGCATGTGCCTCTACAGATCACTACATTTGTATCTTTAGGATAAATACCCTATAGTGCGATAGCTGGGTTGTAGGATAGCTCTATTATCAACTTTTTGAGGAATCTGTTTTCCAGAGTGGCTGCACCAACTTGCATTCTCACCAACCGTGTAGAAGGGTTCCCCTTTCTCTGCATCCTTGCCAGAATCTGCATTTCCTGACTTGTTAATTTTAGCCATTCTGACTGGTGTGAGGTGATATCTCACTCTGGTTTTGATTTGTATTTCCCTGAGGTCAAGTGATGTTGAGCACTTTTTCATGTGTCTGTTGGCCATTTTTCTTAGGTTTTTTTTTTTTTTTTTGAGGAACATGAACTCTATCTTATCTATTGTTATATCCTCCCCCCCACCTAAAATAGTGCTTGTATCAGTGAATATTAAATGAAAGAATGGATGAATAAAAAATTCAAACATTCTTATTCTAGTTTTTTTCTGTTAGCCCATGAATTGATTACAGGAATTAAGGGCAAAAAATACGGTATTTTCTAATCCTTTCTGACCCCATTCACGTGTGCGTTTAGTAGCTGCCTCTAAAAAGGCAAAGAGGCAGTTTGGTCTGGATGTAATGTTTAGAGAAGGAAGTGGTAGAAACAAAGTTCTGTCTGCTTATGATCTCTTACTGTTGGCTCTGGGGAGGGAGGGTATCTGTTGATTACGCATGTGATGGTAGCGATTCTGGCTTGGTTAAGGATGTAATGATCCTGATTCCTTTTGGGCCCTGGCTTTGCTGCTACAGAGCACACAATCTCAGTTACTTATTCAAAGAGAAGCAGAGGAGGACAGTGCCCTCCCAAGCTCTCCCCTGAGTAGGCAGCTTGTGGGAAATTCTTCTCTGTGATGAAGTTTCAGTCTTTTTGCAAGAATTTCTCACCATCTCTCCTCAGAATTGGATCTAGCTCTTCCCTGCTCTTCCTCCCTTCCGGATGTTACATTAGAAATCGCTGATCTCCTAGCTATTTATTTGTTCCCTGGACTTACTCATTAGGAGCCAGGGTCAGTTACTAACTCAAATTCTTCTCCCTTGCCTAGTGAAATAAAGTTTGAGTTTATCTTGTGTCTGGTGCAAGAAAGTGGTCCATTTTCATTCTTTTGCATACTTTCGACTAGTTTTCCCAACACCATTTTTAAAAAAAAATTTCAGATGTTTTTTAGTCAAGGGTTTTCAAAAGAAGGAAAACAGAAAAGGCTAACAATCTGACCAAATGTACAGTTCAAAAATGTCTTTTGGCATTTAGCAACAAATCCTAGGAAAGAAAACCACGGTTTTCTTGAACCAAACAAGTTACCCCTGGCAAGTTTGTGGCACTAGTAAAGCAAAAATAAAAAGTTAACTCCCTTGATCATACAGTTATCTCCACGAAATTCGTTTTTTCCCAATCTGTACAGAAGGTCTTTCTTCATAAATTAGCTTTTTTAAAAAAAAGATTTTATTTATTTATTTGACAGAGATCACAAGTAGGCAGAGAGACAGGCAGAGAGAGAGAGAGAGGAGGAAGCAGGCTCCTCGCTGAGCAGAGAGCCTGATGTGGGGCTCAATCCCAGGACCCTGAGATCATGACCCGAGCCGAAGGCAGAGGCTTAACCCACTGAGCCACCCAAGCACCCCCATAAATTAACTTTTTAAATAATTTAATGGCTGCCTACTATGTGATGTTCGACTAATTTTTTTTTTTTTAATGTACAGAGGTTGTTTCTCAACTCTTACCCAGACGAATATAGCTCAGTTCAGACCCATCTAGCAGCAGATTTCCCCTCCCCTCTAACCGAGCTACCAAGCTGCCAAGTTTCTCTCTTAACTAATGCAAACATATCAAGTAGTAAGAGACCCAGGCTTACAAATGTGCTGAATACAAGGAGGGCGCTGCATCCAGTTGGACTTTCACAAAGCAGTAATATTCTAGGGAGTGTAGAACCAATAATAGCACAACTTTTAAAAAGGAAACAAAAACAAAATACATTTTTTTAAAGATTTTATTTATTTATTTGACAGAGAGATCACAAGTAGGCAGAGAGGCAGGCAGAGAGAGAGAGAGAGAGAGAGAGGGAGAAGCAGGCTCCCTGCTGAGCAGAGAGCCCAATGCGGGGCTCGATCCTAGGATCCTGAGATCAGGACCTGAGCTGAAGGCAGAGACTTTAACCCACTGAGCCACCCAGGCACCCCCCAAACACATTTCTTTTATGGCAATGTAATTTTCACTAGACTCTACACTTCTCAGAGCATCAAGGACTTTGAAACCATGAAATGTCACTGACATCTATAATCAAATACAAACATAAAATTTAAGAACTAGAAAGTCCTGGGTGCCTGGGTGGCTCAGTGGGTTAAGCCGCTGCCTTCGGCTCGGGTCATGATCTCAGGGTCCTGGGATCGAGTCCCGCATCGGGCTCTCTGCTCAGCAGGGAGCCTGCTTCCCTCTCTCTCTCTGCCTGCCTCTCCATCTACTTGTGATTTCTCTCTGTCAAATAAATAAATAAAATCTTTAAAAAAAAAAAACAGAACTAGAAAGTCCTGGAAAGAAATAAATGCTTAGCCCTAGCTCGATTACCATTGGTCAAGGGGACTTTTTCCCTCTTGCATATTCCTGCCTCCTTTGTCAAAGATTTGTTGACTATATAGCTGTGGGCTTATTTCTGGATGTTCTCTTCCATTCCATTGTTTCATATGTCTGTTTTGTGCTAGTACTGTACTGTTTGGATTACTACAGCTTTGTAGGGATTCTTGAAATCTCAAATTGTGATACCTCCAGTTTTGTTTTTCTTTTTCAAGACTGCTTTGGCTAGTTGGGGTCTTTTGTGGTTCCATACAAATTTTAGGATTGTTTGTTCTAGTTCTTTGAAAAATCTGTTGGTGTTTTGATAGGGATTGCATTAAAATTATATACTGCTTTGGGTAGTGTAGACATTTTTAATAATATTCTTTTTTTAAAAATATTTTTTTATTATTTTAAAGTAATCTCTATACCCAGTGTGGGGCTTGAACTTACCATTCCTGAGATCAAGAGTCACATGCTCTACTGACTATGCCAGCCAGAAGCCCCCAATATTTATTTTTCCAATCTGTGAGCATGGGCTATCTTTCTATTGGTTGTGTTGTTTGCAATTTCTTTCATCCATGTTTTAAAGTTTAGAGTATAGTGATTAGAGTTCATCAAATTCCTAAGGTCATGGGTCACCATCTTCATCAGTCATATATGCCTCTCTTGCAGTCCATTTACCTTTCCCCTTGCCCCCTTATCCCCACTTTCACAAACATACTTTTGATGTTTGATACAGTCCTTGAGCTTGTTTGTATCTTTTTTTTTAATTTTTAAAATTATTTATTTATTTCACAGGCAGAGATCACAAGTAGGCAGAGAGGCAGGCAGAGAGAGAGGAGGAAGAAGGCTCCCTGCCGAGCAGAGAGCCCGATGTGGGGCTCAATCCCAGGACCCTGGGATCATGACCTGAGCCGAAGGCAGCGGCTTAACCCACTGAGCCACCCAGGTGCCCCAGCTTGTTTGTATTTTTATAAAATATGTACTGTTCTTATTTGTTTCATATTTAATTATTCTATATATTTTATTATTTTACTTTTTCCATGAACGTGTTTTTGAGTTCTATTCATGTTGCACTATGTACATGTAATTCATCCTTCTAGCTGCTGCATTATCTCCATTTCATGTATTCATTCTCTTAATGATGGACACCTAGTTACCTTTGTTTCCCCACTAGCACAAACAGTGATGGGATAGATATTCTCTTCTATATCCCTACTCCAAAGTCTTCCCCATCTTAGGAAATGACCTTAAGTTGTTCAGATTCCAAACTGAAGAGTTTCCTGATTTCATTTTTCTACATCAACAAATTTTATCATTGCCACCAGCGAAGTATATTTTAAATCTCCTCTCTTCTTTCCATTTCTACTTTTGAAAAAAATATTTTATTTATTTATTTGACAAAGAGCGAGCAAGCGAGAGAGAGATCACAAGTAGGCAGAGAGGCAGGCAAAGAGAGAGAAGGGGAAAGAAATAGGCTCCCCGCTGAGCAGAGAGCCCGATGTGGGCCTTGATCCCAGGACTCTGAGATCATGACCTGAGCTGAAGGCAGAGGCTTTACCCACTGAGCCACGCAGGTGCCCCTCCATTTCTACCTTTTTAAAAAAGATTTATTTATTTATTAGGGAGCGAGAAAGCATGCACACTAGTTTGAGTTGGAGAAGGGGCAGAGGGAGAGACTTTCAAGCCGACTCCCGCTGAGTAACCTGGGCTCCATCTCATGACCCATGAGATCATGACCTGAATCAAAATTGTCAGTTGAGACACCTAACAGCCTCCAAGGTGCTCATCCATTTCCACTTTTAATTCCATTCCAAACCTCTGTTGTTGTTCACCTACATTACTGTGACAGTGTCTTTTGTTATGAACTCCTTTAAAAATAGTTTCAGTGAGGGGTGCATGGGTGGCTCAGGTGGTTTTGTCCAGCTCTTGGTTGTGGCTCAGGTCATGATCTCAGGTCATGGGATAGCGTGCCAAGGCAGCTCTGTGCTCAGCAGGGAGTCTGCTTAGGATTCTCTCTCTCCTTCTGCCTCTTCCCCTGTTCATGTGTGTGCACTGTCCAAATAAATAGAATCTTAAAAAAATAGTTTTATTGAGATATAGTTGACACACAATAATTTGAATATATTTCAAGAGTAAAATTTGGTTAAGTTTTGACATATATCTCGCTCTCTATCTCTATTTATCTATCTCCATGAAAATGTCACCATATTCGAGATGGTGAAAACAGCAACTATCCTGAAAAGCTTCCTCATGCATTTTGTAATTCCTCCTTCTCTCTTGTCCCTGTCACCCAACACTCTCCTGTCCTCAGGAAACCCTGATCTACTTTATGTCACTATAGATTAGATTATGTCTTCTAGAGTTTTACAGTACATAGAGTTTTACAGAGTCATTAAATATGTACTCTTCTTTTTCAGTGTTCTTTCACTCAGAATAATTATTTTTTTTTAATTTTTTTTAATTTTTTTTTTAAAGATTTTATTTATTTATTGGACAGAGAGAAATCACAAGTAGTCGGAGAGGCAGGCAGAGAGAGAGAGAGGGAAGCAGGCTCCCTGCTGAGCAGAGAGCCCGATGCGGGACTCGATCCCAGGACCCTGAGATCATGACCTGAGCCGAAGGCAGTGGCTTAACCCACTGAGCCACCCAGGCGCCCCAATTATTTTGAGATTCATTCCTGGTGTTGTGTGTATCAATGGTTTACCCTTTTTTTTATTGCTAATATTCCATTATATGGATGTGTCATAATTTGTTTCTTCATTCACTTGTTGATTGACATTTTGGTAGTTTCAGTTTTGGGCTATTAAAAATAAAGCTGTGCTGAACATTTGGGTACAAATCTTAGTATGGACGTAGCCTTCCTTTTCTTTTGATAAAATATGTAGGAGGTGGAATGGCTGGATCATATGGTAGGTATACGTTGAACTTTTTAAGAAACTATAAACCTTTTTTTCAAAGTCTTTGTATCATTTTATATTCCAGCCAGCAGTGTATGGGAATTCTAGTTCCTTCACATTCTCGGTGATCCTGGGTATCAGCAGTCTTTTCATTTTTAGCCATTCTAGTAGGTACTCAGTGGTATATTGTTGTGGTTTTAATTACCATTTCCTTAAAGATTAGTGGTGTTGAGCAACTTTTCATATGGTTAATTGCCATCCATATATTTTTCTTTAGTGAAATAATTGTTCAGATATTTTGCTTCTTTATTTGTTTTCTTGTTGCTGAGTTTTCAGAGTGCTTAATATTCTGGATACAAGTTCTTACCAGATACACACTTTGTAAATATTTTCTCCCAGTTTGTGGTTTGTCTTTTTATCCTCTTAATAGTGAGTTTCAAAGAATAGAATTTTTAAATTATTATGAAGTCTGTGTTATCAATCTTTGTATTATAGTTTGTGTTGTTTGTATGTTGTCTAAGAAATCTTTGCCTAGTCCATGTTCTCAAAGATTGCCTTTATGTTTCTTCCAGAAATTTTACAGTTTTAGCTTTTGCATTGAGGCCTGTGATCTGTTTTGATCCAACTTTTACATATGGTGTGAGGTATGGGTGGAGGTCTCTTTTTTCTTCTTTTTATCTAAACCTAATTGTTCCAGCACTTTTTATTGAAATAACTACCCTTTTGTCATTAAGCTCCTTTGATACCTTTATTGAAGATCAATGGTCATATTGGCCTATTTCTGCATTTTATCTTTTGTGCCATTTATTAATGTGTCTATCATTTCATCATTTCATTTCTTTTTTTTTCCAATTTATTTATTTTCAGAAAAACAGTATTCATTATTTTTTCACCACACCCAGTGCTCCATGCAAGCCGTGCCCTCTATAATACCCACCACCTGGTACCCCAACCTCCCACCCCTCCGCCACTTCAAACCCTTCAGATTTTTTTCAGAGTATCATTTCATTTCTATACCACTGTAATTTTATCACATGTCTTGAAATCAAGTAGTGTGATCCTCCAACTTTGTTTTTCTTTTTCAAAATTGTTTTAGTTGGGCGCCTGGGTGGCTCAGTGGTTTAAGCCGCTGCCTTCGGCTCAGGTCATGATCTCAGGGTCCTGGGATCGAGTCCCACATCAGGCTCTCTGCTCAGTGGGGAGCCTGCTTCCTCCTCTCTCTCTCTGCCTACTTGTGATCTCTCTCTCTGTCAAATAAATAAACAAAAAATCTTTAAAAAAATTGTTTTAGGGACGCCTGGGTGGCTCAGTTGGTTAAGCAGCTGCCTTCTGCTCAGGTCATGATCCCAGCGTCCTGGGATCGAGTCCCGCGTAGGGCTCCTTGCTCAGCAGGGAGCCTGCGTCTCCCTCTGTCTCTGCCTGCCATTCTGTCTGCCTGTGCTCGCTCGCCCTCCCTCTCTCTCTCTCTGACAAATAAATAAAATCTTTAAAAAAAAATTGTTTTAGTTGTTCTAGGTCCTATGATATTTTACTGTATATTTTAGATAAATATTCTATTCCTGTGTTATTTTGTAAATGTATGAATATATCAGGATGAATTACTGGGTCAATGGATACTTTGTTCAAATCAGCCTACTAATTTAAACTCTCCAGCAATGTATGAGGTTAAGTACCTGTTGCTCTCTACCCTCCTCTCCTCTAGTAAGGCTGAAGTGAACCACAATCTCCTTATGATCATGAATTTTCACGCCTGGCTCTATCCTCTTATGAATTTCTTTCTTTTTTTTTTTTTTTTTTAGAAGTTTCTTCACATTGGAAGACATCTATAAGGCAAAGCTAGTAATGATCTTTGCTAATAATCCTCTCTCAAAGCAAAATCTTGATGATAATAAAGTCTTTGTTTCCATATTAGTAATGAGATGAGTAAGGAAATAAAGGGCAGGGGAGAAAGCTCTTAGCACATAGCAGAAAATATGAAAGGAATGTGATAAAAACTAAGGAAAGCTTTCAAGGTGGAGGGAGCTTTCATCGATATAACATGCTAAAGACATGTAAAGTAGCATAATGACAAGAATATTCAATGAAATTGACAATATGGAGGTCATTGTTTATCATGCTTTATTAGTGTGCTGGTGAAAGATGTGAAATTTCAGTGACCTGACGGGGGTAAGGGAATGGAAAAAAATGAGTTTAGATATATCTTTTAAGAAGTTTTTAAGAACTTTTCTTACAGCAGAAAGGAAAATGATAACATCTAAATAAAGGGCTGTATGTTGCACCAATACATTTTTACATATAGATAAGAAAGAGTAGCTCGTGTTTATAGCTTTCAACTTAGTTAAAAGAGAGAGATTAAAAATTTATGCAAGACCAGGATCCTTGAGGCAGTGGATGACTGGGTGACCCAATGCTCAAATGGAAGAAATAATTTTGCATGGAAAGAGTGTCTCTTTTCCTATGGAAGGGGGAACGATGGGGGAAGATTCTGATATGTTTGTCTACGTGATAGGAAAGAAAATGTACTGTTCTTACCTGGTGAACTCTATTTTCTCAGTGAAATAAAGGACAAGTTTATATGCTAAGAATGAAGGAGAAAGTGATAGGTTTGGGATCTATAGAAGGCAGAATTGTGGAATTTCTGCACAGGGAAAAGAGACCTCTGCCTAGAGACCCAGTACTGCTGGCCAGCACTGAGAGAGCTCAGGTCAGGCAGGAGGCCACACATGTTTGGTGATTTCAGCCTGCACTACTGCCTGATTATTGGCTGCAGCCCCTGTCAGACTAGTTGTAATAACAGAGAAGTCAAGTGGTGGGAATGATGGAGGGTGGGGATTTTGCAGGGAGTTTTCAAGGAAATAGAAGTAGCCAGAAGTAGATAAGAAACCCAAAGAATAGGGAGCCCTGGAGTGAGGAACGTACTGGATGGGAAAAGATTTGGGAGTGACAGGGATGTACTTTAGGAATGTAGGTGAGGTCCAGAGGGGACGACCAAGAAAGAATTCTTGAGCCGTCTTTGGTGCAAAAAGGTGATTATATTAAAGCACGGGGACAGGACTCGTGGGCAGAAAAAGCTGCTGCCCTGGGGCTCTGAGGCGTGACTGGTTATATACTTGGTAGTTGGGGGATTTAGGAAAAGGGAGGTTATCAAAATAACTTTTATTTGCTAAGGAGGACCTACAAGATACTGGGGCCCTTGTCACTGCACAGTTAAGGTAGTTTTTCCCTCTAGTTAAGCATTAACATTAAGACAGTTTCCTTCCAGGGGCACCTGGATGGCTCAGTGGGTTAAGCCTCTGCCTTCAGCTCAGGTCATGATCTCAGGTTCCTGGGATTGAGCCACCCATCAGGCTCTCTGCTCAGCAGGGAGCCTGCCCTCCTCCCACCCCCGCCTCTCTGCCTGCTTGTGATCTCTCTCTCTCTGTCAAATAAATACATAAAGTTTAAAAAAAAAAAAAGACAGTTTCCTTCTGGAAGTTATGTTATTGATAAGAACGCTTTTTTTCTTGTAAACACTAAGACATTTGTAAATTGAGGGAGACTCCTGTCTTGTTGGACTGTGATCTCTGTTAGTTAAGCATCCCTCTGGCATCCCCCTCCTTCCTTTAGGTTTAGAGCAGCCAGGAGCGCCTGAGGAATTGTGGAGGGTTTGCCGGGTGTCAGCTTGTGCTTTGTTCTCAACTTGCCTTCTGCTCCCTCATCAATAGTACAGGAGATGACAGAAATACCGCAGTGAACATTGCTGTACATATATCCTATTTCTCTATAACAGATTCCTAAAAGTGAGAGTCCTCACTTTTAAAAATTTAAATTAAAAATTTAAATGATACTAAAAGATTGTAAGACTGAAATCATTTTACTTCCACTAGCAGTGGATAAGAACACTGGTCCTCCCTTCTTCTCAGCTCCAGATGTTTTCAAAGTTTTAAATTTGGCTTATTATCATCAGTCTTATTCTTTTTCTTGTGTTGTGTATGGGGGGAGGAGGAGGAATGTTACATCGCTGTTATAGTTTGGGTTCTTCTAGCTGCTAATATCTTTGAGCATCTTCTCAAGTTTATTTGTAATTTGTATTTCCTTTGAATTACCTTTTCATATCCTTTGGCTATTTATTCTCTCAGCATTTTTGTTTTTCTCCTTTCTTACTGATCTGTAGGCACTGTGTATACTTGGAATCAATTTTTGTTAGTTATATGTGTTACAGATGTTTTCTTTCTATTATTTGTGTGTTTTTTTAATGTCATGGAGATTTTTTTTCCATTCATGTATTTTAAGTTTTAATAAGGTCAAATTTCTCATTCTCTACTACCACCCCTCCCCCCCGAGTTATGGAGTCTGGTTTTCTACTTTGAATCCCCTACCTGAGATTATGCATACATTTTCCATATTTTTTCCTAATGGGACACCTGGGTGGCTCAGTCTTTAAGCATCTGCCTTCAGCTCAGGTCATGATCCCAGGGTCCTGGGATCGAGTCCCAAATCGAGCTCCTTGTTCAGTAGGGAGTCTGCTTGTCCCTCTCCCTCTGCTCATGCTCTCTCTCTCATTCTGTGTATTTCAAATAAATAAATAAAATCTTTAAAAACAAAATGAAAAAACTGTTGTGGGCAGTTAAGATAAAGAAATGTGGCAACGTTCTGCACACAGGTGAATACTATAGAGTAACGTGTTTTCAGCGTGACTGGAGTTCAGTGAACACACCCGAGAGGTAGGGGATTTGCCTGCAGGAGCAGTAATAGGATGGCTGATCAGGGAGGCTCAGATCAGGACTGGGACAAGAGTGGGCACAGGTACCCAGGATAGGCATGAGCATTTTCTGCTGACTCAGACAGGACACTGATGGTGCCTCACACCAGATCAGTCTTCCTGCTTCCAACCTGGTCAGTAAGCTGGTAATGCCCTCAATGGATTCGAAAGGGATGTTTCGAATCTTGGATGTGCCAAGATTTATGTACAAAGAACGTTATTACATTTCTCCATAGAACGTTATTACATTTCTCCAATGGGAAAAATTACAAACGACTCAAATATCTATTGGTATTGAAATGATTAAATGTATCACCTTACCTTTGCTTTCTTTCTGTAGAATAGACCTTATAAAACGAGCATGTTTTTATCTTTTGCCCGAACAACAAAAATAATGGACAAAAAGCCACCAGTCTTTATCCTCCAACAAAATCGTCAAGCTCGAACGCCCTGAGGGGTGAGGAGGTCCTCGGGCTCCATGGTGCTCTTGTTCACCCGGACTCCGGGTTTCTGCACAGCTCTTCCCAGCTGGAGGCTTAGTTTGGTTTGGCTCCGGTGGGAATGCAAGTTTAGACGGTGGTCCCATTGCCTCATGGTGCTTGGGATTGCTTACTGTACCTTTTCCTCTCCCCTTTACCCCCACCACTCCCTCTTTTAAGAATCCACTATCAAATGTTGCATTTTCTTCTTCTCCCTGTCCACCCCCTCAGAACAGATCCTCCCTCATTTTAAAATTGTGACACACTTGGTCACATGACTACAGAGTCAGTGACTTCCCTCCAGATTCCTAATGGATGCCGAGATGAAGGTGGTGGCCTTTCTGGGCTAAAAGTTCTGTTGTGGCCTGTTCTGCTCTTAACAGCGTGGCCCCAAACAGCTGTTGTGTATGTGCTGTCTCTCCACAGGCTGGTAGAATGTGTTCTGTAGATTCCCTGGTCAGAACCAAGAGGAGGTTTTTTGTTTGTTTTTGTTTTCCCCTTAGTTCTTTCTGTTTTTTTTTTTTTTTTAATATTATTTTATTTTATTTTATTTTTTTTAAAGTATTTGCTTATTTAAGAGAGAGAGAGAGAAAGAACATGAGATGGTGGAGGGCCAGAGGGAGAAGCAGTCTCCCTGCTGAGCAGAGAGCCCAGTGCAAGACTCCATTCTGGGACCCCAGGATCATGACCTGAGCTGAAGGCAGGCGCCTACCCAACTAAGCCACCCAGGCACCCAGTTTTTTCTGTTTTTTTTTCCTTAGATATTCCTTACTGCGAGACCCTATGTGACTAGTAACATCTAATTGCTGCTTCCTGTGATTGGTATACAATGCTCAAACACTTTCCTGAAACCTGTTAGTTACACGGGCTCTTTGTATGGCCGTATGTTATATGTATATTTTTAGACAATACTTTGTCCCTACCTGGGAGCTGTGGGAACATACTGGGAAGAACACCAGTGCTGGAGTTAATAAGACAAACCTGTATTCGAATCCTTTTAAAAATAATTACTGTGCGACTTGAGGCAAAATGCTTAACTTCTCCCAGCCTAGGTTTACCCATCCTATAAGATCATTCCATCTAAAATAGCCAATCTCTTGGTCTCTATGACATCCACTGTGTAGTTCCTTCAAAACTCCTGTCAAGTCTGTGATTCTCTTTATGTGTTACTTTGAAATTATTACTTACTATGTTTTGCCAATGTTTATGTTCACAGTTTAAAATGCAAAAGCGACAAAGGGATGTGTCTGTGAAAACAGTCTGTTCCCACCTCTGATTGCTGACTCACTCAGTTTTATTCCTTTTCGTGTTCCTTTCCAGATATAATCTTTTCATACACAGCATTTACTTACATGAGTGTGTGCGTGCACACACACACACACACACACCCCTGAACTATAGCATAGTACACGTACTGCTCTGAACTTTACTCCCCCCATTAACAATCTATCTCATATCTTTTTTAAAAAAGACTTTATTTATTTATTTATTTATTTGACAGATTGGGAGAGATCACAAGTAGGACAGAGAGGCAGGCAGAGAGAGAGAGGGGGAAGCAGGCTCCCCGAGGAGCAGAGAATACGATGCAGGGCTCCATCCCAGGACCCTGAGACCATGAGCCGGGCTGAAGGCAGAGGTTTTAACACACTGAGCCACCCAGGCACCCCTATCTCATATCTTTTTATGATTATACTCATAAGAGCTGCTTCTTTCTTTTTAATGTTTGGATAGAATTCTATTTTATGGATAGAACTATTTAGCTAGTCTTCTATTTTTTTAAAAAATGTTTTATTTATTTGAGGGAGAGAGCACGAGCAGGAGGAGTGGCAGAGGGAGAGGGAGAAGCAGGATCCCTGCTCAGCAGGGAGCCCGCCCCCAGGACCCTGGGATCATGACTTGAGCCGAAGGCTTCCCCAAGCTAGTCTTTTAGGCACCTCTAACCTAGTCATCTATTAATGGAAGTTTTAGATCATTTCCTCTTTTTTGTCTTTACAAACAATGCTGCAATGATTATATTTCATATAGGCATAACTACATGCTTTTTGAGTGTTTGTAGACCTGCCAAATTGCTCTGTGTAAATCTGCAGATTTGTCTTTCCACCAGCAGTTTATAAGAATTTCTTCACCAATGCATTTTTTCATCAAACGTTTTGATCTTTGCTAATTAGATAGGTAAAAAATATTTTCCCATTATGGCTTTAATTTGTATTTCTCTTTTTAAGAACTATAGAGAGCATCTTTTCACAAGCTTAAGGGCCATTTCCTTTTCTGTGAACTGACACAATCTTTATCCTTTAAAAAGAAAATGGATGAGGGGGATACCTGGGTGGCTCAGTTGGTTAAGTGTCTCCCTTAGGCTCAGGTCATTATCTTAGGGTCCTGGGATTGAGTCACAGATTGAGTCCCACATCGGGCTCCCTGCTCAGTGGTGAGTCTGCTTCTCCCTCTGCCTGTACCTCCTCCTCCCCCTCCATGTGTTCTAAAATTAAAAAATAAAGTCTTTACAAAAACTTTGGATGAGCGAGCTTTTCCTCAATAATTGGTAAGAAAAAGTGTTCTTTATATACTAAATAAATTAGCCTTTTGAGTGTGATAAAAATTGAAAATATTTTGTCTTAGTTGGTCACTATTTTTCTTATATATGATGGGATTTTTTTCCTGGTTAGAAATTTGGGATTTTTATGTCTCAAATTTATAGTTTTTTATTTTTTATTTACTTATTTTTTTAGATTTATGTATTTATTTTACAGACTGAGATCACAAGTAGGCAGAGAGGCAGGCAGAGAGAGAGAAGGGGGAAGCAGGCTCCCTGCTGAGCAGAGAGCCGGATGCGGGGCTCGATCCCAGGACCTTGAGATCATGACCTGAGCCAAAGGCAGACGCTTTAACCCACTGAGCCACCCAGGCACCCCACAAATTTAGTTTTTTAATCAGTTCTGGGTTTCATAGCATTTGAAATCTTTCATTCTCCATTCTAAGATCAAATTAGTTAGACAACTTAATTAGTTAGACAATTGACTTCTAATGAAATGCAGAATTACGGAAAGATCAGAGCTAACTGATCGGCATGATTGTGACAAGAAGCGTGGAAAATTGGTGCATCTGCTAGTGAGACATGGATGAGTCAATGATTATGCGTTTGAAGATTCATCCAGGAGGCTTTAAGAACCACTGTACCGTGGGACAGATAGTCACTGACTCATGAGCTCATCAAATATCCCTAGACTCAGAAACAGCTGCAAGTGGAAAACATTGTTGAAAGTCTGGAACAGCCTGGGATGCTCTATAAAGATACAAAATTTTACATAGAAGCTTACCTATGAATAATAGCTTTTCCTGAGAGTGCAAAAGCTTAGTGATGAGAGCTGTAGAATATTAGAGAAAGACCTCATCCTATGATCTTGAAATTTTGGCTGAAACCTAACGCTCGGAGTAGTAGGTGACAAGAAGTTCTATGTTCGGAGTCTTTAGACCGACCCCATACTGGGTTTAGGGACAATTACTAAGAGCTCATTAGGGGAAATTAAAGACTGGTTACAGGTAAGCCCTTTGCAGGAATTTGTAGATGGAGAGATGGCTGAGGTATCTGTGCTCCCACAACCAAGCCAAGCGAGAGGAAAAACTAGAGGGCAGCTGGGACAGAGCGGGGCTTCTTCCTGGAGGTGGAAACAGAGTCGAACTCCCTGGTTCTGTGTGGCTCAGCCCTGGAAACTTGTAGATTTGAGGCTGCCTGGAGAACAAGAGAGGGCTTAGAAGAACTTGACCCAAGTTCCCTGCTTTGGAGGGCATAGAAACTTCTCTCTGAATGCTGCTTTCAAGAGGTCTAATGGTTGTAGAAAAATTTGTAGAGATTGCCCCTAAAGATGAGGTAAGGAGGAAGAGCTGGCGGGGACACAAGCTGCAGTTTCCCTGTTTGTTGAGTGAGTGCCTATATGAGCTCCCCGAGCCCAGAGGAAGTGGAAGAAGGTAATGGGATTTGAGTTACCTACAAAGGGCTTTATCCAACAGGATGTCCTGCCAGCCAAAGGGACTCCAGAAGGAAGAAGTCTTGTGGAATGTTTCACCATAAGTTGAGAGCTAAGATAAAGCCGTAAGAGGCTCTAAGAGGCCTTCTAGAGAGCATATCACCTGCATCATGTAATGATGCCAGGCAGAAATTCCTCAAGAGTTTATCTCTCTACATGTAGGAACTGCTAAAACCTACAGAAGGGCCCGTGAAAGATAACTAGTATTGGTATTATATCCAATCCGACAAGAGAAACAGAACCAGTATGTTTACATGAAGAGATTATTGCAAGGAATTGGTTTGTGCAGCCGTGCAGCTGACTTGGCAAGTCCAAAATCCATAGGGCAGGCTGCAGGGAAAGGCAGGCTAGAACTTCTCCACAGGGCTGAAGCTGGGGTGCACTGGGGCGGTTTCTTCATCTGAGAAGAGTCCAGTCTGCTCTTCAGGCCTTTGAACTGATTGAATCAAGCCCACCAGGATTATCTATCACCTCTCTTACTTAAAGTCAATTGGTTATAAACTTTAATTATCTCTCTAAAATACCCTATAGCAACATCTAAGATTAATTTTTTTTTTTAAGATTTTATTTATTTATTTGACACAGAGAGATCACAAGTAGGCAGAGAGGCAGGCAGAGGGAGAGAGAGGAAGAAGCAGGCTCCCCGCTGAGCAGAAAGCCTGACGCGGGACTCGATCCCAGGACCCCAAGATCACGACCCGAGCCGAAGGCAGCAGCTTAACCCACTGAGCCACCCGGGCGCCCCTAAGATTAATGTTTTAATTAAATAACTGGGGACTGTTGCCTACTCAGGCTGACTCATCAGATAACCATGACTGATATCTTCCACACAGAATCACCACCCGGTAACCTCAGTACCAACAAGAAGGACTTTGCTTTTTCTTCCAGTCCCCTCCAGTCCCGAGACTGGAGGGCTGCCTCACCTCTGCACTGCTGGTCAGCGGAAGCAAGAATCAGAACCAAGAGAAATGCAGGGGAAATTTTTGAATTGGTTATAAGACTGACATTTTGATTTAGATTGGATTTAACTTATCAGGCATCAGTTTGTGGGCATAGAAACAGAGAACTGACAAAGTGGTCTTACCTCTGCACATGTGTAATATTGTGCTTTTGCTTTTAAATTCTTAAATTCTTTTTTTTTCAAGATTTATTTGACAGACAGAGATTACAAGTAGGCAGAGAGGCAGGCAGAGAGAGAGAGGGAGAAGCAGGCTCCCTGTTGAGCAGAGAGCCTGATGTGGGGTTTGATCCCAGGACCCTGAGCCAAAGGCAGAGGTTTAACCCACTGAGCCACCCAGGCACCCCATGCTTTTAAACATTAGAACACTTTTTCCTATTCTACTACCTTTTTCTCTGTTTCTTTACTTTAAAAATCTGATATGTAATCATCTCATTACACAATGGGCAATTAAACCCTCTTGCTGTCAAAGCCAAGGATGGCAGTGATAATGATAGTTGCTAAAGCACTTAACCCAAGGTCATCTTAGAAGATACTTAATTACTGTACTCCTGGGGATAAAAATACATTATATGTTTATTAAAAAAATAAAAAAAATTAAAAAACAAACAAACAAAAAAGAAGATACTTAATTAAAGATACCCGTTCACGTATCTTGTTTGTCTGTTTTTGGTGGCCAATCAAGGGTAGAATATTTTCAATCACTTGTGGAAAAAATATTTTCTTATTACCTTGATTCTAGACAGATCTCAGATACGAATAGTTTATTTGTGGCCAGGCATTCCCATTGTCCCTGTACATTTTCAAGATCAAGATCTAGGATCATTTGATTAGCAAGACTGCACATACATTGTATTCAGGTTATTGCTAGTTCTGAACACTAGTCCAGAAATGATAGCAAGTTAGTAAGAAAGAAAAAAATGCTAACATTCAATAGCAAGGAAACTTGGAAATTTCAGGAGTAGAAGTTTCTATAGTGAAAAAAACATGGGAGGCTAAAACAGAGACACATCATATGCTTAAGGTGACATTGAATTATAGGAAATTAAACTTTCAGGTAGGAGAAAAATAAGTGTGGTAGAATAAAGAGCTAAATCTTGTTATCTTTTAGAATGGCTCATAATCCTATATTGAAATTATGTAATTTCCATATATAGCACAAAACCCTCACAGTCACAGACACAGTGCTGACTCCCCAGGCCTTTTCTGTCCTTGCAGTGCTTAGACAGAATTCTATAGCACTGAATGTGTGTGTTAGAAAAAAAGAAACATCTAAAATCGATAATGTATGCTTCCACCTTAGGAAACTTGAAAAAGAAAAGCAAATTAAATCCAAAGTAAGTAGAAGGAAGGAAATGATAAAAATTAGAGTAGAAATAAATGAAATTAAAAGCAAGAGATCAATAGAAAAAAGTCAAAAGATCAATAAAATTGATAAAATTTGAATCAGGTTAATCACGGGGAAAAAAAGTAGACACAGATTACTAATATCAGAAATGAAAGAGGCAACATTACAGCCGATTCTATGGGAACTAGAAGGGTAATTAAAGGAATACCATGAACAGCTTCATGCCCATAAATATAATAACTTACCTGAAATGTATCAATTCTTTGAAAGATACAATCTACCAAAACTCTCATATGAAGAAACTGATCATCTGAATAGGTCTATATCTATTAAAGAATTTGAAGCAACAATTAATAACCTTCCAAAACAGAAAGCACGAGAACCAAATGGTTTCGTTGGCGAATCCTACCCAATATTTATACAATTCTCTACTCTCTCTTCCTGGAGGTGGAAACAGGAGGAACAATTCCTAACCCATTCTATGAGGCCAGCATTACCCTAACACCAAAACCAGAGAAAGGCATTACAAATCTTTGTCAAAGAGTCGGATCCCTACCAAGCACAAGGCGGTCACGGAGTAGGGAAGGGTCATGTAGGCTATCAATAGGTGACGGCAGCCCCTGAAGACCCAACACCTCCATCCTGCATTCGTTCCCCAGCATACTGGGATTAATTTCCTGTAGTCCAATGGTGCTAAGGCTTAAAGTCACATTTCACTGGGGCGCCTGGGTGGCTCAGTTGGTTAAGCAGCTGCCTTCGGCTCAGGTCGTGATCCCGGTGTCCTGGGATCGAGTCCCGCATCGGGCTCCTTGCTCGGCAGGGAGCCTGCTTCTCCCTCTGCCTCTGTCTGCCTGTGCTTGCTCTCTCGCCATCTCTCTCTGATAAATAAATAAAATCTTCAAAAAAAAAATTAAAAAAAAGTCACATTTCACTGATAGAAGACAAAAATTGTAATCTTTCTTGTAGAATGCACGGATTCCAAGAACTGCTCCCTGCTCACCAGCCCACGCTGTCCTGCATTGTGAATGTAATTCTGCCCACAGATAAGGATGGTGTGTTCTAGCTACCTCAGTTTGGTATCTTCTTGTTTTAAGTTTCCATAATTATTTATTCCTCCTTTTCTCTTTTCCTTATGCCTAACTTAAAAAAAAATTTTTTTTTTTAAATAATGCAGAAGCAGTACTCACTCTAAACTTTGCTGCCACCCTGTGGCTGATTGTCGTTACTGTATGTGAAAAGGGGGCATCACACCGCTACTGCTAAGCTGTCAGAGGAGAGGCAAGTGCGCAAGAGACGCGTTAAAGAGGGGGAAAAAAAAATCACAACATCCAAGACGATCTTTCACCAGAATGCTCAGGATCTTAGCCATGAATCTCGTAGATGCTATCTGTATCTTCTTATAGTATTTGTCCTTTAAAATCTTGTTAGCTTGAGTATAACCTTATTTTCGTAGTTTCCCATTCCTCATCCTCTAACCCAGAAGTATAATTACTCCGGAAACACATTGATTGTTGACCTTGATTTGCCATGTAGTATCAATTGTGCCTTTTAATGAGTCCAGGAATAAAAAAAAAAAAATAAAGCATGGGAAGCTGAACCTATTTACCATATGCCCGATTCTTAAATTTTTTTTGGTACATCTTTATTTTGGTCTAGAAATTATCATATTGATACACAGCATTCTGGCTTTCCCTAGATTGTAGAAAATTAAAGAATACAGTTTTAAGAAGTAGAGTATACTCACAGCATATTTTCCAGGCACATTTTTCATGAGAAATACGTACTCTTGTAATAATCTCCTTGCCACCTAGCACCTTTCTGTCACTTGTTACCATCCTAAACCAAAATCCATAGTGCACTGACTGTTTTTAAAAGATTCCATTCGCTCCCTATTGTAGGATAAAATACAGACTTCTTTGAAGATGCTTGAGGAATCAGTCTCACCTGATCTCTGTAGCTTCTGTAGCTTCAGTTTTTTTTTTTTTTTTTTTTTTTTTAAAGATTCTTTTTATACAAAGAGAGAACAAGAGCACAGAGGGTTTGGGGCAAAGACCGAGGGGGAGGGAGAAGCAAGCATTCCACTGAGTAGGGAGCCCAACGTGGGGCTTGACTCAAACTCAGGACCCTGGGATTATGACCTGAGCCAAAAGCAGACGCTTAACAGACTGAGGCACCCGGGCTACCCTGTGGCTTTAGCTTTTATCACTCCCATAAACACTGTCATGCCTTTTTAACATTCAACCTGGTCTGATTCTCCTAACACAGACTAAAACTGAAAGCTCCTTCCACTTTCTATCCTCATTCTTATATTTCTTTTATTGCAATTAGACAAAAATATCAGGGCACCAAGAGTCTGAGGCTTATCAGCAGGATTTCCCTGTTTTTTCGTCACTAAGTACAATGCGAACAGTATTTGATTACTGGTTTACAGTACTCCTAATTCACTGCATGAAGTTGGGATTCTTCACTGTGCCCATTTCTGGGAGGAGCTCCACGTATCTGGGCTCTAAGCTTCTGTAGCCTCTCTTGTGATTGGGGCATCTAACAGAGTGAGAGCATTTGCCTTGTATAAGAGAGAGCCTGTGGGCATGGCCAGATTGAGGCTGAGGGTAGAGGTTCTCTGACCCTTTCATTGTGATCATGTGGAGAAGAATCTTGGCTCTTATGATACTATCCAATCCTAAGTCTGCTAGCTCTTTTGGAATACTGAAGGGCTCTTTTCTTTCTGTACTCTAGGAAGGAAATAAGGCAACATCATCTTCAAAGAAGCTTTAAGCAAGAAATTTTGTAGATGTTACCTTTCCTCCTTCTCCAGTGTGGTTTGAAATTTGGGAAAGGCCTATTGCTGTGTTAGCTGCACTGGCCAGAGTCCGTCAATCCCCTATGCTTCCCGCAAGAAAGGGACAATTACTACCTGGTGATGCCCACAGGTCTCAGAGATGAATTTGCCTGAGGGTCTCCCCAAAACCCCTAACTTCAGCCTTTCCTGCTTACTCTGCCCCATTTTTCTTACCCGTTCTCTGCTCTCACACACATTGTTCTTCTTTTAAACACATCTCTCTTTCTGCATCCAGCCTCTTACCATTATTTAAAGTCTCCAAAGAAGACCCTTTCTTTCCCATAGCTAAGAGAGGGAAGTCAGGTAGAGATTGAGGCTAGAATGCTGGGCTTCCAATTTTGCCTCCTCCTCAGCTGACCTTGGGAAGCTTCTGAACTTCTCCACACCTCTGTCTCCTCCTTGTAAAAAAATGGTATTAACCCTCCTGGGTACATCAGAGAGTGATTGTGCAGTTGGAATGACATATCAAACGTGATGCTGAGCACAGTGCCTAGCAGGTAGTAGACAGTACTGGCTTTTTTAAAAAATTAAGTTAACCCTGTATCTATTTCATTTGCTTCTGCACTTTCTTATCTCCTCAGAACTTTGCCACCATACTTATTCCTTCTTTTTTTTTAAAAAAATTATTATTATTTTTTTTTGACACAGAGAGAGAGAGAGAGAGACAGCAAGAGAGGGGATCACAACCAAGGGGAGTGGGAGAGGGAGAAGAAGGCTGAGCTGGGAGCCTGACTCGGAGCTTGAAAAGCAATGTGACAACACGACTCCTGATAACGTGTTTAATACTTTCTGTTGATAGCACACCTGATGATTTCCTGATGATTTCCAAGGCATTTTGATCCTCACAAGAGCAGTGAGGGTCATTTTATAGACACCGATCTAGACTCAAGAGGTGATTAGTGGGGCGCTTGGGTGGCTCAGTGGGTTAAGCCTCTGCCTTCGGCTCAGGTCATGATCCCAGAGTCCTGGGATCGAGCCCCGCATCAGGCTCTTTATTCAGTGGGGAGTTTGCTTCCCCCTCTCTCTCTGCCTGCCTCTCTGCCTACTTGTGATCTGTCTGTCAAATAAATAAATAAAATCTTAAAAAAATAGTTTAAATAATAAAAAAAAGAGGTGATTAGTTCACATCTCGCATGGGGCCCCAGTTTATGGCTCCAGTCTTAACGTTTCATCTAATCATGAGTGTCCATGATTTAAGTATTTGTGTTTTAGACCGTCACGTTTAAATGGCTTCAACACAAAGGAATGGCTCTTTTACATTATTGGAACTTTATGTCTCAGTGACTGTTGCGGGGTATCCCACGTTGACCGCCGCTGTCTGTGTGGGGAGGGGTGGCCCGGATGTCACATGCTTGTGGACCTCGGCATGGATACGCTTGCTGCTTTGATGTGCTGGTTTGAGAACTGTGCACAGTGCACTGCGGCCAAGAGGATCCCTGGGAAAGTGAGGAGAAGGGACGGGAGGTGTCATGGGGATTGACGGGGAAACAGAAAACATGTTCCATGGCTTCCAGCTCATAATGCAAAGGAAAACAAAAACACAGCCACAACACCCCCAGCTAGCGGGGACCCCCCAAGTCAAGAAATGCTTATGACAGAGAATACAGGCTCACTGAACTTACTGAGGAGCTGCCAGTTTCCCACAAAAGACCCAGGAAGTTTCCAGGTGCGGTTTGTGCTGTTGTAGGATACAGGAGCCACAGTGTTGCTCTGACCCAGCAGGAGGCAGAGAAAATGAGCCACATCACGCATGCCCGGTCCTTCATGGTCCCCTGTTGGATCCAGACTCTCCTGTATAGATTGGATTACTCCAGCCTGCAGGGATCTCACTGGGCACGTGAGACCCTGGACATCTAGAGGGGAGTCACAGAAAATCCTTAGGGAGTTGGAGACAGGCCATCTGTACCCTGGTGTTGAAGAAAAGATGGGAGTCCTGCTCTGGCATCTCTCTCCCTCGGCCTGTCTCCTCCTGCCTGGCAGTGCTGTCTCCCTGACTGGCGTTTGTGGTACGTACAACCAGGTCTAGCTCTTAAACTGTCAATCTCCTTCTCCTCAAGCGTAGGTGGACACATTCTGTTTTCCACTGGTATGATCCTGTGTCCCCTCCATTGACCTGGAGAGCATTACGGCACAGAGAGAAGAAACCTTCCCTAAAAATTTTCCTAAATTCATGCAGCAAGCTTCAAATGATAGCAACAAAGCCTGCCCTTACTGAGTACCGCAGTGGCTCTAAAGAGAAAGGTTGTCCTCCAAACAGGCTGGCCTTAGACATCATTATGTCTCACAAGGAGGTACTTGTACATTTTCCAAACAATGTTGTGTGTTCACACTCAGTCAGTCTGCTAATATATCATCCTTATTAAGTCACATAAGGATACAAGTAAACACCCAGAAACATCTGATCCCCAGCCTAGAGGTTTGAAGTAATCAGTGCTTTGGATCACAGGGCTTTGGCTGGAAAACACTGTCACTGATTTTGGGAATATTTGTCTCAGTCTGTGTTTTCCTCTTCCTTGTACCTGCATTCTTCCAGTGGCATTTTTGGCCAGCTCAGCCAGAGAACCAGAAAATGAGCCACCTCCATCTTTATGAACCCCCTTGCTGACTTCTCAGAGCACACTGGGGAAGAAATTATAAGAGCCAGTGGAATGTTGGAGGCCGTTGTTAAGAGGACATGACTGTGGGTTGACCCATGGGCTTGACCTTGGCACTGAAAGGTTCCTTACCTATTCTTGCCTTGGAACATATTCAGCTTGTCTTTCCTACTCCCAGAAGCTGCCCTGGGAACACCTGCATGGTATACGTGACTGAACCCAGGTTAAGATTTGGCGTGTGGCTCTGGAGAGCTAAGCCGCTGAACACAGCCCCTGTGTAAGTTCTCTTTGCTTATTTGGTCTCTCTCTGCCCTCCATGTTCAGGGGCTGGTTTCAGATTTCACCTGGGAAGTTCCTGAGGAGGGTATGAACCAACAGCAACAGACTCATAGGAAGGGAATTCTCCTCAATAAAATCGCATATAAGTTTAGTCTCATTAATTACTTTAGCAAAAAAGAGGATAAAGAATTATGTAATATAAGAGTAGGAGGCGGCATTCAAGCATACAGTTGGAGATTTTGTGGGGAAAACAGCAATGGAAAGAGGTAGGAGAAGAGAGCCTGGAAGGAAAGGGGACAATATAAATAGGGCTATGGGTGTGGGTGGTACTCATGGTCTTCCATGCATTGAGGGCAAGAAGAATTAGAACTAGATGTGCCAGAGCTTCTTTTCCCCATGGTGCAAGAAATCAGAAATGTAGTGTCTCCCTCATTGCACTCTGTCTGGTCTCAGAAACCCCCCCAATTCATAGGAATTTATTTCTGAGAGCGCTCTGTGCAAACAGAATGCCCCACTCCAAGGCTTCCAAGCAGGGTGCGTGGCATTTGGCAAGAACTCCCTGATAGGGGTCATGGCTCTCAGCAGTGGCCAGAAGTGAGTCAAAGCAGATGCTGGTAGTAAAGGGTCCAGGAAATGGAAATCCTATAGTCAGAACCCACATCTTAGATGTTCCTCATCTTAGAACAGCCTCTCAACCTCAGCAGTATGGACATTTAGGGTCAGATGAGGGTTTATTCCGGGGGACTGTGATTGTAGTTTTGCCGCCTCCCCGCCTTTACCCATTAGATGTTCGTAGCATTTGCCCAGTTGTGACAACCAAAGACGTCTCTGGTCTCCTCTGGTCGAGAACGACTAGCTTATGGAGTCCTGGTAAGAGATTTTCAGCTCTCCCAGTTTGTGGACACTGGGAAGATTCAGACCCTATTACCAGTGACATGTCATTGCCTGCAGTTTCTTCAGTAGAATAGTGTTCCTGGGAGCGCCTGGGTGGCTCAGTGGGTTAAAGCCTCTGCCTTGGGCTCAAGTCATGATCCCAGAGTCCTGCTCAGCTCTCTGCTCTGCAGGGAGGTTGCTTCCCCCTCCTCTCTCTGCCTGCTTCTCTGCCCACTTATGATTTCCGTCTGTCAAATTAGTTAATTAATTAAAAAATCTTTAAAAAAAATAGTGTCCCCCAGACTTTCCCACATCACGGCACACGTGGAAAATGAGAATATTTGCTCAGGATAGTAGTAAGTCAAAGGTTTTGTTGCAGCTAAAGGTGACTGCTTTGAGGGCTGAGGGTTCAATATTTGGGACACACCTTGATTCTTTTTGCAGCACATTAATGTAGTTGAGAAGTGATTAGCATTTCCCTGAGCAGTATTTTTTCACCTTTTACAAGTCTCCTCTCCCAACACTTTCTTACAGAGGTCTTTCCTGCACCCCTACGCGGAGGGGAGCTGTAGCCACGCCCCATCCCTACTTCAGTCCTCCCCTTTTCCCCTCCACAGCAGGAAACATTTCTTATTTGCAATTTAAATTTCTTGTTTATATATATATATATATATATATATATATATATATATATATATAAATCTTTCTACATACTCTAGAATATTAAGTTCTCTGAAGGCAGAGATTTTGCCTTCTGTTCTGTTTCCTGTTGGTCCACAGTGTGGCTGCTCAGTGAATGACTATTGAATGAACGCATGGTTCCTTAACATGAAACGGAAAGCAAAATATTTGAGAGTTGACGCAGATGGGGATTATGAGGCTAGATGCACAGGAAAGCTGTGTGAAATGTTTGTTTCCCATTACAATTACAGTGTGGCTGGATTAACTCTCCTGTCTTCCTGCATTCTAGGAGTCTCTGTCTTGTATTTGAACTTTATCAGAATAAATTACGTAAGAGTACATTAGCTGCACTTTGCCTGAGTCCTACTGTGGCTGAGGGACATTTTGTCTAGTTAAATATTAACTGCTTTTAAATGCAAAAAGCCCAATAACTGGACATGACCAATTTTTTCTTCTCAGAATGTCAGCCCAACTATGTATGCTATGATGTTAATTCTCTATACTTGTTTTTATGGGAAGCTAATGAGAATACACTATGTGAAAAACCTAATAAACGTTTTTCAGACCATTGCTATTCATCAGGTTATAATTCTTTCATTTTAAAAATGAATTTGGTAATTTAGGCAATTTCATTCATTTCTCAAAGCGATAAAAATACAATAGTTTGGTAACCATGTCAACCTCTGAGCATTAAGATCTTGTTTCTTTAATGTTACTCCCCAAAATGACCCAAACCCCATTGTCCAGTGAAAACAATGGCTCGTTTAATCCCCTGCAAAATTTTTGTCTAGGGGAGTTTTCATATCTCTCCATCTTGCCTTTTTTTTTTTTTTTTTTTTTAAAGGATGCATGAAAGACATCTTTTATGTTAGTCCACAAGCATCCGGTCAGTTATAGAGGGCTAAAAACAAAAACAAACAGACAACGCCTGGAATGCAAACCCAGGCTTTATTATTGTTTTCACCTTTTTTTCTGGGTTGTAAGGCAAATTAAACAAACTGACTCACTGGACATTTTATTTATTTATTTATTTTAAAGATTTTATTTATTTATTTGACAGAGAGAGATCACAAGCAGGCAGAGAGGCAAGCAGAGAAAGAGGAGGAAGCAGGCTCCCTGCTGAGCAGGCAGCCCGATGTGGGGCTTGATCCCACGACCCTGAGATTATGACCTGAGCCAAAGGCAGCGGCTTAACCCACTGAGCCACCCAGGCGCCCCTCACTGGACATTTTAAATGCAAGTCAATTGTATTTACTTTTTTCCCTATAGGATCCCATAAACTTCCCATTGGTTTTGCTGAGTTCTCTCTTTCCTTGCCCCAGCTGGGTAAAATCTGCCATTTTTGTGTAAAGAATTAAGAATTTCATCTAATAGAAGAAGAGTTTCTGAATGTTCTAATAAAAAATCAGAGATAAATTCATAATCACATTTCATAGGTGTAGTAATAACTGTCTCAGCCTTAAATATTGCTTATAACATGGGGAAGCCATTCAGCATTTAAGAACTGACAAAAGTAACATATGAATACACACTGGGTAAAAATGCAGAAGATTAAAGAGAAAAAATAAAAAAGGCTTCCATTCATCAGCCCTACTCTTCTACTTCCCGTTTTAGAAATATCCACTGTTAATTTATTTTGTTTCTCTCCCGGGAAGTTTTCTTTCCATTCTTTTAAAAGGATAGAAAGCATACTTAGAAAAAAAAAAGATGATTACAAGTGAAGAGAAAGTTCTCTGTGACTACCCTCCATTTGCTGTCTTCCACACTCTCCAGAGAGATATTTATAATTAAAAAAAAAAAAGTCAACGGGGCGCCTGGATGTCTCAGTAGGTTAGGCCTCTGCCTTCAGCTCAGGTCATGATCCCAGGGTCCTGGGATCGAGCTCCGCATCGGGCTCTCTGCTCAGCAGGGAGCCTGCTTCCCCCCTCTCCCCCCGCCTACTTGTGATTTCTCTCTCTGTCAAATAAATAAGTAAAATCTTTAAAAAAAACCCACTATTTTACATCCATCTATGTATCTCAAGAGAAAAAAAAAACTCACGGCTGTGTGTTTTTTCTCTATAACGGTAGCATTATGCAAATAGTCAGTCTAAAATTTGCTATGTTCTCCCAGTTATAGTGTTTCAAAAGCCATGTTGCTATGTATAAAGAGACAGATAATTCATTTTAGCTGCCCTATAGTGTTATATTGTACAATACTACATTTTATTACATTTCAATATCCAAATTGTGGTTTCTATCTTTTTGTTTTTAAAAAATTGGTGGAAAAAATGTCAGTATAAAATTTGCCATTTTAACCATTGTTTAAATGTACAACGCAGTGGCATTAATTGCGTATGCAATGTTGTGCAACCATCCCTACTAGTTCTGAAGAAGCCTTTTCTTTTCTTTTTTTCCTTTAAAGATTTTATTTATTTGACAGAGACAGACAGCCAGAGAGGGAACACAAGCAGGGGGAGTGGGAAAGAGAGAAGTAGACTTCCTGCTGAGCAGGGAGCCCGATTCAGGGCTTGATCCCAGGACCCTGGGATCATGACCTGGGCCGAAGGCAGACGCTTAACGACTGAGCTACCCAGGTGCCCCTAAAGAAGCCTTTTCATCATTCCTAAGACGTAAGACAAACTCTCCACTCACTACGCAATAGCCGCCTCCCCCATCTTCCACCTGCCTCCAGTAGCCCCTAATCTACCTCTTGTCTATGAATTTGCCTATTCTAGATAACTTCATACAAGTGGAATCAGACAGTGTTTTTGTCCTTGTGCGTGTGGCTCACTTCTCTTGGCATAATGTCTTCAAGTTTCCTGTAGTTGCAGTGTGTACCAGAACTTCATTCTTTTTATGGCTGAATAATGTTCCAGCCCAAGTATACAGCACATTCTGTTTTTCCATTCATCTGCTGATGGACGCTCGACTTCTACCTTACTGGGAATAATGCTGCTGTGAACAGTGGTGTATGAGCTGCTGTTTTCAGATCTTTGGGGTGAGTTGGTCCTTAGGAGTGGAGTTGTTGAACCATACAGTAATTCAGTGTTTAATCTTTTGAGGAATCACTAAGTGTTTTTCTAGTGGCTATGGATTTTACCTTCTTAGGAGCAATATATAAGGGTTAAAGTTTCTCTACATCCTGGGTAATGACTGTTATTTTCCTTTTTTTTTTTTTATTACTCATCCTAGTAGGCTTAAAGAGGTATCTCATTGTAGTTTTGATTTACATTTCCCTGATGATTAATGGTATTGAGTGTCTGTTGTGTACATATTTGCCATTTTTGTATCTTTGGAGAAATCTCTATTCAAGTGCTTTGGCGTATTTATTTATTTATTTATAAAGATTTTATGTTTCTTTATTTGTCAGAGAGAGAGAGAGAGAGCGCAAGCACAGGCAGTCAGAGACAGAGGGAGAAGCAGGCTCCCCGCCGATCAAGGAGCCTGATGTGGGACTCGATACCACGACACTGGGATTATGACCTGAGCCGAAGGCAGCCACTTAACTGACTGAGCCACCCAGGTGTCCCAACTTTGATGTTTTTAAACTGGGTTCTGTTTTCGTTGTTGATTTATAGTTCTCTCTATATTCTGAATGTCATACTCCTATCAGATAAGTGATTTGCAAATATTGTCCTCCATTGTGTGGGTCGTTCTTCACTCTTCGAAAGTATCCATTGGGGAAGCCTGCTTCCCCCTTTCTCTCTTTCTGCCTGCCTCTCTGCCTACTTGTCATCTCTGTCAAATAAATACATAAAATATATATATATATTTTAAAGATTTTATGTATTTATTTGACAGGCAGAGATCCCAAGCAGGCAGAGACGCAGGCAGAGAGAGAGGAGGAAGCAGGCTCCCCGCCGAGCAGAGAGCCCAATGCGGGGCTCGATCCCAGGACCCTGGGATCATGACCCGAGCCGAAGGCAGAGGCTTCAACCCACTGAGCCACCCAGGCACTCCTAAATACATAAAATCTTAAAAAAAAAATGAAAGTGTCTGTTGATGCATGAAGTTTCTAACTTTAACGAAGTTCTGTTTACTTATTTTTTCTCTTACTATCTGTATCTTTGGTGTCATATTTCATTAACCATTGCAGGAGCCCCTCAGGCTCAGGCCTGATGCACCCCCTCCTCCTGCCTTGTCATCTCCCCACTCCCTTCTCTGCCAGCACAATGAATACAAGGGCATTGACCCAATTACTTGCATTTTCCAATATATTTTTAAAGCCTCAGATTTCTATTAACTTGGTGCACAGGAAATTGGAGAAAATGATTGGACTTCAAAATGTAATTTTTAAAATGGTAAGCCATTTCACATTTGCTTTTTTGTGGTTAATTGCTTTCCAGTGCATTATTATTATTGTTCAGAAACAACCTTGAGCATTCCTATTTCTGAACGGATTTCCCTTGGACAGATCATGTTATTACTGGCAGGCTTTAAAACATCATTTAATTGGGACGCCTGGATGACTGAGTTAGTTATGCATCTGCCCTCCGTTCAGCTCCTGGCATCGAGTTCCGCATCGGGCTCCTTGCTAGGCGGGAAGTCCGCTTCTCCCTCTCCCTCTCCTCCTGCTCGTGTTTGTTATGCCTGAGTTTTTGCGTCCGAGAGACCGCCAAGGAGCCAACACCGATGTAAACATGTGAGGGTTTATTCAGCAAGCTTAAGCTTGGGCCCAAGTATACCCGACACAGTGGAGTAGGGACTTGGACCCCAAACCAGATTACAGTCAGAGTTTTTAAAGGCAGAGTAGGGGTGGAGTCGGTGGTGGGTGAGGACAAAGGGACTGTTGTAAGTCTCTAAGGAATTTTGGAAGCAAGGTCTCCAGGACCTTGCGGGGCTAGCTATTGTTGGGAGAAAGGTTATTTATTACTGCAAATCTTCTCGTGAGACCCTTTAGATGTATATCAGTGGGCCATATGCTTGGCAATGATTCTCGACACTATCTTGGAGGTTTAGAGATAAAGTTTCACATTTCTCCTATCAAGTGTCCTTGTTAGTGAGATTTGGGTTTAGAAGAAATTTAACTTTATTTCCATTTCCTTCTGCCTCAGCCTCCTTCAATTTTATGGTGGGGAGGGTGACATTAGGGCTTGGGGAACTGCGTTATTTGCCTTTGGAAATTGGGCTATTGTTAAGATAGCTTCTTTGTTGTAAGTCTCCAGGACATTTGTAAACCAAGGGAGACTCCTGTCTTGCAGGATTGTGATCTCAGCAAGTTAACTATTTGTTTTTCTTTTAGGGCAGCCCCTGGTGACTGAGGATGTCACACATACTACCGAGGGGAGGGGGGTGGGTGGAAAGGGGGTACAAAGTGCCTGCTTTTGTTTTGTCAAGATGGCTGTACTTACGTCAGGGCTAGACTCGAGGTGGGTACAGCCTTGTTTTTCTTTGCCTCGACAGTGTTCCCTCTCTCTCTCTGTCTGTCAAATAAATAACATCTTCCAGTGGATGTCTTTGCACCCTCACACACACCTGTGGAGGGTGATAATGATTTCCTTCTTTACTGATGAGAAAACTGAGTTTTGAGAGGAGTTAAGTGCGGGTAAGATTCCATAGGTGCTAAGTAGCAGAGTTGAATTTTGAGTCCATTCCATTTTCCACATCTGTGAAAACATGTGCTTTTTCTCTACCATATGACACTGCAAATAATGTAAAATGTGGAAAGAAGAGGATTCGCAGAAGAGGGAAACCCAGTCCCTGACCACTTTACCATTAGGATAATCATTTCTTCCCTATGTTTTTGGAAGGATTTTAGCTTGGCCCTGGTTATCGAGTTTGTGCTGATTAAATCTTATGCCTCGTCATCGCCGTGAATTTTTCTTTGTGGGGTCTCGGCTGTGCTACTGCAGCTGGGCAAGTGATCTGGGATTCAAGAAGGGGGTGTGCCTGAATGTGTGGAATTCAGTGGTAGCTTTTATCTTTTATTTTTGCCCAGTCCAGGGATAAAGCTAAGAATGCTTGAACTTCAAAGTCCTTGAGAGTTCTTAGCTGATACCATCCAACTTCAGTCAAACTAACCCAAATGAAGACATGGACTCCTAGGACAACTCCAGAGATCTCCGTGAACTCCTGAGGCTTCTGTCCCTCCATGCATAAATAAATGCTTTCAATACTTACCACAAAGAAAATGTAGAGACTGGGTATTCTGGGGACACTGATTTCTTTCTTTCTTTTTGAAGATTTTATTTATTTGCCAGAGAGAGAGAGCGAGCAAGCAGTACATACAAGCAGGCAGAGTGACAGGCAGAGGCAGTGAGAGAAGCAGGTTCCCTGCCGAGCAAGGAGCCCGATGCGGGACTCGATCCCAGGACCCTGGGATCATGACCTGAGCCAAAGGCAGTGGCTTAACCCACTGAGCCATGCAGGCGTCACTCTTTTTTTTTAAGATTTTATTTATTTATTTATTTGACAGAGGAAGATCACAAGTAGGCAGAAAAGCAGGCAGAGAGAGAGGAGGAAGCAGGCTTCCTGCCGAGCAGAGAGCCTGATTCGGGGCTCGATCCCAGGACCTGGGATCATGACCTGAGCTGAAGGCACAGGCCCTAACCCGCTGAGCCATCCAGGCACCCCTGGCCAGTGATTTCTGCCTCTGAATTCCTCCTTGGGTTTACTCCTATCCTTTGATCCTGGTTTGATGTTCTGGGAAAAAAAAATACTCCAATATAACATACTTATTTGGGCTTTTGAGTCCTCTCTTTCTTCTAAGAGAGCTCACTTTCTTTTGAGAGAGAGAGAGAGAGTCGGGAGGAGGGGCTGTGGGTGAGGGAGAGAGGGAGAGAGTCCCACGTGGGGCTCGATCCCATGACACTAAGATCATGACCTGAGCCAAAATCAAGAGTCCTGCACTCAACCGTCTGAGCCACTCAGGCGCTCCTAAGAGAGCTTGCTTCTAACGTGTCACCCTTTCAGCATTTTCCACCTGTCATCTTTTATTGAACCTGAGACACACAGTTAACTGACAAATCACTTGTATCAGTCAATGGCAGATTTGGTTCTGAGGACATGTAACCCCTGTTCAGGTAAATTTCCAACTAATGATGATGTCTCCCAATGTAACTTATCCAACATTGTATTTCATTATTTCCCTTTAATGTGGAAATTCTTTTCTAGTCCTAAAATGCATGCTGACTTTTTCTTAGGGTATTCCTGTAACTAAACACCCTTCACACTGTCCTAGGGCATAATCCAATACTTTCTCTGCAACCCCTAATGAAGGCTGTTCAGACCAACATTGCTGTAATAGTTCTCATTTTCTGAAGTCCCGCAACCCTTGATTGCTATGAATTTTTAACCCCAGGAATCTACCGGGAATTATATGGAAATGTAATAACTGTTTATTGAATGAATGAGGAAACAGTGATAAAGATCGACCAGAAAAAAAGGTTTATTTCAAATCTTCATAGATCACAAAAATTCTTTTCTTCTACAGAGACCTCAGTCCATGGAACAGGGACCCCAGCAAAGCGGTTTTCATTGTTGTTCGTGATCTTCAGGCATTTCCATGATCTGTGATAGTGGAAAGAAGAGAGAATCAAGATGGACTCGGGCCTCCTGAGTAGTGACTCTTCCATCCCTCAGATCTGGGTAGCATACTGTCTAAGGAGGCCTGATTGGTATAGTGGGAAGTGAGATTTATTACTTATATGTATCCAACAAATAATCCTATGAACTATGTGAAGTTTGACTATCGGTGGCCCTTTCCCAATAAATGCATTTTTCTATAATAAGTTGCACTGTGAGCAAGATGATGTCTATGAAAAATAGCCAGAATTTTATGGGGGGATGTAAGAGACAAGCCAAGGGGTTCTGATTGCATTTGGAAGGAAAGTGCATTACTTACCTTTGCTGCAAGGAGCATCATACTCAGCAATTGCAAACTCATCTGAATGAAAACAAAACCATTAGGTGAAGTGAGAGGGAAAGATTTATGGAATACAGGTCAGTTAAAAAATATTTTACTATGGGAAGAATTGTATCAGAAACATCAGCATTATCCATTTCATACATTGCTTGCTGTTTTATATGTTAACTCTTCAAATACAGTATATTTCTTTCCCCTAAACTTCTGAAAGACAGTCCAAATGTTCTATGTATTTAAGTCTCACATTGTTTTGCAGTTGATTTATCTGAAGAAAAGGGAACTAAATATTCTACAGGTAGTCTGTGTTAGTAGTTGATGTATTTGTATGATAGATAGTTTCTATAATATGTATAGAAGACAGAGAAGAATCAGATTTGATGGGGACAAAATTAAAGAACAGTATAATAAGTTGCCCCCACACATTTCTCAAATCTAAATTTTTGTGACCAGAAATTTAGTTTCTAAGTCAAAGTTGTTCACACTCACCTGTCTCATAGTAATCATAGACTTTCACTATGGCTGGCTTCAGTTCTCTCACTGGGACATCTTGCAGAACCGTGAAGGACATGCTGAGTGTCTGATTTGTCACCTAGAAAGCAAAAGGGAGTTACAAGCTTTCTTCTCTCTTCTTTGAATGAGTTTAATTAGTCATCTACTTTTGGAGAGAAAAAATTTTTATCGACTAACAGTGTCCTTAAGTGGCACAGAAAGCTCCCAGGGTGAATGAAAATATCCCTAAATTTTGCTTAAATAACCCAAACAATTCATATACTCTGATCAATATTGGTCCATGGGTTCTTTGTAAAGGGTGAATAATACATGATTTTGTTGGGTGAATGGCGATATTCGTTTTTCCATATCCAGAGATTTGGTATAGTTTTATTTCTCTATCTTGTAGAAATACTGTGTTGGCTTAACAAGTCATATAAAAGATCTATCATTACAGCCTTATTACAATTTCACAAAACTTGTAAAATATAATGTCCATAAATATAAGAATGAATACATTATGTTAGAACACAGAACTATAAAATGAGATTGGCTTATTGGTTGACTGATCTTATCATTTTGTGGTGTATCCTTGCTGAAATGGTCAGTATTTCCTCCTTTTATACTGTCGACATAATAATTGAGATGTGAATTATATAATTGATATATCTGAGGTGTGATATATGTAATATGTAATGTATAACATCAATTATGTTGATGTTGATACAATAATATAAGGAAGAAACCAATGAGTTTCTTTTTTACATTACTTGATATCTTCAAAACAGGTTATGGACATAAACACATTGTGCAGAGAAATTTTTTGTTTATGAGGTCAAGAAGTATTCATATCCTCATATTATAATAGTCATTTTTTCTGACAGTCTTACATGAATTGCAAATAAAGGAGAGGAGAGTATTTACTGGAATTAATATTAGAATGCTCAAACTTTTGCCATGGAGGCGATGTCTCCAAAATGCCTTCATTCACTTTCCTTAGGATAGGATTAGTATATCTCCCTTCGAGAGATTATTACCTATATTTTTTTGCAATTAGATTGGCAGGGCTCTCACCTTATCCAGATAAATCAAAACATGGTTATTGCTGACTTCTGTTCGGTTCACATGGTTTGATCTTTCAAGCTGAAGAAAATTAATACATCACAAATGTTAATAAACAGATGAAGCCTCTGGGAAAACCAGAGAAATGAAGAATTTTTATTACCAAATTAAGCCTGAGGGTAAAATTTCTTCAAGGGATTTTTGTAAGTGAAGATGATAATGTTTTTAAAATAAAAATGAGAGATAATTGGGATGCAGGGTTTGATATTAGGACATATGACCTATGTGTAAAGTTGATATATCTGAAGAAAAGTGAACTAAGTATCCTAAACTTGGGAATTTTCTGTATCTCGATGTTCAATGTATATTCTATTCCTTCAAGAAGGAGGGTTTTTCTTAAAACTTTTTTTTTGCTTGCTCTTACAGCAATCTCATTTTTCTCTGAACTTCTGTAATAATTAGAGTTTATATTTATTGGTCATTTTTATTTATTGGTCATTTTTGTGTTTTTTTCCACTGGTGCATAAGCTTTATCTTCTTCTTCTTTTTTTTTTTTTTAAAGTTTTATTTATTTAAGTAACCCTCTACACCCAAAATGTGGCTTAAGCTCATGACCCTGAGGATCCAGAGTTTCATGCTCTTCTGACTGAGCCAGCCAGGCGCCCCAAGCTTTATCTTCTTACGTGTCTAAGCTCCATGAAAGCAGGAGCTTGCTGATATTCTTCTTCTAGTAGATGTGGCTCTGGGAAGAGAGCTGTTTGTAACATGAAACAGTCTCTGTGGGTGTCATCAAAACAGTGACGGGAAGCCTGCTGGAGCTGGCAAGGTCACCAAGTCTGCCCGGAAAGTTCAGGAGGCTCAATGAATATTATCCCTAATGCCCGCCACCCCAGTCCTAACCAGCCGTAGAAGAATGGTCACAGTACTGTGTGTTTCAATTGGCCATTTAAGTTTAAAAGGAAGACTGTTAATGATAAAAATGCCCCAGAAAACCTTTGGAGGGAAGAGAGAATGTTTTGTGGATCATTTATTTGTGTATATGTGCGTGTGTGTGCGTGTGTGTGTGTGTGTGTGTGTGTGAGTTTTAACTTATTAGTTTTAAAAACAAGTACTTTCTAATGGGAGCAACTTGACCAAAAAATTTGTCAGAGAATTTTGAGACCCCCTAAAACAAAGCTTAATGAGGGAAAAAACCACACACACCAAAAAACCTGTATACAAACATGTTAAATTATAGTTCTGACTTTGGAGAAAGTATTTCTTTGATGTTTGATAGAAGTGACTGAAAAGATTCTAATATTTTCTTAGTCCGGAGATATCTAAAACATTAAATAACATAGAGCCTCCTGGACATACGCTAGACCTACCATTTTCACTGTTGGTTTCAGGGGAATGAAGCCGGACACCATCTTCACGTCAATAATCACCATGTTGGAGGCAGGGCGACTCCCGGTGTAACTGAAGATTCAGGGAAGAAAGGAGTTAGGGTTTTCTGTGTTACTAAGTATTCTCCTTTTCTATGCCCAGAGCAAGCCCTCACTGCCCTCAAAGGTACATGGAAGTCTTCCTAAATGTCCTCCCCAAGCGGAAGCATTACAATCTCCAGGGAAGGTGTTGAAGCCACAAAGACCAGGCTGTACCCTAGACCCGATGCGTCAGAACTTCACGTGTGTGGACTCGAGGCGGTGCAGTTTGAGAAAGCATGCGACGCAGAGCTGGGTCTGAGACCTCTAATCTCTGCCAGTTGTATGTGACATATACTTTAACTTTTTTTCCTGAATAGTATCCCCACCCAGGTTAGAATATTCTTGTGGACAGATACATTTTTTGTTAGCCCTGGAGCCATCTGAATAGTGCTGCATATATATCTATTTTCCCCCCAAATTGATTATTTTGTATATAATCTGAGATTTATTGATTGCCAGTAGGAATTCTAATTAGAGAGTCACTACTTCCTTCTATTTATGCTTTTCAGGAATTCTCCATATCTGCCCTGCATAGAGCAAGAATGATATCAAATATCAAAAGGTCTACCATTACAGCCTTATTAAAAGTGCATAAAACTTGTAAAATATAAAGTCCATAAATATAAGACCTAATAAATTATGTTGGAACACAGAACTATAAAATGAGATTGGCTTATTGGTCGACTGATCTTATCATTTTATGGTACATCCTTGCTGAAATGGTCAGTATTTACATTCTATTACAATATTACAATATTCTATATTACATGTACATATACATACATGTACATGTATACATGGAATATACATTTTATATTCTATAATAGAATGAAATCCAAGAATGAATCAATGACATTAGTATTAAATCAGGAATTCAGGTCAGAGGCAAGGATGAATGTTCTCTGTTTTTAGCTGTTATTGAGGGGAATTAACCTTTAAATAATGAGGTTCAACAAGCATAGATCCTGGAGACAGGGGACGTACAGTGAATATATACCCTACCACGGAGAAATTCTGTATGAGCCCGAGGACACACTGCTTTTTCAATAAACGTAGTGCAGATATTTATGGACATGCTGCTCAGCTTAATGACAAACTCCAGGAAGAGGACTGGTATTATAACCAGAATTAGATGATTCAGGCAGAGGTCTTACCTGACGTTCAGTGAGATCTGGAAGCTGGTGTGGGCTTTGGGTCCATCACAAGTTTGGGGCAGAGTCTGTACGTCCAAAGCAAATGGGAACTCTGCCTTTTCTGGCAGAATATTGTATTTCAGAGATGTCTGTGGAATATCAAAGACAAAAATCTGTTTCTCTCTCCTCTTCCCTATTTCCTCAACTCTTTCTCTGACTTGCCCTCTCCTCTGCCAAGCCAGAGATTAATGGCTAATGCGGACCAAGAGTCTCACCTGGAGGTAGACACAACCTTCTCCTGTCACCGTCATGGTATATTCCTTAGGCAGCTCGGGCAGTGAGGTCTGCTGTAGTAACAGGCGGTTGTCGTCATCCACTTGGAATTTTGCGACAACCGTTCCCGAATGTTGGATGGTCACCTGTGTGGGCTTCCCAGTCCTGGTGAAGGTGGCTGCTCCGTATCTGGACAAGGCCTGGAGAGCCACCACTGTGTCCTGGAAGAGAGGAGTGAGAGAACCTTCATAGGCTTGGTAGCCTTCTGAAGCCCAAAGGCCCACGTCAGCCGCCACTACGGGGGCATTGATTCCCTCTCTCCTGCTCCCCTCACTACTTAAATACTGGAGGTCTAATTTCAAGATTGATTCTAATCCTTAGATAAAACCATAACAATCACATATCTGCTTTAGGAGCACATTTTATTTCTCAGAAAATTGATCTTTTTCTATCTATAAATACTTGTGGGATATGGAATGTGGGAAATATACATGAATTGGAATCAGTTATTGGCATTAGCTGTTTGCCTAAGAGGTCCTACTTGGTAACTGTGGTCATACCCATCTGGCTCTCACCCCAGATGAAACTCTGCTCTGCAGTAAGGTCAGTGCCCTGAGGAAGACCAAGGTCCTTTGCAGCCATGAGTAGGGTCATGCTTAATTATAATTATCTTTGGTTCTCCCTTTTTTATTGGGAGTCTGGATTCCTCCCATCCCCATATGTCATATTCTCCATTCTCATCAGCACTGAACCTGAACCTGAATGAGTCTTTAAAGAATAGATTTCTTTTTTTCCCAGGTTTTTTAAAAAAATATTTTTATTAACATATGATGTATTATTGGCCCCAGGGGTACAGGTCTGTGAATCATCAGGCTTACACATTTCACAGCACTCACCATTAAATAATAGATTACTAAGAAAGAATGGCTTGTAGTAAAAGTATTCAGTTTTTTCCATTCATATGGAAAAGTAAGAGATAAATTACAATGGAAAAAAGATGGGATGCCATTTTGTCACTTCCTCTTTCTCTTTTAGGTTTAGCCTGTAGGCTAACCTCTCAATTCTCTGAAGAGGAAATGACCTGCTGTGTACATATTGATGAATTTTTCAAATATAAGATTATAGAGTTAGGCTTATGATGTTGGCTCAGTAAAGAAAATTCTTCATGCTCCTGGTGAACAGATGTTTGTATAGTAAGAGGTGAATAGTACAAGTATAAAATGTGTCCACTTTAAAATAAGCCAGTTAAAGGGGACCTACGAATGGAGAGATTTGCAAGGAGAGGTTATTGGGTTTTGAGCAGCATTCCTGGGAACAATTTGAAAGGCACTTTTGAAAGGCACTCTTAGAACTTCCAGAAGATTCCAGAAGGTAGGTTTTTTTTGTTGTTGTTGCTTTGTTTTTTTTTTAAATTCATTCTGCTGTGGCCATTGCATACAAGGTCCCATTTCTTTAGGGAAGTAGAGTTTTTGTCGGGAGGAGAGGTCCATGATGGTAACAAGGATGGAGTCCCAGAATTGCAGACATTTTCTTTTTAGCCCTCTTTGACTTTCATTTTTCCTTATTTCCTCACTATCCCTGAATACTAGTAATATTTACCTCATTCAAGTTATTCTCAACTTCAGTTTTTCTTCTTGAGTGTCTTTATAGCTTGTTCAAAACTATTTTTTTAAAGATTTTCTTTATTTATTTACTTGTCAGAGAGAGAATGCGCAAGCAGGCAGAGTGGCAGGCAGAGGCCGAGAGAGAAGCAGGCTTCCTGCTGAGCAAGGATACTGGGATCATGACCCAGGCTGAAGGCAGCAGCTTAACCAACTGAGCCACCCACGGGTCCCCAAAACCTTTTTAAAAAATATTTTATTTATTTATTTGACAGACAGAGATCACAAGCAGGCAGAGAGGCAGGCAGAGAGAGAGGAAGGGAAGCAGGCTCCCCACTGAGCAGAGAGCCTGATGGGGGGCTCAATCCCAGGGCCCTGGGATCATGACCTGAGCTGAAGGCAGAGGCTTTAACCCACTGAGCCATCCAGGTGCCCTGCCTAAAACTTTCGCTACCTAAAGGTGAAGTGAAAGGTTCTGGGAAACACAGACCTGGGTGGAGGAGAAGCCCCCGTGGGAATTCTGTTGCTTTATGATCCACTTCACAATGCGCGAGGCAGAAGTCAGCTCCTCTGAGGTCGGGGCAGGCTGGGCTGTGAGGTAAGCCAGGAGCACATAGGATGTCATCTCCACCTCAGCTGAGGGAGCCGGGGGTTCGTAAAAATGCCCTGCTGGTGCCCTGGGTTTCTCAGGTCGCTCCCAATGGACAGAACTCTCTGGAGATGAGAAAAAGAGATTTATGAGTGACTACTTATTCTTATTTAAGTGAAGTGAAAGTGCCTAAGCCAGAGCTGAAGTGGAGTACACTCTTGAACCTTATCTAGACGCTTTTCCTTCTGTGTAAATCTGAACTTGGTTTGTTTCAGTTAGGTGAAGGCAGATATGTTGCTGGAGTCAGAAGCCCAGAGCCATCAAAGTTTCCAAAAAGTTACCGTGGTTGGGTTGTCGGGGAGAAAGAGCAGAGCAAGATCCCTCACCAGCTGTGGGGATTTCCTCTTTTTGATGCTAATCAGACCTTATCTAGGCTTTGTTAAATTTTCTACAAATTTTTCTTTAAAAAACAATTTTTTAAAAGATTTTATTAATTTTTTTGACATAGAGAGGTCACAAGTAAGCAGAGGCAGGCAGAGAGAGAGGAGGAAGCAGGCTCCTCACTGAGCAGAGAGCCCGATGTGGGGCTCAATCCCAGGACCCTGAGATCATGACCTGAGCCGAAGGCAAAGGCTTAACCCACTGAGCCACCCAGGCACCCCTCTAAAAATTTTTCTATAGAAGTTTCTTGTGAGGATCACAGATGACCTGAGATAATGGAGTTCATACTCCTTAGGCCAGAAAAAGTACATAATCCTTAAAATACCAAAGTCTGACGAAGATGGGAAATAATGGGAACTGATTTACACTGCCGAGGGAAGGAAACTGCTCTTTGGAGAGCAATTTGGGAATATCCAGCAAAGAGGAAGATGTGCTTAGCCTGCTAATCAGCAATTCACTTCTTGGAAGTGTAGCTCAGAGAAACTCACACAGGTACAAGGAGGCATGTTTGTGAGTGTTCATTGCAGCGTGGTTTGCAATAGCCACAAATAAGAAACAAGAAAACATCTATGAGGAAGAGACTCCTTACTATAAATCATGACCTATGTATATATCGTGAGATATTATGTGGCAGTGAAAATAATGAATTAGAGTCACAGGCACTCATATGGGACCTCCTCTTCCCACAAGGTTCAATGTCAAAAACAAAAGGCAGATAAACAGGCAAGAAAATAAGATGCAGAAATACTCAAAAGTGTGATACCTTCATGTAAAGATGAGGAACACATAAAAATTCCAAATATTGTTTAGAAATAGATATGTAGGAAAAATAAAGAAACCCAGGAAATTATAAGGACAAATTCAGGATAATGGTTACCTTTTGGGGTGGGAGTGGTACACAGGGAATTTTTCCTGCACTGGTAATTTCGTATTTCTTAAACTGGGAGGAAAGTATAAAGTGGTTTACATATCTGAAATATTCCCAATACATTTTAAGGATAAGCAATTAATGGCACTGTCAAGGGCGAAAGGTAGAATATGTTTTACTGGATAAAATATTATTTGCATTTTTATTTTCTATTTCTTTGACCCCTCATATAGACCACCGAACACATAGAAATATCGTGTGAATATGAATAGATTTGTCAACATTATCAGACTTTTGATATGAGCATAAAATACCAGAATTTATTTAGGAGGTTACTTCCTTCAGTCTTTTCTTATGTTTAAGAAGATATGATACACCAGGAAAGGACTGGGTGTATCTTAAGTATAGCTATTAAAATCACAATAGGTAATCCTCTCACAGCACTTACTTGTACCATATTATTTACTAAGTACTTTGCTTGTATTCATTCATTTAATATTGACACAACCCTATGAGATAAATACTATTATCCCCATTTTATCATTGCAGGAACTGAAACACAGACATGGTGAGTGAGTTGTCCAAGGCCTCGTAGGTTAAGACGCTTGGAGCTTGTCTCTAGAGGCTGGGCCTCTCACTACTACACTACACTGCCTCTTATCTTTTGATGTGTGACCTGCTTAAGAGAACCCAGATTTTATAGTGATATAGACAAAAGAAGACAGGGGAAAGGGGTCACAGGACGTAGGTGTGGGGGTTTTGCTGTACAGTTCTTGATACAGAGAATGGGGGCTGAGGAACGCAGATGTGCGCTCACCTTCCTTCACGGCTTCCTGATGAAGGGAGCTGAGTGCTTCTCTCCTCCTCTCCTGGTTACCCGCCAGGGCAAAAGCGTACGCCAACAGTGCCTTGGTGTAGACATACTTTCCATGGGGTCCTTCCTTTGCTGACTTCCAGGCTGACTCCAGGCAGAACAGGGCATTGCGGACAATGGGGTGCTGGGGTGGGGAACAAGGAAGGAACCAAGGAAGCACAGGTCAATTTTCAAACGCATGTGTTCATCTATTCTCATTCTTGTGGATGGAGAGAATAGTATCTTCGTGTTATCATGACATTCATAAGTCAGGAACACAGGCCATATTTTTAGAATTCATTTTAGGTGTGTATATGGCAGCAGTGGGAGATCCATAGGGGAGAAATAGCGTCACTGGGATGGTGTCAATCTTTCTTAGTGGATTGTCCAAATTTTCTGTTGATCTGGGAAGCACCTTCCTAGCATAAAAGGAGAGTTGACACTGGACTTTTAGCAGAGGGATGGTTCTGACAGCAGGGCAGTGATGTCACTACATCTAGAACTATGCCAGGGAGGAGGCGGTACCTACAGTGGCAGGGAGAGGAATCTCCAGAAGGGCAATGGTGATGTAGGCAGAGAGGGTCACTTCATCTTCCACTCCACCCTGTAAGTGAGAGTCAGAGGGAGAGATCAGAGTAATTTAACTTCTGAGCACGCTCTTCATCAGCTCTTTGCCTTCTGCTGTGTCCTGGAGTTTATCCCCACTCATATTCATCCCCATGGGGCCAATTGTCAAAATCAAGCTAAGTCCCATCCCCTCTTTCTTAGTACTATCCAGGTTTCATTTATTTATTTTTTAGTTAGTTAGTTACCTTTGCTAAAGTTTTCCTATATTATTACCTCTTCTCATCCTTGTGGACATCATAAATGGACAAATCAAAACTAATTCCAAGGGCGCCTGGGTGGCCCAATCTGTTGTACCTGCCTTCGGCTCAGGTCATGATCTCAGGGTCCTGGGATGGAGTATCACATCAGACTCCCTGCTCAGGAGAAAGCCTGCTTCTCCCCCTCCCTATGCTGCTCCCCCTGCTTGTGCTCTCTCGTTCTCGCTCTCTCCCAAATAAATAAATAAAATCTTATTAGGAAAAAAAAAAAAAGAAAAACGAGTGTGAGAACACCTCACCTTAATGGCATTGTTGAGCAGAGATCCGGAACTCCTGAAACAACCATTGTCTTTCTGCCTTTGGGAGAGCCAGATGAGGGCTTGGGTGATGTATGCATTCTCGATAAAAATGTAGTTTTGAGCCTGGGCAAAAGTCTTTATTACAAAAGCGGTGAGCCTGAGCAGGGCGGAAGAGATGATATTTATGTTGTTAGAATAGTTTTATAACTGTGGCACAGAAAAGCTTCCTATGACACTGCTTACATTTATGTGAGTCACCTGGCAACTATTCCTGTGTATTTAGAATTCCCATTGCCTTTAGACTGCTTGATTTGTTGGCTACATCTAGTATTTCCTTGCTGACTCATTTTCTCATTGCTACAGAGAGTCTAAGAACTTCTTCTTTTTCTTTTCTTTTTTTTTTTTTAAAGATTTTGTTTATTTATTTGACAGACAGATCACAAGTAGGCAGAGAGGCAGGCAGAGGGAGAGAGGGGGAAGCAGTCTCCCTGATAAGAAGAGAGCCTGATGCGGGGCTCAATTCCAGGACCCTGGGATCAAGACCTGAGCCGAAGGCAGAGGCTTTAACCCACTGAGCCACTCAGGCGCCCCATAAAAACTTCTGATATTACTTGTTTTTACTTATTTGAGTAAGGCTTTCTTCTCGTTAGAGATTTCCTTCTGTAGATGGCAGAATCTCCTTACTTAGAAGATTGAATAAAAAAAAAAGAATTTAAAAAAAGAAGATTAAATAACTTCAAACTGCTTTGGTTTGCCTTTGGGATTTTATTTATCCATTTATTTTTAAGTAGGCTATACACCCACCTTGTTGCCCAGCACAGGGCTTGAACTTGTGACTCTGAGATCAAGATCTGAGCTGAGATCAAGAGTCAGGTGCTTATCTGACTGAGCCACCCCGGTGCCCCACACCTTAAGGATTTTAAAACAATGTTGCTTGTCACTGGGTTCTCCTCTTTTCTTTCTTCCTATGAGTGAATTTATTCACAGGATGACTATGATCTAAAAACATATTAAAAGCTGAAGTGAACATGGTTTATCTAGAAATTAGATGATATGTTCACTGGCCATGCATTAAAAAACTCATGGCTATGGGAGCTATTCTAGAAAAAAAGTAACCATTAAAAAAAAATAGCTGTTTCTGGGTGTCTGGGTGACTCAGTCAGATAAACACCTGAAATTAACGGTCTGACTCTTGATTTTTGGCTCAAGTCATGATCTCAGAATCATGAGATCGAGCCCCACGTCAGAGTCTGTGCTGAGTACAGAGGCTGCTTAAGATTCTCTCCCTCTGTCCCTCCCCCTGCTCGTGTGCTCTTCCTCTCAAAAAACTAGCTGTTTTAGAAAGAATACCTTGATTATTACTAACAGGATGAATTTAGGGGACAAATCTAACATATATTTGAATGTCAGCTTTTCTGCTTGTTACCTTGCTATATTTGTCAAGTATAACCAACTTGGTTTAATGATACATATATGATAAGGTTATTGTGAATGTAATTGTGATAATATATGTAAAAGAGCTGGTTAAAAAAATAGAACCTCAAAGAACTGTCAATCGCTTACCAGGTATTGCCCTCATTCCTGCCATATTTCTCCCCAAAGGTGCTAAAGGAGCCATCATGGTGCCTGTAATTCAGCTGCCTCTGGTAACCTGAAATGGAAGGTTAATGAAACAATATGATAGACTGTGTATGTTGCGGCCAGAGAAATTACTAAAATGCTTTGGTTTCTCTTGTGATATTTCTTAAATTTTGCTGTCCTATGTTACAAGGTTCTGCATTTTAAACACTTATTAGAGGTTGGACCCTGGATAATAAGCTTAAAATTAACTGTCCTTCCTATTGTAGTAACTATGATACTATGACTCGCTAACATATCATAGACTTGGTTAGTAACTCAAGCCTATTAGGAAATCCAATCTATTGTTAAAATGACACTGTGAAGTCTTCAGTCATTTAATCACTCACCAGTATTGAGGTAGCCAATGGCCTTGGACATGACTTCTGGAGTCAGCTGTTGTGTTTTATTTAGGTAATTCAGAACATGGATGTTGGGAGCGAAGAGGACCATATTCTGTTCCCCGCAGCCATATGGCATTTGGAGGAGATTTTGTATGTTTTGCATGGCAGAGCCCAGTATGTCTCCTAGAGAGTGAGAGAGATGGGATGTGATAAAGCTTATAGATTATAATCTATGTGAATCATTAAGAAGAAATGAATAATTTTAGGAAGATTGAAAAATAAATATTTTTAGGAAGGGTGAGCTGTCAAGGGACAGAAATATGATTGGTAACAATACAAAAGCCCAAAGAAAGAGGGAAGAACCAAGTTAATATTACAATTGTGATTTTGAGTATTTATGGAAAAGAATACAGGAAAAACGATCAATATAGGAGAATAATTCACTAGGGCTGGAGCTTACCCAATACGAAGGTAGAGGCTCGGGCAGATTCTTCTACTACATTCTCTGGCAACTTCAAGGATAATTGTTCAGATACCTCAGCACCTAGAGAAATAATGGAAATTACTTCTGCCATGTAACTTCTTCAAGAGCTCCAAACCCAGAAGCCAGAACTGTGCCTTACACTTAAACTTCTGAAAAGTGGTCACTCTTTTAATATGCTTGTTTTATGTGTGTGTGTGTGTGTGTGTCTATTTATCTTAAATGTGTATGAATGGGAAACTGAGATTTCCAGAAATTCTCCTTCCTCATCCCTCATTTCTCCCCATATGTAGAGTACATTCCAAAAGAAGGCTACAGATTGAGAAATGTCCATGATGTTGTGACTCTGTTGTGGTCATCCTGTGGCTAGCATGAGATGGTTATCACAAGATGATCTCTTTAGTGTTCATCTCTAACCTCTTTATTCAACAGTGTAATGAAAAAAACCCTAATGAATATATAAGCAAAGAAAAAAATCTCTGAAAGTTCCTGAATTCTATAATAATGCTCTGTCCTTACTGCCATCAAATTTCACCAGATATGAAGACAGTATTTTTATGGAAGACATGGAAGTTGGGGGTGAAGAAGAACGACGTTTGACTCACTGAAAATAAAATAATTGCTGGTGACAGGCATATATGTACCGCTGTTTTAGTACTGGTAAATTTCAGGATGATGAAAGAGAAATGTAGTATTTATTTTCATGCTTCCCGCCTTTCCTCATGAAATTAATATTGAAATTTTTGTCAAAGGGTACAAAATTTCAGTTATGCAAGAGGATTATGTTGTAGAGAACAGTGCCTACTATTTAATTTAAATTCAATTGATTAACATATAGTGCATTATTAGTTTCAGAGGCAGAGTTCAGTTTCATCAGTTTTATATGACACCCAGTGCTCATTCCACCATGTGCCCTCCTTAATGCCCATCACCCAGTTACCCCATCCTCCCATCCCTCTCCCTTCCAGGAACCCTAAGTTGGTTTCCTGCAGTTTTTTTTTTTCTTTAAGATTTTAAGACAGCACAAGCAGGGGAGAGGGGCAAAGGGAGAGAGAGAAGCAGACGCCCCACTGAGCAGGGACTGCGATGTAGGGTTTGATTTCAGGACCTGGGACCATGACCTGAGCTGAAGGTAGACGCTTAACTCACTAAACCACCCAGGCGCCCCTGTTTCCTCTAGTTAAGAGTCTCTTATGGTTTGTCTCCCTATCCCATTTTGTCTTATTTTATTTTTCCCTCCCTTCCTCTATGATCCTCTCTTTTGTTTCTTAAATTCTACATATCAGTGAGATCACATGATAATTGCTTTTCTCTGACTTATTTTGCTTAGCCTACTACCTTTTAGTTCCATCCACATTGTTGCAAATGGTAAGATTTAATTTTTTGATGGCCGAGTAATATTGCCTTATATATATATACACCATGTCTTTTTTTATCCATTAATCTGTCGATGGACATCTGGGCTCACTCCATAGTTTGGCTATTGTGGACATTGCTGCTCTAAACATTGGGGGGCATGTGCCCCCTTTGGATCATGTCATTTATATCTTTGGGGTAAATACCCAGTAGTGCAATTGCTAGGTCATAGGGTAACTCATTTTTAATTTTTTGAGGAGCTTCCATTTTGTTTTCCAGAGTGGCTGTACCAACATACATTCTAGAACAGTGTCTACTATTAACAATATCATACTATACACTTAAAAACTTGTTAATAAGATAGATCTCACATTAAGTGTTCTTATCACATAAAACTATAATAAGAGATATATCTGTAATACATACTTAGGTATGTATTATTTATATGTTAAGGAAACCTCTCTTACCTTCATTCAAAAAAATAAGAAAACAGATGCCATAAACAAAGGTAAAAGACAAATTGCCAAGCGAAAAAAATTGTAACTTATTTGATAAAAAATCGGTCATACAGATGAAGCAGAAAAAAAGACAAACCACTAGAACCTGAATGGTCAAAGGATATGAAGTCATTCATGAATATGTAAAAATAAGCTCATATTCACTTGTGAGTATAGAAATTAAGATAGAAACAACACTATTTTTCATGCAAAATTTTCAGGAAAATTGAAAACTGATGGTTAAAGATGATGGTGATTGTGCAGAACAATATAAACTGGTAGGAATATTAACACATTTAGGTTATAAAGGAACGGTTTTTAAGTTCTATTAAAATTTAAGAATATACATGTTCCCTGTTAGGAATTTCACATTTTGATATCTATGTTAAATACACTTGCATGTGTACATAAGGAGGCATTCATTCATTCATTCATTCTGGCAAATAGTTTAAAAAAATTGAGCAATAGCTAAAAAACAATCAGAACCATGATATATTGATAGTATGGAATTAAAAGGGACTAAAAAAGATTACCTACTTCTATAATTTAATATGGCTAGATTTCTAAAACAGGTTGCTCAGTAAAAAGTTATAAATGTTAGTTATAGAATGAAACATTTACCAGTTATATAAATCACATATATAAACAAATTCATGTGCATATTATTTCTAAACATATATGGATGGTCATTGATGTATTGAAAAAGTTTCCCTTTAATATGAAGTTTTGTTTTATTTTGTAGAGGAGAATATATTTTTATATTACATGGGCAATTAAGTTAATTTTAATAGAACTACTTGATGATTAGCCCTAGATACATAAGAAATAAATAAAAATGAAGAACTCAGTAATGGAAGACATACCAAGATTAAAGGATTTGGTGGCAAACTTACTTAAATGTAGAAATAAGGCTAAACAACCAGGCAATTATGTTTTTAGAACACGTTTTATACATTTGAAGTCTTGAGAGTATAATAAGCATAATAAACAAAACTGTTTATTATACAAACAGAAAAGAAAAATATATATAAATATATAACCGAATATTATATAAACTGAAGAGAAAGGCAAAAAGACATATATGATATTGATTGGACATTGTTTGAGGTGAGAACATATTGTGCTGATAACTTTCTTAGTGTATTAACATTCTGTGTTTTTGTTTAGACTAGAACACTCTCCACCAAAATAAAGTTGTATCTTCTGCTTTGAGTTTCTTTAGTATCTTCTCAGATGACTGATAGAACATTAGGTACAAGATTGGCATCAAACAAATAGTGATATGACAATAATGGTATAGGCTAAGACAATTCTTTCTTTAGGACACAGCATGGTCCCATTATCAAATGCTCTTGCCTATGCAAAACCTAATGATGAGGTGGCTTGAATTTGGCTACCCATATGGTATGTAACCAAATATTCAAGGAAACCTTCCTTTTGGCAATATTCATTTGATTCTACTCACTTTCTGTGTAACCATGTCATACATGGAAGGACATCTGGGTGTTTGTACAGGTGCTATAACAGATAAAAATTTGGAAAGCATTGGCTAGGGATAGTCTCCTGATCAAATTATGTGGCTTCTCTAAGAACTAGTTGCCTCATTTATCAAATAGGTCAATGGTTCTTTGGGTCTTAGTTCATAGGGAGGTATAGGAATAAGATATAGGATTCTCTGAACTTTAAATATTATAGAAACTTTAGTCAATGCTATTCTAATTATGATGAATGTCTCTTACCTGAAGGGCAGAGCAGGGAATTAAATGTTGCTTCCATCTCTAGTCCTTCAGGCTGTAGGTGGAAAGGAAGAAAGGTAGAGGTGAGAATGGACAATTATGTTGATAGTGGAACTGCCAATTTCTTGATCATGAAGAGAAGAATTGGAGCTAACTTCCAAATGTATCACATAAAGAATCGATAAGTATAAGCAATATGAAGGACAGAGAGGAGAAAATGAGGAAAAATTATGTAAATATCAAGAGAGAAAGATAGAGATTGAGAGATAAATAGAGAGAGGAGAGACTATTGTGAAATATTCTTATGTGCTTATGTATTATTTATAATCTTATGTGCTTATGTATTATTTAACCCTTCTTATCTAAAACTTGGAACCTTCAATGCACCATTGTTTTTATTGGTTCACGGTGACCTACTGAATAGGTAGGCTTACTTACTTCAACCAGCAGGGACTTAATAATGGTGTCCTTCTTGCCATATTCAGGGATTGCCACCACCTCAGTCCCACATAGCTCTTGAGACTCCAGTATCTGCGCACTCACGGTGAAATTCACATTTCCTAAAAAAGGGGCAATACTGATGAGCACCATCTCCTTCTTTCTCCATGCCTCCAAACCTCAAGATTTGTTAAATGTTCAATACTTTGTAACCTTTTTGTTTGTTTCTTTTATGAAAACACAGGAGCAGAAATGGAAGCAGCAGCAACTAGAGGCTAGGGACCCTGAGAATCCAAGGCAGAGATAGATGGAGGCAAGTGAAGGAGGGGGGATAGTCTTCTAGACATCCTGGAATAAAAGACAAAGGAAAAAGTATCTACAAGGCAGTGGCAGCAGGGGTGGGGTGTGTGTGGGGGGCATGGTCTTTGCCTGAGGGAAATAGCACTAGATGTAAGGATCCAACTGATATATACAGTCCTTGAGTACAGAATTGTCTCTAGGAGACTGTTCCTCACCTAACGCTTTTGGCCTTACTGCCCAGGACACGGTTTGTCGGCCGTTCCCACAGATGCAGTGAGACTCCTGTTCCTTCTCCTGGACTAGGAATGCAGGATTCAGGTGTAGCTGCACAATAACCTGAAACCACAGGTGAGACAAAGAGACAGATTAGAGGGAGAAGGGAACCAAAGGTAGAGCGGTTTGAAAAAAAGCATATTGGGGGACTGCTTAGATATTAAGTTGCCTACTACTGAAGCTGATCTAAACATAGACTGACTACCTAACAGTGGATCTGACATTGAAATCTTTGTATTTTCATACATATAATCTGCTCTTTCATGGGGTGACACAAGAGGTCAGGAAAAGTAGAACGCCCCTGCCTGCAGAACTTCTACTTCTTTGGCCTGGGATCTTGACCATTGCCTCAGCTCTCCCAGCAGAGTGTTCAAGATTTATAAACTGTTATGCGTTCAGCAGAGGTAAGATGCTCACAAATAACTTTCAAAGTAAGGCTTAATCTAATTAATGCTTTATGATGATATATAAAAGTTAAATATATGGAACGTACAAATCAAAAACTTGGATCTAGGACATGAGAATGAAGCCTACTGATTTTTCTTCACTATGTCAGGAATATTCACACTGTGCAAACTTCCTAATCTTATGGAGTTGGGGGAAGGGTCAGAAGCTTGTTTGAAGTTGCAAGTATATGGAAATATCAGCAACCATAGGTTCTATCACATCTGAATATCTCTGAGAGTATTCCTCCTCGGGTAAGAGCCCCTTATACACAGAAGTTTGTCAGTATTTCAAAGAATAGGATTTTTAATTTACTTGACTGCCTACCTTGTGTTCAATTTAGGAAAGAGAGTTCTTTACCTGGATGCATTTGGGAAGGTAGTTGAGGACAGTGGCCTTGAGCGTGAAGGCCTCTCCGCGGATCACAGAGTAGGGCATTGTGAGCTCCACAAAGAAGGGCTGGAAGGCTCGGAAGGAGGCAGGAAGAGAGAGACCAAGTCCGGTGTCATTGGACAGGCAGAAGGCCCCTGCCTTCCACTCCGTGATGGTATCAGGGACTGTTACTCCCACTTCAGCCACTCCTGATGAGCTGGGGAGGAAGGCAATGTGAAGAACAGAGAGTGAGCAGTTAAAGACATCCTTTCTAGGAAGAGAATCCCTATAAATAATTCTATTGTCATGACTTATGCACCCAGTAGAAATGTCAATAAAGGAGAGTATCATCAAGACTCAAAGTGGGAAAATGTAAGAAGTCCTTTACTTCCATTTCTGTTTTCAATTCTAGTTTTATCAGAATTTCCTATAGACACAGAATTATAGCATTTTCTAGTATAGACACTATTGTTATGAAATAAATATGTATTTTGAGATTGCTCTTAAATTTTACTCTTTAAAATACTGTTCTAATGAAGGCAGGCTTTTTAAAGTTTTAATTCTTCTACTACAGTGTGTAGTTGGCCTGACTGATTCTGTTTTTAACTCAAGATTGTTGGCCAGTGAAGAATCTCATATAGGTGTTAGTCTGTGCAGGGCCTGGTCATATTTACTCCTTATTCCCATTTTCTGGAAGTCTTAGAATTAACCGTGTGCAAAATTTCTTAGCTCTGATGCAATGTGTCTAAGAGATACTTGGATATTGAAAAATTGCTAAAAATGGAAAATTGTGAGAAGTCTATATCACTGCCTTTTATATATAAAGAAAGTTACTTACTCTAACACCACCAAGTCCCAGATCCATGTCTCAGGGAAGTACTTTCGCACGGTCTCTGGGGGAGCCTCGGAAACAAGGGCCATCTCCTCAAAGTCATTGCTTTTTTGCAATTCAGATACGACTATGGTAGGTGGGGAGGAGACAGAAATAATAAAGACGCAGATAAAGAGATTATAATACACGCTACAGAAGAAACAAATAGGGTGATGGAATAGACAAAACCCAGGAGAGGATGCTTGGGTGATAGGGGAAAGCTTCTTTGAGGAGGTGATATATTTGCTGACTCCTGGAGTCTTAGATCAGTTCTAAGTGAGCTGGAAGAAAAGAATCACAATCAGAGGGCAGAGGCCTAGAGGCAGAAGGAGCTTGGGATGGCCTAGGGAACAGAAAGAGAGTCCTCTGTGGTCACTGTGCTCTGTCTCAAGAGGAAAGTGATAGGAAGTGTGTTGGGAGGAGGACAAGGCTCAGTTTCCATTTGGTGTGTTCCTCTGTGGGATCAAAGAAACATCATACCCAAACATGAAGACAATGGCTCTGAGAAAGTTTATAGGAGTGAGGGATCAAGGATTAAAAAAATTCTTTATTTCCACATGCGCCAGAAAGTCAGTCAGGTTTTTTCACCTATTTCCCTTCTGTTAATGGTGTACTGGTAAATAGTCAACAATCAGTTCTCTGAAAAAAATCTGTACATATACATATACCTTGTACATATGCAAGTTTACTATAAATTCTACTGTAAAGGATGGTAGACTTTTATTTATAAATAATAAAAATATATAATATTTACTTAAATTCCACATAACCAGTTAATTTTCACCAAAGGCTTTCCTTGATTTTTGACGCATTCTCTAGATGTATTCAACCTATAGTCCACCATGATTTGATGAAATCAGACTAGAAATAAATGGTTGGTTACTATCTGATGCACCAGTAATTTTGCACCAGTAAATTTGTCATTTCATTGACAAATGAATGTGACTTCAGCATGAATACTGGCTGCTAATTTCGGAAAGTTAGAGCTTCCTTATCTAACCGGTGAGAATGTAGTCCCAACTTGTGAACATTTCTGTTTCAGTTTATACCAATCCTCTGGAAATTATCTTTCCTTTGCAACCTCACCCATTCCCACATCTCCATTTACTAGAGGCAGATACTTTTATGAATGACTTTCCTGATTGCTCAGTGAGAATTAATCCTTTCTTTTATTTTGCTTATCTGCCCCTCTCTCTCTTTCTTTTTTTAAAAATGGAAGTATAGTCGACACACGATGTTACTGTACCTCTCAGAAAACATCTCAGTCTGCTTCGTATTCTCTTCAGCATGTGGGGGCTTGACACAGTCAGAAATTTGGGGTTTGTATCGCTATGTGATCTTGAGCAAGAACTTTAATATATCTGAATCACAGGGACTTTTTGGTTAATTTTATCACATTTTATCTTATAAAATATTCTTTTATTTGACTCAATATATTAACTTTTATTAGTTCTTTACCTGGAGAAGCTAATAGTCTTCGAGATGCGTATACTGCTTTGTGTTCAGGCTGTGAACATACTTTGAGTTTGTGAATCTTTGTGTTGGTGAACACCTTTAAGCCCATATCCTGTGAACGAGATTATCACCTAATCAGTACCTAAGTATTCTAAAATATATATAGGCACACATTTCATTGCATTTCACAAATAATTCAATTAACTTAATACTAAACTTTCGATATTGGTAGACATATGGAGGTAATTTTATTCTGTTGTTAAAATTCTTTTAACAGTAATATTTTATATATATGATTTTTAGAAATAGCACAAGGCAATGAATTTCAGGAAAATTAAATTAAAAAAGTTAAAATTTAAATTAAAAAAAAAAATTTGATTACTAGTCCAAAAAATTCTAGCCCTCGCTCTGTTGCTATCAGCAGATCTGCAACTATCAGTGACCTTGGAGAAGTCACTTGACCTCTCTGTATCCCATTACCTTCAATTATGATATGAAGAAATTATAATAAATAATTTTTTCAAATATAATATTTTGTAAATCTTTAGGAGGGATCATCTATTGTATAAGGAATTTACCTGTAGGAAGCTATACATATCTTTTTCATTTGTATTTGATACAGGGGAATACATGACCCCATTGATATAGACATTATGGTGATCGACACAGTCTCTATCATCTTCCTCCTGCTGATTCAAGCTTCCAGGGAAACCAGTGAGGTCCTTCATGGGTAGCTGGTCATAAACCTGTACAAATGCAGAGGACAAAAGGACAAACTTATCTGTGGCTTATTCTTTTTAAATGCAAAGAGAAAAGTATGATCACCATCAGTCTTTGAGTGCCAGTGTTGCTTCAGTAATTTGCAGAGATGATTTCAAAGCTGTTTTTAAGAGAAAAAAGAAAACTAAACTAAACATTCCCATCTGAGTACTCAAAGACCACAATAATTTGTTACAAAGTTCAGAGGCAAACATTAGACTCCATACTAGAATGGAATAAAATTTTGAGATAAATTGATGTCTGCTGTATTTGAGACATAGTATAAAACTTCAGGATGACAGAATGAAATGATGGCTTTTTCTCTCCTTGTGGTTTGCAACTGACCTAGTGTGTAACAAACTTAATGAACTTATGTTCTAAACTGGCACATGAATAAGTATATGTCCTCTAAGTAGGACAGGATAGTATTTTCTTAGATATTATTCATGGGAACAAAATGCTCCAGATCTTCACACAGCACATAAAGTACTGGAAATGATGTCTCCAAATTCATTTGAAAGGGAAGGGGAAGACAGATGTAAAAATGTTGATAGTGCACTGTGTTATGTTCAGAGGAGTTTAAAATTGCTTGGCCAAGTACGTAGGGTAATGAAATGCTCTCTCAAAGGTAGCTCTGTCTTACTATTCCCCAACTCCCTGCTCTGCTATTTTCTCCAACGCGTATCATGTTTTACTATCTATCTCATCTTTGGAAACATAAATTCCAAGAGAGCATGGCTTTTTGTCTTTTGAGTAGGTCACTACTAGATCCGCAGCACTTCAGCAAACATTGGGCACGCCTAGAACGCAGAAGACACTAAATAAATATGTGTTGAATGGATGGCTTATGCTGTTGGGAGTGAAGTGTTTCATTAGTAAAACGTTATCAAGGCTGGAGAGGATTGGGCTAGTGTTCTACCCCAAGTCTACTGTTAACTACCTAAAAGTTTCTGCTTTTTTTTTTTTTTATTAACAAACTAATGGGAAGGACATTCTGCCTCATCTATCCGCCAACACTGTTATAAATTAGAAAAAACCCTTGAGAACTATAAAATTATGTTATATAAACATAAAACGTCATTATTTTCCCACATATCCTCTTGTTCCCATTGAAATGTACTTAATACTTCCTTTAGAAGAATTCTAATATTTTCAATTAAATTTCATTTGGAAGGACCAAAATGTTAAATGTCTTTTCTTATAACTTTCTTTCTCAGGGAGTAAAATATTAATTTCATTTTGTAAAAATTTGATAGTAAGAAAAAAAATACCTTCAGTAAGAGGTTATTTCAGCTGATTTCCTATTGAAAATGGGAAGATGTAAGCGGGCTACTGTTAGCTCGTGTTGTTGTTTCTCATTGTTCTACTCCGGCCACACCCTTGTGCTATTTCTTCTCTTCACCCAACATTTTAAAGGATTTCATTTACCAACGTAATTGGTAAATGAAAGTAATTCATTTTTCCAAATTTTTATTCATCAGAGACAGTGTTTCTTCCTTTAGAAATGGTGTTCATCTTGGGACATACAATGTTTGATATAATTCTTATAAAAATAGAAATTTGATATTTAATATCAGTTTTAGTGCAGGTCAGTGCACCACTTTTGTTAGGCTTTTTCAAACATTACAACTAGCTTGAAAACGACTGTTACTGGTTTCATCAAGCTCTAGGATTTCAGGAACTTCGAATGGTGCATGATTTTATTAATATGTATATAAAAACACATACATACATATGTTTGTATAAGCATGTATATAAAATTATGTAAATAAATATATATGTATTCAAATGTAGTATATTTCTTCAAAAAAGTGCCCATGAGGGAGATAAAAATTATGCACTCCTAGATAAATAAAATTTTAATAGATCCAATCTTACTCAGGTAGGCATTTCTCCTTGCTCTGAGTCCCTTGTGTGGCCTTTCCTGACCCCCAAGGCTGCCGGGAACTCACCGAGGCTGCGGACAGCTCTGTTTCGGGCTTCATGAGCAGCACACTTTGGTCCACCGCACGGAGGGCGCACAGGGATTGAGGAGAAGCTGAAACTCGCAGGTGGGCATGTGAAGCCGGAAGACTTTGTGCTGGGCGGAAGCTCAGGTCCACCTATGGAATTGGGGAGAACAGTCGAAAAAACAAATGTCTGATTTAACTGTGCATTCACAAGCATTTCCCGAGTGTTCCTCACATTCAATACACGCTCACTTTGTTTGACTTGGTGGTGTTGGCACCATGTGAATCTTGGGCCTTTTTGTCCCTTACACATCATTCTGATGCTCAAGAATCAGTTGAGCCATTATAATGATATCTAATTATTCTTATAAACTGTTAAATTTGAGATGCCGGTTTTTACCTTTGGCACATGGTAAGGTGTTTTTCAAGTGCAGGTGGAACACAAGTGGTTCTAAATGCTCTTGTATTTTTCTTTTGGCTCTTTAGTAGCCTTAAAAACTCACTGACCTATTTTCCAACACTTCATCATGGAAAGGAGCAAGGTATTCTGAACTGTATCATATAGTAAGAGACAATGCATGAGAATTTTGAACCAAGAGTCAAATGACATGTCTTCTTAGTGTGACTCTGCCATTACCTTGCAGAGAATCTCTGGAAAATTCAGTTAATCCCTATGGCCCCAGTGTTCACATGCAGAACATAATTGATAATAACAGCAACTTTTGGTTTTAAATGTTGAAAATTTCATGATAAAGAAACCCACCTTGTTGGCTAGACAGTTTTCAACCTCGTATTTTGCAGAATCCCCGACCACTTCCCCATCAGGTAAAATGGTGAAGAAGAGCAATCGAGCGATAGGAGCAATGTCTGTCTCCACGGGGACTGACACGGAAAAATGGCCGTTCACTGGAACACAGAGAGAACGAGGAGGTGATTATGGCTTAGACAACTCCCCGGGGCTGAAATGAAATTTTTCTGTTGCACAGAGCCATTTTTAGGAGCCTGGGCTGGTGAATGACTGTTTCTATTAGTTGGTATAACAGATAAAAGAAAAAGTAGATGTGATAAACGAATGTTTATGTCTAAGAATTCTCTACCGCTAAGAACTCTAGCTTTAGAGAAAACTTCACTGAAGTGTTCTCTCATAAATCATATAATGAGGGCGCCTGGGTGGCTCAGTGGGTTAAGCCGCTGCCTTCGGCTCAGGTCATGATCTCAGGGTCCTGGGATCGAGTCCCACATCGGGCTCTCTGCTCAGCGGGGAGCCTGCTTCCTCCTCTCTCTCTCTCTGCCTACTTGTGATCTCTCTCTGTCAAATAAATAAATAAAATCTTTTAAAAAAATCATATAATGATTTCACACCAATTTTCAGCTTTAGCACATCTCTGTAAAGTTCTGGTACTATCTGAGGACATGGAGACATCCACTTGGCTACTATTTGATCTAGACTTCATAGGAGAGGAGGGAACTAGAACCTGAAGTTGTGTGATATAATCGTCAGGTTTCAGCACATTGTATTTATCTTTCTATCTTCTATCACTTTCTATGAACAAAATATTCTACATTTTTTTTCTTAAGGGGAATACTGTGCTCCTTCGATAGTTGTTTTTTGATGCCTACGTAGTCATATTCAGGTTCTTTAAACAAGGCTACAATGGTGCTTTTCTGTTGCTATGAAGATGCATCAAAAGAGGAGCTCACTGATAGTTAAAAGAGTAGCTCACAGACAGTTTTCTTGTAAGTGTTTTTCAAACTTCCTTAGAAGAGCAGAAAACGTCACAGGTTTATATTGCTGCATATTTGTTCATGGCGAGAGTCCGATTCAATAGTGGAAGTATCCAATGTAACTTTCCATAAATCAGAACTATCTTCAAAAAGGAAATATGATACAAAGATAGAAATGACTCAGCCAAAGACCTAGTGTCTAGGAAGCATTCCAAGTATTCCAAGCATTCTCTCTGTTTCCTGAAATAGTTCTAAAATGTCATTTTGAGAAGAAGCTCCATGAATATTTATGGTTTGAAAATCTGGGATAAGCATAGATTCTAAAACAACAACCTCAACATTTTAAGTAATCTGAACAGAAGAAGCTGAAGGAAAAGAAAAGAAATATTTCATAAAGGGCAAAATGGATGAACAAACACACACCCATTCTTTTTTTCTCCTCTCAATTTCTCATTTATTGGAGTTTGATGGAAATCACCACCGTTTATTTGAAACTTTTTCTGGTATTTCTACAACTTAAGGCTGACTATGTCAGAGCGGGGCAGAAACGTACAATTTTGGAAATACTCACTATTTCCCTGTTCCACAGGCAGCACGTGCATCCCATTTCGGACAATGCCTCCCTTTGCCATGATCTGCAAAAAACGAAAGGAAAAGAAATTTTGTTTGCCTGACAGAAATCTTGTACCCGACGTCCTGCCCTTCATGCGTTATGTTTCTTGTACTGAGCTCCAGCTGGCAATAATTAGCCCTAAGAGAAGTCGGACTTTCAACAGGAACTTGGATGATAAGTCAAAGTAGTGATGGCTAAAAGAATTTCCTAATTCCTTGCCTCACAGAGGACTTTTGCCTATGGGTGAGTCAATGAAGTGGTTTTCATTCTTACCAGATAATAGAACACGAGTTCCTTCAGCTCCTGCAGGTTCCGTCCATTCAGAATATAATGTGCTCGAACTGTCCGAGTTTGGCCGCAGGGCAGTTCACCAGGCATGGGCTCTAGGTGGACAAAACTCTTGCTTGGGGAAAATACAAGATCAGCAGTGTGAGCAGCTTCTTTGTACTCTGCCAACAGCCACTGGTAGCCGTAACAGGGACTATGATCCTTGTGTCTGACCTAATGAATTTAAAAAACAGTATTATTTTCTAGATTGTATGTCATAGACAATCAGCGTTGTCACAAAACTGCATTAGTTCACTGCCCTCCCTTAACTAGTACTTAGAAATCTTTTGCTCCACAGTAAAAAGTGAGAGAGTGTTTATCTGTATTGCAGACCTTAACCCTGCAGAGGCTCCTTGGGTTGGTGTTTAGATTTCTGAAGTGCATACATGGAGGCATTTTTTTGCTCTGCTTAATTTGATCGACATTTTTGGGGCCACTTTACCTATGCCGACAGAGAGATTGGAAATATAAAACTTCACTGAGGAGATTAAATACTCTCCAGAAACTGAAGAACAACATTCCAGAAACCTATTTATGATGGGTTTCAAATAGGTACTATGAATAAATGTGGTACTGCAACCATAGGGATCTGAGAACACTTTCTGTCAATGGCTTTGGTTCATGAGTTGAGTTGGTGAATTAGCTGACATCGCTCTCTCTTGGGCTGTCCTAGGCTGGTTATTTTTAAAGCTTTCTGTGGTTCTGGACTCTCAAGGTTTATAGGCGCTATTTGAGTTGCAGTGTAACTTTTCTCCATGTAGAAGTTATTCCTTATTCCTTATTCTCATCCTTGCCTCCCAAGCGGTGTGAATGAATCCTTGTGTCAGCAAAACACTTTCTTTTATATTTTAATATTTGTTCTGGTGATAACAGGTAAATGATTATCAAAAAGAGGGAGCATTTAAAAATAATTTTTTGAAAAAGATTTAATTTATTTATTTGACAGAGAGAAAGATCACAAGAAGGCAGAGAGGCAGGTGGGGTGAGGGGTGGGAGGGAAGCAGGTTCCCCACTGAGCAGAGAGCCCAGATGTGGGCTCGATACCAGGACCTGAGATCATGACCTAAACCAAAGGCAGAGGCTTAACCCACTGAGCCACCGGCCCCCCTAAAAATAATATTTTTATTTTCAGGTTGAGAACATTGCCTAGCACATAGAAAACATCCAAGACACTTCTTGACTGAATAAATGAATGAATGCTCAATTTTTAATTATTAGAAGATATCTGAGGGTTTTGAAGGGGTGGGGGGTGGGAGGTTGGGGGAGCGAGGTGGTGGGTATTATGGAGGGCACGTATTGCATGGAGCACTGGGTGTGGTGCATAAGCAATGAATTCTGTTTCGCTGAAAAGAAATAAAACAAAACAAAACAAAAGCAAACAAAAAAAACTAACTGCTGGTGGGTATTAAGGAGGACACATTTTGCATGGAGCACTGGGTGTGATGCATAAACAATGAATCTTAGTTAAATAGAAAAATAAAGTTAAAAAATTAAATACAAAAGATAAAAAAAGAAGATATGGGCTTTCATGCCATCTATTTAAAGTGCAGTCAATAAAATATACTATTGGGCACCTGGGTGGCTCAGTGGGTTAAGCCGCTGCCTTCGGCTCAGGTCATGATCTCAGGGTCCTGGGATCCAGGCCCGCATAGGGCTCTCTGCTCAGCAGGGAGCCTGCTTCCTCCTCTCTCTCTGCCTGCCTCTCTGCCTGCTTGTGATCTCTCTCTGTCAAATAAATAAAATAAAATCTAATAATAAATAAATAAATAAATAAAATATACTATTTATCCTGTTTATCATTATTATGTAATATCTATTGTATAGCCATATATCTCTTACTGTATATCTACATTTCTATGCTATACCAAGTAAGCTATATGAGTATAAAAAAAATCTGGAGAAACACTAGAATAGCGGGATAAAAATAAAGTAGGAAAAACAATTGAGAGTATATATGCTTGAAAGCAAATGTTAGTGATGTTGAACTGGACTTTTACAATGAAAGCCAAGGTAAAGGGAGCTTGTGTTATCATTTCTTATATGTAAATTTTTATTTATTTTTATTTCAAAATAACACGTCAACTGTTAAAAAAGAAATTAAACATCACATTTAATCCCACCACCCTGAAAACTGAAGGGTGTTATGTTTGTTTGTTTATTTATTGATTGATTATTTCCATAGGACTAACACAACTTGGAAGTATCATCACCTTTAGGCTGCAACCTTATTTCCAAGACTATTTCACGTCATTGGTAACTTCTCTTCAAACTTACCCTGACAGTGAGAGAGGTACCCATAATGTTGGTGGTGTTGATAGAGAACTGAACCATGCCATGCTCATCAGTGGTGGCATTGGAGTTATAGTCAGCTTCATTTGCTGTGATGAAGACAAGTTCATTTGGCATGGGGACACCTTTTCCATCCATTAGTTGCACCTGAAGATTAAAATGTGTGGATCAGTTATATGGTTAATACTCAGTAGTCACCAAACATTCATTTTATCACAAATATTTATTATGTCCTATATATTGGACATGGTTCCAGGCATTGAGGCTATAGTGGTGAACAAAGCAAAGCTCCTGCCGTCATAGAAAAGAGATATATGTTAAATAAACACATAGATGATATATATATTTATTTAGTAGTAATCAGCCCTAAGACAAAAAATAAAGCATTGTGGGGATGCCTGGGTGGCTCAGTCAGTTAATCAACTGTTTCTTGATTTCAGCTCAGGTTGATCTTAGGTTTGTGGGATTGAGCTCCACATCGGGCTTTGCACTGGGTGCAGAGCCTGCTTATGATTCTCTCTCTTCCTCTCCCCTGCTCCTACTCCCCTCCAAATAAAATAAAATAAAGCAGTCTGAAAAGATTAAGAATTATGGAGCTGATGATAGGGGTAACCTGAAAAAAGGATTCTGTGGATATTTTGGAAATTCCATGTACTATATAGAACTCTTGGAGAGTTACAGAGCAACAAGTGCCAGACAGTAATGAAAATTTTTAACTCCTTAGCCAAATTTAACTGAGCTCCAAACACTTATTTTATGACCGACCCTTAACTTTCTATGGATTAGTGTTCTAAAATATACGTGTACAAGATAGCAATTGCTAATACATTACCTTGTATACTTTTCTAGTTGTTTTTTTATACATCTGCTTCTAAATCCAGACTTTCAAACTTTTGGAAGGTAGGCAGATATTATGAGGGACTTTCCATGTGAGAAATGCAAAGTTGAATAGAATCATACAGTATTACATAAGGGCGTAAAGTCAAATTACTGCTATTATTGAACTCAGTAGATGAATGATCTGATTCAGATTGTAAAGATGATGATTCTTTTTCAGTAAAAGCTACTTTTGGTAGAAGGAAGCACAACTGGGAGACTTGGATCCATATCTGTAATTGATTAATAAAATCTCATTTTGCCAATGAAATATTGACTGTACGTACAAATTCAAGGATAGGTACAAAATTCTGATTCTCTTTTGAGGAAAGAGTCTTATGACTAATGGGGTAGTTATTTAGCAGGAATGAAGTATCAAAAAATACACTATACCTCTCAGAAATTAAAAATAAATGGACTGTCATTTTGGGAAGTGACAAAAATTTCTCAAATCTTTTGCTGTCATAACATAATCAAAACATTCTAAAACATACTCCACCCCTCTTTAGTGGGGTCTCGTCCCTCTCTACTTTGGTCTCCACACCTACAACCTCATAACCTTTCCATTAAGAACATGACACACAGGGGCGCCTGAGTGGCTCAGTGGCTTAAGCCTCTGCTTTCGGCTCAGGTCATGATCCCAGGGTCCTGGGATCGAACCCCGCATCAGGCTCTCTGCTCAGCAGGGAGCCTGCTTCTCCCTCCCTCTCTGCTTGCCTCTCTGCCTACTTATGATCTCTGTCAAATAAATAAATAAAATCTTAAAAAAAAAGAATATGACACAAAATAATTACACATTGATGGACATAAATCTGCCATCTCAGACTTCTGGAGAAGATATCTGCACAGACATCTGCACAGACATCTGCACATCTGCTTATAATACAAAAAATAACAATACCAGATATTTTGTAGATAAATGAGAAAATTTATATTTATAAAATCTGGAAGCCTTATATAGAAATATTTTATCCTTTTGTGCACTGTTTTTTAAAAATGTGTTCCTGCTTTATAGAGAAAATTATAGAGAAAATAATGTAAATATAATATCCATGAAAAAAAACCAGGTACAGTAGAATATTTTGTACTTCAAAATAAAAAAGCCGCCTACCCACTTATTTCCATACAAAGTTAGTGATAGCATGATAATTTAAAAGTCCACCATAATTTCTGAGAAAATATTTTCTTGTGAGAAAATATAAAAATCCGAGACTACTGGTAAACTAAGGAAAGACTGAGTGATATCACACAATGTTGTTCTAAAGGTGAAAAAAATTTTGATGGTGTTTTAGAATAATTTTGTAGATTTCATATACTAATTTACAGAGGAACAGATTTATTTTTATGTGGTTTTACACTTTTGGTTATGCTAATCAATAGATAATAAACCAGGTCTGATTTTAGCAGAATATAATATGCTTATTAAGTGATAGTACACAATTTGATTTGTGGCTTAGAAAATACTTCACCTGCCCAAAGAAGGGGATCCCTCGTCTAAAGTATGGGTCCACTTTTATGAATGAAAGTTTGGTTATGGTTGTTGTTATTTCGGTGGATTTTTTTCCAGTTAATTCTACCTCTGGAAAAAAAGAAAAGAAAAAAATAAGTTTTTCTGGAAGGATGATCTCCCTGAACTTCTTACACTACTTCCACTGCAGTTCATAGTTCAGCAAAGGAAGTAAATCCATGTTCATTTTTTTTCTCCCGTACCCACGTGGTATGCAAACCTGTTCCTTCTTCTTGGATCTTGGCCTCCACTTCTAGTCTCATTTCATACCCTTGTCTCTTCATCTGGAAGATCTTGGTTTTTACTTGCTGAGAGACGCAACCTTGGCTGTTTAGCTAGGTGGGGATAAAATACAAAAACAAAATACTGAACAGATCTGTCGTTGATTAATCCAGTGGGATTTTTGGGGGACAATATAACCTGGGATCTTCTATGACAAGAATATAATTCATATTCTCTAGAGATTAATTATGATTGCATTTCATAATACTATCTGGTTTATAATGGATATATTTCTTAGCATCTGATATTCCCTAGAGTTAATGTGATAGAAAATGTCTTAAAAATTTGTGGGTAATCCTACTGTAGCAGGGAGGTAAGTTTTCACAAGTGGAGCTCCCCTTCCATAGTATCCAACTGTTGCTGGGAAGGGGCTGCCCATCTGGAGACTCAGTTTGCTATCTCCGTGAGCCCTCGGAAGGGCCATGTGACAAGTTCTCACTTATGGAAAGAAAGCGAAACATATACCCCTCCCAGCCAAAGTGATTAACAGGTGTAATGCTTTTTCTTCTTCCTTCATACAAGTAGATGCCCAAGGCAGCTCTGGATGCCAAGTATTGGAGATTGCTCAACTTTCATTATTCAGGGAGCTTGGTGAGCCAGGAACACCCACAGTGGAAAATTACAAGAAATAAATAATTCCTAGTGTGCTAAATCACTGATATTTAAAAATCATTGTAGCTAACATAGAATTTCCTTACAGATTGCTCTCTTCCTGAGTTAGTACCATGTTGTAATTCATTGCTTATTAACAACGTCTCCATGGTTAGTCCCTGGAAAGAACAGTTTTTCACCTACCTGGTGACTGAATTTCTCACAGACAGCACGTGACTCTCCACTATAGCAGTTAGAAGGGCTATTGTACTTTCTGCATACTCTCATAGTCATATGTCCCGGGACGGGCTTCCCATATGTGTATCTATCATAAGAACATTGCCAAATGAGTCAAAGCAGACATTGAACACCTCCATTTTCTACTTATTTCCATTCCCCTCTTAGCAATACTATGTTTTTACCCTCTGTACTTCTAATCTCTGCAGGTTGAGAGCAAGTATGCTAAGTTATGACTCTTCTTAAAAAAATCTCCAGTGCCTGACTTATTTCACTCAGCATGGAGGACAAGGGGAGATGGAGAGGAGAAGGGAGTTGAAGGAAATTGGAGGGGGAGGTGAACCATGAGAGACTATGGACTGTGAAGAATAATCTGAGGGTTATGAAGGGGCGGGGGGTGGGAGGTTGGGGGAACCAGGTGGTGGGTATTGGAGAGGGCATGGATTGCATGGAGCACTGGGTGTGGTGCAAAAACAATGAATACTGTTACACTGAAAAAAAAAATCTCCAGTGCCACATGCTAAAATTGACTATAGTTTTTGATCATATCTTTTTCCCCTTAATTTTTTATTTTTAATTTCATCTTTAAAAAGATGCATTTATTACTAAAGCTACACCTGTTCTTAAAAGAAAAAAAAAAGCAGTATCAACAAAATGAAAATGAGAGAGAGAAGAGGACCTCAATTCTACCTAGGAATACAAACTGTGAATATGATGGTATTTCCTTCCATTATCCTCTTCCAATGTGTAGCTCTATTTATATGGAGTTTAACTTGTCTACTTTTTATAAAAATGGGGTTGTGTCATATATACATGTATGTCATTGATGTTTAGTGTGTTTTCAAGGGTATTTGTTTCCTTCCCTACCTATCTTTATTTGCAAGAGTATTGGCTCACCCGTTATATAGGATCAAGAACTTGGTGGCAACTGCTTTGAGACAGTGCAGGGACCCAGGTGAACTGTGGGTGCATTAAATGTGTGGTCTTTAGGCAGAGCTGGTTTCTTCAGTGCTAGGGCTGCTTTCTGCTAGTGCTTTCTGCGAGTGTTTTCTGCTAGTGCTACCCCTGGACTACTGGAGAAGGGCATGTGATTTTTAGAAACATGAATATTCAAGGTTGGAAAGAACCAAGCTGAGAGATCATGTCCAGTCTCATCAGTAAAAATGGCAGTGCTGAGAGGTGTGTGACATGCCTTTGGTAGACCGATGACTCAGCTGAGATTTTGGTAATATGCCTATCTCTACAAATTCTGAATCTAAGCTGTTTTTCCACTATGCATGCAAGGTCAGGTAAATGATCTGTTGATGACAGAATTTCCTCTACAGAAGGGAAAGTCACTATACTCTTCAACATTGTTCCATTTGTGTGTGTGTGTGTGTAGCTTTGTCACTTTCAGAATCAACCACTGTAGATAGCTTCTCTAAGAACAGTTGTTTGCCCCATCATAGTTATAATAATACTGATAAGGCCATGAAAGGAAAAATAAGGAAAAATAGAAAAACAACAGGTGAGGAATATTCCAGAGATAGGATGATCCCAAGTACTTAAAGTATTTATACTCTCACTGCTCCTAAAATATCCCAAATGGTGAGTCTCCTTTATATAATTCTCTCAAAAGATTAAAAAATATATAAACTCACAGGCCACATACTGATACATTCACATCTTCTTCCAAGATAGTGATTATCCTTGGCATTGTTATTTGCACTTCAAACTTGGGAAGCACTGTTTATTGGAGATAAAGGAAGTTAGTGATTATTTTTCAACTTTTGGGGATTTAGTATTTTCAGTAAAACTCCCTAATAATATTTTAGGGCTCTGAAAAGGTAGCTATACTCTCCAATAAAACCACCTTACTATCAATGGATATTCTTTTTTTTTTTTTTTTAAAGATTTTAATTAATTATTTGAAAGAAAGTGAGCAAAAGCAGAGGTAGGGGCAGAGGGAGAGGAATAAGCAGATGACCTACTGGGCAGGGATCCCTGGGATCATGACCTGAGCCCAAGACAGATGCTTAACTGACTGAGCCACCCCTCACCATTTAGGTACCCCTAAAATGGATATTCTGATAGAAGGACTGTACCCTTAATGAATTATGTGAGACTTGTCTAAAACAAGGATGTTCTACATATTTTTTTTTTAAAGATTATATTTACTTATTTGACAGAGAGAGATCACAAGTAGGCAGAGAGGCAGGCAGAGAGAGAGAGAGAGGAGGAAGCAGGCTCCCTGCTGAGCAGAGAGCCCGATGCGGGACTCGATCCCAGGACCCTGAGATCATGACCTGAGCCGAAGGCAGCGGCTTAACCCAATGAGCCACCCAGGTGCCCCTGTTCTACATATTTTTTGAGATTAAAAATTACTACAAAAAATAACCAAGCTATGAGAAGTTCTATGCACCGATCACTGATAGTCTCATTGGAGTTAAATATAATTGATTCTCCTCAAAGCTCAACCTCACACATAGAAAACAGAAGGACTCTAAATAAGCACCAACACTAGGCCCTAGAAGTTTAGATATGAAGAAAATGCTCCACGACTTTTCATAATCCATACCAAATTCCTCCACAGTGAAGTCGTGCATTGTCACTCCACCTGATTCCTTCTGTACCACCACCTCATAGGAGCCCTGAAAGGGCTCTGACGAGAGGGGAAAGCTCAATTGCTTGAGACCATTCTCTAATAGGAGTTTCTGCCATTGTGCGATGCGATTTCCTTTCGGGTCCTATGGATACAGTAATTGTAACTTAGAAAGCTTAGAGCATTAGAGACAATAAAAGCAATCGATGGAAACTCCTATGTTATACACAGAGAGAACCTATGGGGTGGTGGTGAGGCGGGGGGAGGACAAATGTTAGAACCATCCAGCGCTATGTGAGCTCAATCATTTCTCCCGTAATGACAAGTTTCTGGTATACTGTAAGAACCTCTCAAATATGAGCATTTTCTCTAAATTTATTTAATTCTGTTTATGGAATGTTTCATGTTGCTTACCTGAATGTATACTAGTGGAATCTGAAAGACAAAAGAGAAATAAAGGAATGCAGAATTATTCTCAAATATTCTCATTTCTGATTTATAAACAAGACAGCTTTATGTAGAATAACTCTCTGTAGTAAAACAGAAAAAAGAGTCTGGGTTAAATTTTACAAAACTCAGGGGGAGATGAACCATGAGAGACTGTGGACTTGTGGACTCTGAGAAACAAACTGAGGGTTTTGGAGGGGAGGGGATGGGGGGATGGGTGAGCCTGGTGGTGGGTATTAAGGAGGGCATGTATTACATGGAGCATTGGGTGTGGTGCATAAACAATGAATCTTGGAACACTGAAAAAATAACATTAAATTAAAAAAATTAAATTAACATTAAATTTAAAAAAATTTTACAAAACTTTCAATTAATCTATTTTAAGCAATAATAAATAATGTTAAGAACTTATTAGGCCATGAGCAACAAATATCCATGTGCATAGCCACTCATTTAGAATGGAATTTACTAATATTACAAATACTGAGATGGTCATGGAATTCTTAGTTCTAAGACTAAAGAGGAAGAATAGCTCCTTTACTATCAGTGGTTAGTCATTCTAAAAAAACTAATATTTATTAAGTGTTACCATGCACTGTACATCATTCTAGGCACAGAAGTATAGCAATATACAAAAGAATGATATATTTGCTTTCATGGAGCTTGTATTTTAATAGGGATCGATATATAAGAAACACACACACATACACATATATATACACACACACACATATCTGAGAGATATATATTTTATATATACTTAATATTTTATATTTATTATTTGATATTGATATTTATTTGACATATATATCAATGATATGGTATCAATCCTATATCTCAAAGATACAAAATGTATGATAAACATATATATGTGTACGCACACACACACACTCACACAATTTATATTAGGTAGTGAAACATTGAGAAGCAAAATGAAGCAGGGTAAGGCTGCCAGAATGATGGATGAGGAGTTTATTTTAGATAGAGGAATGGAAGTAGAAACTAGAAGATCAGCTTCAAGGTTACTGCAACAGCTTTGTTTAGAGGTGATATTGGCCAGGATGAGATTGTGGCAATTCAGGTTGTTGGAAATAGAAATAGTATGGATATATTTCAAGCTAGCATGATTTTCTGACAAAGTGGATGTAGGTATGAGAGAAAGAGAGGAAATAGGGATTATGCAATAATCTTTTTTTTTTTTTTAGAGATTTATTTATTTATTTTAGAGGGAGTGAGTGGGAGTAGGAGGAGGGCCAGTGGGAGAGGGAGAGGGAGAATCCTCGAGTGAACTCCTCACTGAACACAGAGTCTGACACTGGGCTTGATCCCAGGACCCGTGAGATCACGACCTGAACCAAAATCAAGAGTGGGTTGCTTAACCAACTGAGTCACCCAGGTGCCCCAAGATAAGCTTTTGTTTTAGGAGTTAGAAGAAAAGAGTTGCCTCTGAGATAAGAAGATGTGGTGAAGCAGTGCATTTGGGAGAGAAAAATTAAGACTTTCTGCTTTGATGTCTGCATTAAAATTGAAAGAGTTGTTTCTTATAAGTATCAGGTGTTAGTCTCAAAGAACAAACACTGATTATACTCTTCCTTGACAGAAGAGATTCTGGTAGGTGTGTTTAGAAAAATTCTAAAACTTTGATAAGTTATTTGAATTTAACTTATTTCATGGTGTAAGCATGTCTATTATTTAATATATCTTTCTAATTTGCCTAGTGGAGAACTTTATAAACAGTAAGTTGATTGTGTGACAACTAAGTACCAGTACCAAGCTGGAAAGAACTAGCTACTTCCTTGACCTGAGATTCTGGTTTAAACGAGGATCATGCACTATTGTAATGCCAGAAACCACTGCTAATGATACCAGTTTCTTTCTCTCCCTGTCTTCCCCCAGCACCAAAAACAGGCATCTAGATTGTTTACACAGATAATAATGATTCTAGATAGGTATTCGGAGACTTACCAACTCATTCAAGGGGTGAAAGTTTTCATCCAACGCAACAACACGAAACTTCACTGAAACAGAAATATTTTCCATGAGTCCCAGAAACCTTAAATCAGGCTTAGCAGTTGGTAGAGAAACAAACAAACAAACAAACAAACAAACTGTTAAAGAACCAGGGCTAAAGAGCCATTAACTGGGGAAGATGCGGGGGAGGAAGGTCTTTCCTTTTGGGAGTTGTTCTGACTATAGGGCCTTTTTGTACCTGTCTGCCCTGGTTTGTAGATGGGCTTGTCTGTCTGGACAAAGACCAGATTCTCTTTGTTTCTAACCACCACTGTGGTCCGCCTTTTGAATTCTTGGGTTGGTCCTTTCACTTGGATAGTGAGGAACATGACCTCTTCATTGGATGGAGATCTTGGGACCTGAAATATAGGGCAGACCATAAGAACCCATTCAGTCTTGCAAGTTTCCTCCTCCACTCTTTGTTCCTCTCCTCCCTGGAGATCTGGCCCCTTTACTGCACCCCCTCATTTTCATCAGGGGAAGTTGGTATGGACAGGAATTACTTCTGTTCTTTTACAAATGGGGAGACAGAACAGAAGGTGGAGGAAAATACATCAGCAAAAGAGTTTGTAATTGAGACTTACATCTCCTTATAGATCAGCCGATATGTCTTGATTCAATTATATGATGAACTTTACCAAGTTGATGTTCTGTGTTAAAATGGCATGGCAGAAGCATATTTAAGTCTATGGGAAATAAAGCTACCATATTTTATTGGCCGTAGGCTGTAAGCATTTTACATATGGGCAACTCTGAAGAGATAGTGGATATTGGCTTATGGTAATTTCTACAATTTTCCCTGTTTAATATGGGCTGATGTGTTCCTGCCAGACCACCACTGGAGGCTTATGTCATGGGTTAATCCGGCTTGCCTTATTAATATTTTTTCCATTTTAATGTTAAGAAGTCACATTTTCCTTTTGTCTAGTGCATACTGCTTTTTCCTCCTGGCTAAAAGAAATTTTCTTTGATCATCAAGTTGATTTTTAATATGCCTCTAAGTATTTGTCCCCCATTGGAAATTCATGCATTGCTTCTTAATTTCTACACACAGTTGCCACACTTAGATTTCTTTCTGAAGTCTTTGCCAGGCTCTCCAAGCTTTATCTTGACTGAGTTCTAGATGCCTATTATCCTAACCAGTAGAATCAAGTATATGAAGTCAAACAGGCATACTCACAGTGAAGGAGACACAGTGGAATAAGTCCTTCTCTACCACCAGGTCAGTGAAGAGGCTCTTGTTCTCCCTGAGAGACTCCAAGGAAGCACTCACAGTCACTGTCTCATTCAGGTAGCTCAGAAGGAGGCAGCCCTTCTCAGGAGTTTCAGAGTGGAGCAGGGAGGGGACCAGGACCATGTACTGCCTGCACGGGGGAGTCCAGTTAGCGGAAAGTGTAGGAGGAGAGCTACTGCTATTACCAGCACTACTTTCCAACACGATGATTGCTACTAACATTAGTTTGATACCAAGAGAGGATATATTGATGAACATGACATTGATCTCTGCTGTTGAATGGCATGCGTGAGAATTATTCCCTGTTCCATCACCAGTGCCATGGCAGTGAACATTTTGCTGGAAGTGAGCTTTAAATAGATTAAAATTTGCTAGGATACTTCACTTTAAGGAACACAATATGCAAGCATTTGAATTCAAATAAAAATATGCTAATTATGTTTATTCATGTTGTAAATCTATTTTACACGAGGATTGCTGTAAAAAGCAAGCAAAGTCTCAGGAGAGACACTACAAAAATCAATCAATAAACAGTATTTTCATTGGATATATATATTCAACAACCCTGTGAAAATGATAAGGCAAATACTTGCTTCCACTTTACAGATATGGAATCCGAGTCTCAAAGAAAATGAGTCATTAGTTTAAAGTCTCAGTTGTAAGTAACTGAGTAATGAAATCTTCATGTTACCTAACCCTGGCTGTTTGCATTTTAAATATTTGCCATTCAACTCATGGCTAGACAATGGCTCCACCCAAAAATGGCCTTCTAGTGATGAAATTTTGGGTTTTGGTAACCCATGAGCTAGAACAGAAGCTTTGCCAATACCCTCATATATAATTTTGACTACGTAGTTTTCAAACATTTTTGCTTACAGAATTCCTAAAATAATTTTTAGACACTATGCATTCCTTACATATTTTCAAGTAAACATCTACATTTTTATCACAAATAATAACAAAAGACATTATTTTTGATGAAATTTTAAGTTAAAACTTAGTCTTCTATAAGTTTTCGATAGATTCTTAAATATCAGTGATAAGATACCCAGTATGACCTACTTAAAAAGTACACCAAAAGGTTATATTTGTAATGATCAGAAATTTAACATCTTTCCTTTTTTTTTCCTCATAAAGTTGAATTACCATGCCACTTACTACATAGAAGTTTATCCTAAGATTTTTATGCTTCAAAATATATTTATGGATAGCTCTTGCTTCTTTATTAACTAGTTTCTTTATTAACTATATATGTATATATATATATATATACATATACTCATATGTATGTAATGTTATTTATGGATGCTTAATTTAAATTCAACTCTTTATGTGATCATAAAACTGTTAAACATTTTCTTCTGGATTGAATTATTTTCAAGTCTTACTAGTATATAACTGATCAAAACAAAATACATGTATTATAATATTCATACATATTAGATATAAAATAAAAATATTTTTGAAACACATCTTTAATAAGAATAATGAGCTTTTTTTCCGTATCCATGGATAGATATTCCTTAATTGTGGGAATTAAACGAGGCGTAACATTAATTCTGTTGCTATTTTTAGTTTGTATGGACATGAGTGCCACAAAAAATTATTTACATAAAGTAAATAAAATACAGATAAAACAATTATATCATTGTTACCAGTTCTTAGAACTCCTTCTGCATTAGGTACCAAAAATCACCCAGTACCTATTGCTTCTAATCACCTATCAGCAGGTGTTTCCTTTAGATCCCCCTTCAACTTTGTTGAAAAAAGAATTCATCACCATGTACTCTGCAAAAGAATTTTCTCCCTCATTGTTAGAATCCTTTGCTTTCTCAACGTCAGCATCAGTGTTTCAAATTATTCCTTTATCAGTATTTCAAATTATTCCACCCTATGGATTTTTATACTCTAGGACAATGCTCCACGGTGACATCTGATTGAGGGAAAGATTTGTCTTTCTTTTATAAAGTGGAAGATGGGCAATTAAGCAAGAAGTAAGAAAGGATAAATAGCCTGGTCTTGAGCAAATCAATCTGAATGTGAGGATCTGAAAATTGATTCCTTTAAAAGTATCAATTGCCAATGCCCCTCAGAAAATCTTTGTATAACCCTAGAAAGTTGATAAAGTCAGAGATTCAGAGTTGGAGAAAAATAATTGAGTAAGTAAAGAATGAATAAACCAGATTTATGCAATCTCATCATTGGAGGAGACCTTGGAGATAAGAAGGCGACAGTTTCGTGGGAAAGACATATGAATAGTCTAAATGAGAATAAAAGAGTTCTCCTCTAAGGAAAAGATTCTTCACATCCTCTGTGAAACTCACGGTTTTCCAGAGACTGAGGCATCTGCAGGCAGGAAGACCAGAAGGAGGAGAATAAGATTTGGATGAACACGTGTGTTCTTCCCCATGCTGCAGGCAGAAGGGACCTGAGGAGACCAGGCTGTATTGTGCCCTGCTCCCTGCAACTGGTCTGGTCCCAAACATTCCTCAGAGCAAGGAGGCTTTATGCTGCTCCCCGTGTAAACAGGAAGTTCCACCCACACATGGTGTCTAAACAAAGTAGAGGTTTCTGAACATTCTGTGAAAGGGTCATGGCTCTCAGAGGCCTAATTACAGTCAAGGTTATTTCTGGGTGGGGTGAATAGAATTCCTGGAGGGATAAAATCCACATTCCCCTTAAGTGCTCCCTTTCTCTGGGTTTTACTGTAAAGCAGCTAAGCGGATTTTCAACCCCTTCTCTCTCTTCTCCCTCGGTGGTCCACTTCCCCACTGCTCCTTATAAGGCTTTCCTCACGTCTCTTGCCTAAATAGTTGGCAAGGGAAGCTACAATTTAAGCAACACTGGACAGGCTCAAAATAGCTATTTCAACTTCAAGTCAGAGGGCCTGCGAGTCCTCCATTAGATATGCCTACTCCAATGTTGAAGCACTTTCAGAATTCAATAGTTTCCTATGGAAATGGTATTGGATTACAGTAATAAGTTTTTGACCTTAGGGATAGTACCTGATTGTGGATGATGAGCCAGGCCCTGGAAGAATGATAATAGGGGAATATTTTTCCTGTATTAAGAAAGTGAAAAGATGAAAAGAGAAGCAGCAGGACTTCAAAAAAATTAAATAAATAAAAAATAAATTAAAAAAAACAAAGCTATGACCTACTGTTTATAACAAAGAACCCAATTTATCATCTACTATACAAACAAATTTTGTTACAGCCTTCTAAATATGCTACTCCCTAACAATCTCTAATTAAGCAAACTATTTCATCCATCCATCCATCCATCCATCCATCTGGTTGTTTTATAAGTATTTATTGAGGCTAGTAGGGCTAGGTATCATGCAAAATTATGGAGATGGTGTAGTCAATTATGTAGAATCAGATATGCCCCCAAAGATCTTATGTTCCATGGGTGTGAAACCAGACAAATAAGCAAGCAATAAAAATATAGGAGGCAAGCATTATTATTTATTTGGATCCCTGAAATATGAATGTTTATTTACTTGATCCTGTACAAAAGATTCCTTAACTTTTCCTCTTTAAAAAAATTTTTTTTTCTTTTTTTCTCTTCAGCTTGGGTGCTTTCTATTTTTACCTTGTCTTCCAGATCTCTGGTATATTTTTTGGCATCTCCTCATCTTCTCTTGATTTCCTCTAGTGTAGTTTCATTGGTTATTATATTCTTCAACTGTGATTGATTCCTTTTTATATTTTGTGTCTTTTTATTTGGGAATAGCAGTGCAATGAATCATTCATGAAACCAGCGTTGATTGCCAGGATCACCTTTTAGACATGTTCCTGTATGGAGTGTATAACTGCAGCACAGAGCGCTAAATACGGTGTTTTACTAAAATCAATGGTATGGTTTAGTTCACTCAGATAACACTGCTACCAACAATTGTTGTGCATGTTTCTTTTAGGAGTGTGTCACATGCTGCCCATATTGCTGAGCAATGTGTCCACCGAGATAGCACTCTCCTGATTCTTTCAAGCATTTCGTGCTCTTACAAATATCTTTTATACATAGGCTTTTATGGAAGGTTACTTATTTATTTACATTTTGAGTATAGTTGACACACCCTGTTACATTGGTTTCAGGTGTACAACATAGTGACAAATTTATACATTATACAATATGCTATGTCCACTACAAGTGTCCCCATTTGTCCCTATACATTGCTACACAGTATCATTGACGATATTCCTTATGCTGTGCCTTTTATTCCTATGACTTACTCATTCTATAACTGGAAGTCTGGACCTCCCATTCCCCATCACCCATTTTGCTCATCATGCCTTCTCTAGCTCCCACTGGAGGTAGAGAATACAGTTTATTCTCTGAATTTATAGTTCCCATTCTTCTTTTTGTTGTTTACACATTTTTAAAAGATTCCACTTATGAGTAAAATCATATGGTATTTGTCTTTCTCAGCCTGACTTATTTCACTTAGCACAATACCCTCAAGGTCCATTCATGCTGTCTCAAATGGCATGATCTCATCCTTTTGGTAGCCAAAAATTATTATTGACGTCCAGGATGCTGTGGGAGCACATAAGAGGGGCACATAATCCACTCTTGGACTTTGGAAAGGAAATCTATGGCAAAGCAAAATTTTAATTAAGCTCTGAAGTATGAATAGTGTTTAGCCAGAGAAAAGAAGGAGATGAAAAACGCATTCTAAGCACATAAGGAATGACTTATACAAAGGCTCAGGAGATGAGAATAATCAAGACCCATTTAGTGGAATAAAAAGTACTTGGTATAGAAAAAAATGCCCATGTGTTGAGGAAAGAGGTGAAACAAGCTGACCTCAAATCAAAAAGGATCTTGTTGACAGTATTAAGGTATGTGTGGAGTGATCAGTGAGGTCACTTCTCCCCTTTACTGAAATTTGGAAGACTGATGGGAAGGATACAATCCCAAGAGGCAGAGGGGCCAGTTTGGGAATTGATACAATTATTGTAGGTGAGAAATGATGGTATCTTTGAAGTAGAGCATTCATAATTACATTAGAAAAAGACTGATACATTTATATCATATTTAAGAGGTAAAATTATAGTACACAGCAAATATATGTATGTGATGAAATGTGCCTTTCAGTTTTCCTGGCTGGTCATGGAGTGAACTGTGTTGCCTTTAATTGACTGAATGGAACAGAAGGAATACAGAGTGGGAATGAAGGACAGAAGAAGGGCTGAGGGCTGGGAAGATAAGGAGTCTGGTTTTAGAAAGTGCTTATAGTGGCACCTGCGTAGCTCAGCTGGTTAAGTGTCCCATTCTTGATTTCAGCTCGGGTCATGGTCTCAGGGTCATGAGATGGAGCCCCATGTCGGACTCTGCACTGGGCATGAGTCTGTTTGGGATTCTCTCTCTCTCTCTCTCTCTCTCCCCCTTGCCCCTCCCTGCCTGTGTGCACACACTCTCTCTCTAAAAAGAAAAAAAGAAAAAAGAAAAAAAAAAGAAAGTGCTCATGGAATATTCAAGTATTAATTTTCAAAGGGAGTTTGACGTTTGCATCCAGAGGTTAGAGTAGTATGGCTTAATAGAAATACAACGTGAGCCTCCTATGTAATTTTAATTTTTTAGTAGCCACATTAAAAAACAAAAATAAGACAATTAAATTAGTTTTATCTATCTTACTTAATATAGCTAAAATATTATCATTTCAACATTTAATCAATATAAAAATTGCTAAGATACTTCACATTCTTTTTTGTACTAAGTTTTTGAAATCTGGTGTGGGGTTCTACACTAACAACACATATCAATTTAGCCACATGTTGAGTGCCCAAAAGGCCATGTGGCTACTTGTTACCATGTTTGACACAGTAGGCTTAGAGCAAAATTTTTCAAATTGTGGGTCATTATCCACAATGAGCTACGGTATGATTTAAAAAATGTGATCTAGAATATAGTAAAATAGAAGTATTGTAATGAACAGAATAAGTAGAGATATTGATTTCAGAAACACTCATTTCATATCCATGCAGCAAAAACTGTTGGTGGTATCCTATGACCCTCTTCTCCAATTCTATCTTTATAATCTTAAATAATAGAACTCCTGAGGGAGTGCCTGGGTGGCTCAGTCAGTGTTAGACTTTGGCTCAAGTCATGATCCCAAGGTCCTGGGACTGAACCCCAGGTCATGCTCCCTGCTTTTCCTCTCCCTTTGCCTCTCCCCCTGGCTCATGTTCTCTTTCTCAAATAAATAAATAAAAGCATTAAAAAAATAACAGAACTCCTGAGTTTTAGCTGCACACAAGCTGCATAGCTGAGAACTTTCATTTTCTAGCCTCCTCCCTTGAAGCTGAGTGTGGCATATGACTATGTTCTGGTGATTGGACTATGAGTAAAAATGATGGTTGTAGCTTTTCATGACTTCAAAAGGAAGAGTTGGGTTTTGTGCTCCCCCTTCCTTCCTTACCATTGGCTGGAATGTGGGCATGGTGACTATACTTGTAGCTTCTGTTGTAGACCTTAAGATGGAAACCACATGTCAAAGAAGGCAGAGCAACAAACAAGACACCATCTGAGTTCCTAAGTCATCCAAAGGCCACTGTAGCCTAGACTTTCATGTAATTGAAAAATACTTTCTTTCATTTAATTCATTGCATTTTGAGATCTCCTCACTGGGGCAGTAAAGCTTATATTCTAACTAAATCATTTCTTTATCACTATCTCTGTCTCTCATAATCTCTATTCTTAACTATGAATGTACTCATACATGTGAAAATGTGATTATAGTGTTTCATTGTGAGCTGTCCAATGAGGATGTACAGAATTTATTATTGCAGGTTAAAGTTGAAACGATCGGGACACTTCCAGTTTACTGAGATGGACTACTTATACTGATTAGAGATTTCTCAGCTTGTTGGGAAAACTGATGCCACGGGAATGGATGAGAATACCCAGATAGGATATGTTGGTGAAAAGAGAAAAGAGCCCAGGACAGAGTCCCAAGGAACCCCAGGGTCTATGTGATAGGCAAGGGCAACCCAATGGAATAAGAAAGTCTCAACAGAGAGAGAAACATAGGAGTGTGTAGGATCTCTAAGCCCTCCCTGACAAAAGGACATTTTTAAGAAAGGAAGAGTCAAGAGAAGATTTTTCCTAGTTGGAGTTATTAGGGCTTGTTGCTAAGGCATCTATTAATGGCATACAGAATTAGAAAAAAAATCATTTCCGCAGTTTACATGACTTTATAATGTGTTGATTCAAAACACAGCAGAACTTATGCTGTTCTTAAGAAACTAGAAATAACAGAGTAGAGAGCTCAGATGTGGACCCTCAATTCTATGGTCAAATAATCTTCGACAAAGCAGGAAAAAATATACAGTTGAGAAAAGGCAGTCTCTTCAATAAATGGTGCTGGAAAAATTGGACAGCTATATGTAGAGGAATGAAATGACCATTCTCTTACACCATACACAAAGATAAACTTGAAATGGATAAAAGGCCTCAATGTGAGGCAGGAATTCATCAGAATTATAGAGGAGAACATAGGCAGTAGCATCTTCGATATCAGCCACAGCAACTTCTTTCAAGATATGTCTCCAAAGGCAAAGGAAACAAAAGCAAAAAGGAACTTTTGGGACTTCATCAAGATCAAAAGCTTCTGCACATTAAAGGAAACAGTCAACAAAACAAAGAGGCAGCCCACGGAATGGGAGAAGATATTTGCAAATGACAGTACAGAGAAAAGACTGATATCCAGGATCTATAAAGAACTCCTCAACCTCAACACACACAAAACAGATAATCATGTCAAAACGTGGGCAGAAGATATGAACAGACACTTCTCCAATGAAGACATACAAATGGCTATCAGACACATGAAAAAATGTTCATCATCACTAGCCATCAGGGAGATTCAAATCAAAACCACATTCAGATACCACCTTACATCAATTAGAATGGCCAAAATTAACAAGACAGTAAACAACGTGTGTCGGAGAGGATGTGGAGAAAGGGGCCCTCTTACACTGTTGGTGGGAATGCAAGTTGGTGCAGCCACTTTGGAAAACAGTGTGGAGATTCCTCAAGAAATTAAAAATAGAGCTTCCCTATGGTCCTGCAATTGCACTACTGGATATTTACCCCAAAGATACAGATGGAGTGAAAAGAAGGGCCATCTGTACCCCAATGTTTATAGCAGCAATGGCCATGGTCGCCAAACTGTGGAAAGAACCAAGATGCCCTTCAACGGACGAATGGATAAGGAAGATGTGGTCCATATACACTATGGAGTATTATGCCTCCATCAGAAAGGATGAATACCCAACTTTTGTATCAACATGGATGGGACTGGAAGAGATTATGCTGAGTGAAATAAGTCAAGCAGAGAGAGTCAAATATCATATGGTTTCACTTATTTGTGGAGCAATAACACGGAGCAATTTGTGGAGAAATAACACGGAGGACATGGGGAGATGGAGAGGAGAAGGGAGTTGGGGGAAATTGGAGGGGGAAATGAACCATGAGAGACTATGGACTCTGAAAAACAATCTGAGGGTTTTGAAGGGGTGGGGGGTAGGAGGTTGGGTGAGCCTGGTGGTGGGTATTAAGGAGGGCATGTATTGATTGCATGGAGCACTGGGTGTGGTGCATAAACAATGAATTCTGGTACACTAAAAAGACATTAAAAAAAAAGAAAAAAAAAGAAAAAAGGAGAAACTAGAAACAAAGAAATACTTACTTGCAAGATTAATTACTTATAGGAGAAGGGATTAATTAACATTAAAAGCATCAATTTGTTGCCTTAGAAATTACAAAGATGATCTGTAAAGATTTTTATTGTTAAACCCCTGGCTATCCATGTCAAATGCCACAGAGAAATCAAATAATAGATTGAATGATCTTTTTTTTTTCCTCCCTAGTTTTAGGGAGGAGAACACTGGGGCCCAGCATTTTTGGTGTCTATGTTGGGCAGAAGCCTGATGACAGCTTGTGGAGTGAGAAGAAAACTGAGAACCAGAGCCAATTTTGCTGAGTTCATCTGAAGGGAAGGAGAATGATAGGGCAGTCTTTGGAGACATGTTGGGTGACAGGGAGTTTCTTTAAGAGGAAAGGAACTTGAACAAGTTTAAATGAAATGTTGCTTCTATAAATGCTGAGTTGGGGGGGTCGAATGAAAAGGGAGAGAGAGGCTGAATATTGTGCTGTGAGAAGTGAGCAGGCTGAGGATGTGTAAGGAGGATGCTGAGTGGACAGATTATCTTCAGGAGAAATAACATCACTTCGGTATAACTGTAGAAGGTAAGTTTTATAAAAAATGCTCCCTTCAGCCAAAATGGAGTTTCTCTTCTTGGGAAACGGAAAAGCGAGTATAGAGGAAAAAGTGACTGGATTGGTTGTCAGGACACTGAGTCCTAGCTCTGACCCAGTTATAAGGTCCTGGATAACTGAGTTGACTGTCCTGAGCTTCATCTTCCACACCAAAAAATATGTGGTTGGTGATGTCTGTGCTATCAGCTTCCTGGGATAGTTTTACACATGATGTTATGTGGAAGAAAGTTTTTTTTTTTTAAACCGTTAACCTTAGGGAAACCATGAAAATGAATATTTATCTTTTGAATCTAATGACTGAAGAAGGGCTCTGGGCTTTGGTCTAGAATGGCATCCAAATAAGGAAAGTTAGGGCACCTGAGTAACAAGTTCTTGACAGAGAAGAGAACAGGTTCTACACAAGTTTGAAGTATTTCTCAAATACTTAATGTATTTACTGAGTTAAAAGGATAAGATAGGAGGGAAAGTAGGAGAAAGAAAAAAGTCAGTTCCTGGAAAAGAAAGCAAGGGAGGAAAATGCAAGAAAACTCATGCGGTTAAGAACAAGGGAGGAGGGCGCCTGGGTGGCTCAGTGGGTTAAGCCGCTGCCTTCGGCTCAGCTCATGATCTCAGGGTCCTGGGATCGAGTCCCGCATCGGGCTTTCTGCTCAGCAGGGAGCCTGCTTCCCTCTCTCTCTCTGCCTGCCTCTCTGCCTGCTTGTAATCTCTCTCTGTCAAATAAATAAATAAAATATTAAAAAAAAAAAAGAACAAGGGAGGATTATTTTGGAATTGAGAGAAAATAGGATTAGGGCCTATATGGATTTTAACAGAAATGCATAGAAAAAAATGTTTCCGTTGTATTGGTATAGTGCTTGCCAGCGACTGAATATAGCTTGTCTAGTGGTAACAACTGTTATACTCAGTTTACTTTGTGTGGGTGAAGAGAACCATCAGGATAGTGTAGCTTCTCACAGCGAAATCAAGCACATTTCAGCTGATTACATGTTAACCTCCTTTAAAGCCAGAAAGTTTAATGAATGGCCTATTATATTCACTCTAGCAGCGAATGCATTTGCTTTATCTTGGCACAAGTAGCTTGAGGAAAACTTGGGAGTTCAGACACTCTGTATCTCCAGAGATGGTCTCAAAGATCAGTGTTTCAACTTTGTGCTATCTCATTAAGCTTCTTTAATTTTTGATGGGAAAAATATTTGAATGTACATAAAATAAAAAGCCTAACAAACCCTCAGATTTTTTCTACTCAGACAATATGCTTATATAGTTTCTCAAAATTATCAAAAAGCTCAGTGTTTTATCTTTTTTTTTTTAAGATTTTGTTTATTTGACAGAAAGCACAAGCAGGGGCGTGGCAGGAAGAGCGAGAGGAAGAAGCAGACTTCCTGCTGAGCAAGGAGCTGGACATGGGCCTCAATCCCAGGATCCTGGGATCATGACCTGATCTGCAGGCAGACACTTAAGCAACTGACCCTCCCAGGCACCCCTCAGTGTTTTATCTTTTAAGTTAAAGTCCATTTGCTTCTTTGTATTTCTAAAGAGTACTGATATCCGAAAATAGTCTTTTATGGGATTCTACATTGTGACAAAGGTTAGGGGCAGAGGGAGAGAGAATCTCAAGCAGACTCCATGCCCAGTGCAGAACCCGATGCAGGGCTCGATCTCACTACCCTGAGATCACCACCTGAGCCGAAATAAAGATCTGGATGCTTAACAACTGAGTCATCCAGGTGCCCCAGAACCTTCGTTTTAGAGAGTTATATTTAGTCCAGGAGAAAACAGTAGAGTCAGATTTTAAGAATAGGAAAAGCTGAAATTACAGGTCAAGCTTTAATTACTCAGATGTTAAAGACAATCCTAACAACAACAATAGAGATGATAGCTAGTAATTACATACTTCATATTATACAGACACACTGAACAATGTTCTAAGAGCTTTAAATGTTCTAATTTATTTGTTTTTTTTTGGCATTACTAAAGGTTACTTAACCATTAGTTGAATTGTGGGTTATTAAATAACCCACAATTCATAGTAGTATAGTACTATAGTAGTATAGTAGTACTATAGCACTGTGTAAGAAATAAGTAATGGAATATAATAATTCATGTTAATTTTTGTATATTTTATAGGATAAGGGTCCAGTTTCATTCTTTTGAATGTGGTATCCAGTTTTCCCAACATCTTTTGTTGAAGAGACTGCATGGTCTTGGCACTGTTGTTGAAGACCATTTGATCCTCCATGGGAGGATTTATTTTGGGACTCTCTATTCTCTTTTATTGATCTCTGTATCTAACTTTATGCCAGTACCACTCTGTTTTGATTACTATAGTTTTGTAATATTTTTGAAATCAAGGAGTGTGAGTCCTCTAATTCTATTCTTCTTCTCAAAGCCATTTCGTGTATTTAGGGTCCCTTGAGATTCCACATGAATTTGTTATGGATTTTCTTTTAAAAGTCTAATTTTACTATACTATACATTTTACTTTACATTTTTTTCTCATTAAAACATACATGGAAGGGGCACCTGGGTGGCAGAGTGGGTTAAAGCCTCTGCTTTCGGCTCAGGTCATGATCACAGGGTCCTGGGTTTGAGCCCTGCATCAGGCTCTCTGCTCAGCGGGGAGCCTGCTTCCTCCTCTCTTTCTCTCTGCCTGCCTCTTTGCCTACTTGTGATCTCTGTCAAATAAATAAATAAAATCTTTAAAACACCCCGAACATACATGGAAGATAACTCTGTTTCCCAGAGTGGTTATGCCAGCTTGCATCCTCACCAACTCTTTTGAGTTTATTTTTGTGTATAGTGTAAGGAAATGGTCCAGTTTCATTTTTCTGCATGTGGCTGTCCAGTTTTTTCAACACTTATTGAAGAGACTGTCTTTTTTCCATTGGACATTCTTTCTTGCTTTGTCAAAGATTAGTTGACTATAGCGTTGAGGGTCCATTTCTGGGATCTCTATTCTGTTCCATTGATCTGTGTGTCTGGTTTTGGAGTATCTGGGTTTTTGAAGAGTAGTCTGAAAGGTTAATTACTAGAAGTAGACATATTGGATCGAAGGGTTAATACTAGGATAGAAGTTTCAGAAGGGGAAGGATTTTGTGTTTTGCTATATCCCCAGAGCCTAGAACAGAACAGTACCTGGTATGTATTGGGTGTTTAATAAATATTCATTTAATGATGATACATATCCTAAATTCCTTGGATATAGTTCTTGGGTTCAGTCTCAAAAATTGAGAAGATATTTACCAAGCAGACTATTGCAGACACTGCTCATTGGCTTAACTACTCATGCAACATCCTTCTCCCTAGCCATCTTCAAGCCATGGGTCTAGCTTGTTATTCTGACCAATGACATATAAGTGGAAACGTGCTGCAGAGTGGGTTTATGGAAAACTTTTTCTTCCTTAATAAAAAGAAAAAATTTCAGTAGTCACATATTGAATGTTTTTCCTCATTCTTCCTGTATGGAAATGTCATGCTTGAGAATTCAGTGACCATCTTGAGACGAACCAACAGGAGGAGGATGAAGGTCTGTACTCTAAATAAGATAGAAAGGGCCTTGGTCTCTGACGGCATTATTGGGCAATTGTATCAACCTTCAAATGTCAACCTATGAACCTCTTCCTTATTTGTTTAAACAACTACTAGTTGCTTTTCTGTTACTTATTGCCAGAGGGATTCCTAGATCACACAGAGACAGATGCAAAATATGTTCTAAGTAGATACGTCAGTGTGATGAAAAACATGGGTTTTGAAACAACACGGGTGTTAGGTAATCTGCAAGTACAGAAAGGAGTGCAGCTTGGCTGGGGCTTAGGGATAACACCAGAGAGGGAGAGAGAGAGTTAGAGCTTTCGTGCCATAGGGAAGAATTTGGATTTCATTCTGTAGACAACCGTGTAGAAATGAGTTAGATGTGGGAGAAGCATGATCATCACTCTGGTAGGAAGGTGGTACACACGTTGGAGCAGAGCTTGTAGGAGACAAGAAGACCGATCAGGAGACTATTTCAGTGGTTGCAGTGAGAGAAAGTAAAAGCCTAAAGTAAGGTTGAAACAGTGGGCAGAGGGGGGAAAATATGGATTTGAAGTATACTGAACATGACTTAATTACTAGTTTAATATCAACAGGCATAGTGGAGAAAGTTATATTACTGCATTTTATCATCT